>NC_142130.1:5539249-5857749 GCF_024610735.1 Ursus americanus | reverse complement strand
TATCTTTGTATATGGTATAAGAGAATGGTCCAGTTTCATTCTTCTGCATGTAGCTGTCCAGTTTTCCCAGCACCATTTATTGAAGAGACAGTCTTTTTTCCACTGGATAGTCTTTCCTGCTTTGTCAAAGATTAGTTGACCAGAGTTGAGGGTCCATTTCTGGGGTCTCTATTCTGTTCCATTGATCTATATTCTGTTTTTATGCCAGTACCATGTTGTCTTGATGATCACAACCTTGTAATATAGCTCAAGGTCGGGCATTATGATGCCCCCAGCTTTGGTTTTCTTTTTCAACATTCCCCGACTATTCGGGGTCTTTTCTGGTTCCATACAAATTTTAGGATTGTTCTCTCCAGATCTGTGAAAAACGTCGATGGTATTTGGTAGGGATTGCACTGAAAGTGTTGATTGCTCTGGGTAGCATAGATAATAATGTTTATTCTCCCAATAATACCTAAAGGACCCGGGGAAGGAACAGCAAATAAAGCCTAAACAAAGCAAGAGAAGAGAAATAATAAGGATTAGAGCAGAAATCAATGAAACAGAAACCAGAAGAACAGTAGAACAGATCAACAAAACTAGAAGCTTGCTCTTTGAATTTGTAAGATCGATAAAACTCTGACCAGACTTATCCAAAAGAAAAGAGAGAGGACCTAAATTAATAAAATCATGAATGAGAGGGGAGAGATCATGACCAACACCAAGGAAATACAGAGAATTTTAAGAACATATTATGAGGGATTGAGTTAAGATGGCAGAGGAGTAGGGGTCCCCTTTTTCAGCTGGTCCCCTGAATAGAGCTGGATAAGTACCAGACCATCCTGAACATCCATGGAATCAGCCTGAGATGCAGGAAGACACATCTGGATCTCTACAAATGAACATCTCCAGCAATGAGTATTGAGGTACGAAGCGGGGAGCCGTGAAACCACGCACAGATATCGGAAGATAAACGGGAAGGGGAGGGAGACTCCGTGCTCGGGTGCTGGGAAGCGGTAGCCACTTGCACTGGGGAGTGGGCGGACTCGCAGACCGGCAACGGTGAGAGAGCAGACTGAGACTGTGAGCTGGAGAGTGCCTACAACCAGTGTGAAAACCAGAGCTCTGGAGTGCACAGCAACCGCACTGAAATGGAGCTACAGAGCTACGGAGCTCACAGGGGCAGCTGGCGGCTGGTGGCTGGCAGTGTTAGAAACACAAAGGACAGAGATGTGCCGGCCCTGGAAGTGAGGGCTGTGACCCCGGCTGTGGGGCACACATCCCAGGACTCTGCAGGGTTGAGCAGCACCAACAGAAACAAAGTTAAAGTTACCAGAACACCAGTGGAGAGCGGTCTGCAATCCCTCTGTTCTGAGACAAAGGCTGAGATTCGGCCACTGCTGCTCTGACTCTCAGAAGAGGCACAGCAAACCACCAGGGAAAGCCGCCAGAGAACAAAAGCCTTGAAATACCGGTTCACAGTGCGCCCATCCCCATCCCCCCTCACAGGGGACACAGAGACTCTACCCAAACAGGGTTGCCTGAGTATCAGTGTGGCAGGCCCCTCCCCCAGAACACAGAAGGCAGCCTGAAAAATCAAGAAGCCCACATCCCTAAGGTCACAATAAAACAAGTGCACACTGCCTGGGTCCTGGGCAATAATTTGGGTTCTGGACAACCCCGCAACCTTTCCTCATCAGAATGACGAGAAGGAGAAATCCCCCCCAGCAAAGAAAAGACAATGACTCTCTGGCCTCTGCCACAGAACTGGTGGATATGGATATAAACAAATTATCAGAAATGGAATTCAGAGTAACAATGGTCAAGATGATGTGTAGACTTGAAAAAAGTATTAACAAAAATATTAATGAGAATATAGAATCTCTAAGGGTGGAAATGAGAGCAAATCTGGCAGAAATTAAAAATTCTATGAATCAAATGCAGTCAAAACTAGAGGCTCTGATGGCCAGGGTGAATGAGGCAATTAGAGGATGGGTAAGTAGAAGAGAAAGCTAAAATAGAAACTTGGCTCAAAGAAAAATCCAATCTCAAGAATGTAGGTTACAGGAGATTATTGACTCAATGAAATGTTCCAATGTCAGAATCATCAGCATCTCCAAGGGGGTGGAGAAAAACAGAGATCTAGAAGAGATATTTGAACAAATTGTAGCTGAAAACTTCCCTAATCTAGCAAAGGAAACACGCTTTCATGTCCAAGAGGCAGAGAGGACCCCTCCCAAGCTCAACCACGACAAACCTACGCCACGTCACATCATAGTGCATTTCACAAATATTAGATCCAAGGATACAGTATTGAAAGCAGCCAGGGCAAAGGAATTTCTCACGTACCAAGGCACAGTTACCAGAATTACGTCAGACCTGTCTACACAGACCTGGAATGAGAGAAAGGGTTGGGGGGGGGGGCATTTTTAAAGCTCTTTCAGAGGAAAACATGCAGCCAAGGATCCTTTATCCAGCAAGGCTGTCATTCAGAATTGATGGAGAGATAAAGACCTTCCAGAATCGCCAGTCATTGACCAATTTCGTAAGCACGAAACCAGCCCTACAGGGGATATTAAGGGGGGGTTCTATAAAAGTAAAAAGGCCTCAAGAGTGATACAGAACAGAAAGTCACAATCTATAGAAACAAAGACTTTACTGGCAACATGACATCATTAAAATCATCTCCCTCAATAATCAGTCTCAATGAAAATGGCCTAAATGCTCCCATAATATGCCACAGGGTTGCAGATTGGAAAAAAGACATGACTCATCCATTTGCTGTCTACAAGAGACTCATTTTGAACCTAAAGATACATCCAGACTGAAAGTAAAGGGATGGAATACCATCTTTCATGCCAATGGACCTCAAAAGAAAGCTGGGGTAGCAAATCTCATATCAGACAGATTGGATTTTAAACTAGACTATAGTTAGAGATACAGAAGGGCACTCTATTATTCTTTAAGGATGTATCCAACAAGTGGATATGACAATTATAGATATATATGCCCCCAACAGGGGAGCAGCAAGATACACAAGCCAAGTCTTAACCAGAATAAAGAGACATATAGATAAAAATACATTAATAGTAAGGGACCTCAACACTCCACTATCAGCAATAGACAGATGACCTAAGCAGAAAATCAACAAACGGGTGCCTGGGTGGCTCAGTCATTAAGCGTCTGCCTCCAGGCCAGGGCGTGATCCCGGAGTCCTGGGATCGAGCCCCGCATCAGGCTCCCTGCTCCGATGGGAGCCTGCTTCTTCCTCTCCCACTACCCCTGCTTGTGTTCCCTCTCTCACTGGCTGTCTGTCAAATAAATAAAATCTTAAAAAAAAAACAACAAAGAAACAAGAGCTTTGAATGCCATACTAGACGAGTTGGACCTCATAGATATATAGGGAACACTACACCCCAGAACCAAAGAATACTCATTCTATTCTAATGCCCATGGAACATTCTCAAGAATAGACCATATTCTGGGTCACAAAAAGAGGTCTCAACCGACAACAAAAGACTGAAGTTATTCCCTGCGTATTCTCAGACCACAACGCTTTGAAATTGGAACTCAATCACAAGGAAAAATTTGGAAGAAATTCAAACACTTGGAGACTAAGAACCATCCTGCTTGAGAATGATTCGATAAACCAGGAAATAAAAATCAATTTAAACACTTTATGGAGACCAATGAGAATGAAAACACAATGGTCCAAAACCTATGGGGCACTGCAAAGGCAGTCCTAAGGGGGAAATACATAGCCATCCAAGCCTCACTCAAAAGAATAGAAAAATCTAAAATGTAGTTTTTATATTCTCACCTCAAGAAGCTGGA
Organism: Ursus americanus; assembly: GCF_024610735.1. Lineage (NCBI taxonomy): Eukaryota > Metazoa > Chordata > Mammalia > Carnivora > Ursidae > Ursus > Ursus americanus. The sequence goes on along the minus strand of NC_142130.1, from coordinate 5,853,936 downwards.
ACAGCAACAGAGGAAAAGGCCTAATCCACGCATGAGAAAGCAGTTGACCAAAATTAGAGCAGAAATCAATGAATGAGAAACCAGGAGCACAGTAGAGCCAATCAACAGAACTAGAAGCTGGTCTTTTAAAGAATTAATAAAATTGGCAAACCACTGGCAAGACTTATTCAAAAGAATAGAGAAAGGACCCAAATTAATAAAATCATGAATGAAAAGGGAGAGGTCACAACCAAGTCCAATGAAATTGGAAGTATTATTAGAAACTTTTATCTACAGCTTTATGCCAGCAAGTTAAACAATCTGGAAGAGATGGAGGCTTTCCTGGAAACCTATAAACTACCAAGACTGAAACAGGAAGAAATTGATTTTTTAAAAAGGCCAATTAATTATGAAGAGTTTGAAACAGTGATTAAAAACCTTCCAAAAAACAAAACGCCAGGGCCTGATGGATTTCCTAGGGAATTCTACCAAACATTCAAAGAAGAAATAATACCTATTCTCCTAAAGCTGTTTCAAAAAATAGAAACAGAAGGAAAGCTACCAAACTCATTCTATGAGGCCAATATTACCTTGATCCCCAAACCAGGCAAAGACCCCATCAAAAAGGAGAATTACAGACCGATTTCCCTAATGAATATGGACGCCAAAATCCTCAACAAGATCCTGGCTAATAGAATCCAACAGTACATTAAAAGGATTATCCATCATGACCAAGTGGGAATCATCCCTGGGATGCAAGGGTGGTTCAACATTCACAAATCTATCAGTGTGATAGATTTTATCAACAAGAAAAAAGCCAAAAATCATATGATCCTCTCAATAGATGCAGAAAAAGCATTTGACAAAATATAGCATCCTTTCCTGCTTAAAGCCCTTCAGAGTGTAGGGATAAAGGCTACATTCCTCAATCTCATAAAAAGCATCTATGAAAAGCCTATAGAAAATGTCATTCTTAATGGGGAAAAGCTGGAAGCCTTTCCTTTAAGATCAGGAACACAACAAGGATGCCCACTCTCGCCACTATTATTCAACATAGTACTAGAAGTCCTTGCAACAGCAATCAGACAACAAAAAGGGATACAAAGTATCCAAACTGGCAAAGAAGAAGTCAAAATGTCTCTCTTCACAGATGACATGATACTCTATATGGAAAACCCAAAAGAATCCACTCCCAAACTACTAGAAGTTATAGAGCAATTCAGTAATGTGGCAGGATACAAAATCAATGCTCAGAAATCAGTTGCATTTCTATACATGAACAATGAGACTGAAGAAAGAGAAATTAGGGAATCGATTCCATTTACAATAACACCAAAATCATGTGTTACCTTGGAATTAACTTAACCAGAGACGTAAAGGGTCTATATTCTAGAGACTATAAATCACTCTTGAAAGACATTGAAGAAGACACAAAAACATGGAAAAATATTCCTTGTTCATGGATCGGAAGAATTAACATCATTAAAATGTCCATGCTACCCAGAGCAATCTACACTTTCAATGCTATCCTGCTCAAAATACCAATGACGTTTTTCACAGAACTGGAACAAATAGTCCTTAAATTTGTATGGAACCAGAAAAAGCCATGAATCGCCAAGGAATTGTTGGAAAGGAAAAACAAAGCTAGGGGCATCACGATGCCGGATTTCGAGCTGTACCACAGAGCTGTGATAACAAAGACAGCATGGTACTGACACAAAAATAGACACATAGACCAATGGAACAGAATAGAGAACCCAGAAATGGACCCTCGGCTCTTTAGGCAACTAATCTTTGATAAAGCAGGAAAAAACATCCAGTGGAAAAAAGACAGTCTCTTCAATAAATGGTGCTGGGAAAATTGGACAGCTACATGCAAAAGAATGAAACTTGACCACTCTCTCGGACCATACACAAAGATAAACTCTAAATGGATGAAAGACCTCCATGTGAGACAGGAATCCATCAAAATCCTAGAGGAGAACATAGGCAGCAACCTCTACGACAAGGGCCAAAGCAACCTTTTTCATGACACATCTCCGAAGGCAAGACAAACAAAAGATAAAATGAACTTGGAGGACTTCATCAAGATAAAAATCTTCTGCACAGCCAAGGAAACAGTCCAAAAAACTAAGAGGCAGCCCACGGAATGGGAGAATGTATTTGAAAATGATACTACAGATAAAAGACTGGTATGCAAGATCTAAAAAGAACTTCTCAAACTTAATACACGAGAAACAAATAAACAAATCATAAAATGGGCAGAAGATATGAACAGACACTTTTCCAATGATGACATACAAATGGCTAACAGACACATGAAAAAATGTTCAAAATCATTAGCCATCAGGGAAATTCAAATCAAAACCACACTAAGATACCACCTTACGCCAGTTAGAATTGCAATAATTGACAAGGCAAGAAACAACAGTTGTTGGAGAGGATGTGGAGAAAGGGGATCCCTCCTACATTGTTGGTGGGAATGCAAGTTGGTACAGTCACTCTGGAAAACAGAGTGGAGGTCCCTTAAAAAGTTAAAAATACAGCTACCCTATGATCCAGCCATTGCACTACTGGGTATTTACCCCAAAGATACAGACGTAGTGAAGAGAAGGGCCATATGCACCCCAATGTTCATAGCAGCATTGTCCACAATAGCTAAATTGTGGAAGGAGCCGAGACGCCCTTCAACAGATAACTGGGTTAAGAAGTTGTGGTCCATATATACAATGGAATATTACTCAGCTATCAAAAAGAGTGATTCCTCAACATTTGCTGCAACATGGACGGCACTGGAGGAGATAATGCTAAGTGAAATAAGTCAAGCAGAGAAAGACAATTATCATATGGTTTCTCTCATCTATGGACCATAAGAACTAGGAAGATCAGTAGGAGAAGAAAGGGATAAAGAAAGGGGGGGTAATCAGAAAGGGGAATGAAGCATGAGAGACTATGGACTCTGAGAAACAAACTGAGGGCTTCAGAGGGGAGGGGGGTGGGGAATGGGATAGGCTGGTGTTGGGTAGTAAGGAGGGCACATATTGCATGGTGCACTGGGTGTTACGCAACTAATGAATCATTGAACTTTACATCAAAAGCCAGGGATGTACTGTCTGGTGACTAGCATAATAAAAAATATTATTATAATAAAAATATAGAATGTATAGAAAAAGAACATATTATGAGCAACTATATGCCAACAAATTAGGCAATCTGGGAGAAATGGATGCATTCTTAGAGACTTATAAACTACCAAAACGGAAACAGGAAGAAATAGAAAATCTGTACAGACCAATAACCAGCAAGGAAATTGAAACAGTAATCAAAAAACTCCCCCAAAAACAGGAGTCCAGGGCCAGATGGTTTTCCAGGGGGAACTCCACCAAACATTTAAAGAAGAAATAATACCTATTCTCCTGAAGCTGTTTCCAAAAATAGAAATGGATGGAAAAGTTCCAAACTCCTTCTATGAGGCCAGCATTACTTTGATCCCCAAACCAGGCAAAGACCCCATCAAAAAGAATTACAGACTGATATCCCTGATGACCATGGATGTCAAAATACTCACCATGATACTAGCCAATAAGATCCAGCAGTACATTAAAAGGATTATTCGCCATGACCCAGTGGGATTTATTCCCTGGCTGCAAGGGTCGTTCACATTCATAAATGAATCAATGTAATTGATAGATCCCATTAATAGAAGAAAAGACAAGAACCATATGATCCTTTCAATTAATGCAGAAAAACCATTTGACAAAAAACAGCATCCTTTCCTGATTAAAACTCTCCACAGTGTAGGGATAGAGGGAACATACCTCAACATCATAAAAGCCATCTATGAAAAGCCCACAGCAAATATCATTTGCAATGGGGAAGAATTGAGAGCTTTTCCATTAAGGTTAGGAACATGACAGGGATGCCCACTCTCACCACCTTTGTTCAACATAGTACTAGAAGTCCTAGCCTCAGCAGTCAAACAACAAAAAGAAATAAAAGGCATTCCAGTTGGCAAGGAAGAAGTCAAATTCTCTCTCTTCACAGATGACATGATACTTTATATGGAAAACCCAAAAGACTCCACCCCCAAATTACTAGCACCCATGCAGCAATTCAGCAATGTGGCCGGATACAAAATCAATGCACAGAAATCAGTCGCTTTTCTATACACTAACAATGTGACTGACGAAAGAGAAATTAAGGAATTGACCCCTTTTACAACTGCACCAAAAACCATTAGATGACTAAGAATAAACCTAACCAAAGAGGTAAAGGAACTGTACTCTAGAAACTACAGAAAACTGATAAAAGAAATGGAGGAAGACACAAAGAGATGGAAAACATTCCATGCTCCTGGATTGGAAGAATAAACATTGTTAAACTGTCAAGTGCTTTCTAATATGTCATCCCATTGGGATTTGGTTTCTTCATCTATCATTTTTAATGTGAAAACTGGGCTTGAACTAAGTACTGCCTATAGACTGTCTTTCTGAACCTGGCTTCCAGTGATGTGGTAGCATCCAGACCCCTGCTGGGAGTTGTTCCTACATGGCTGAATCTCTCTTCCACAGTCCCCAATCCTCTCTCTCTTGCCCACCTTCCCTTAGCCTTTTCTGGAGTTGCTCATGGAAGGCATCCTATTTGATCTCTCTTGGGACAAGTCGAAGTAGTCCTCTTTCTGCAGCTACCAGACAAGGTGGTGGTAGCTGTGCAGCTGCAGCTTATAAGAATAAGTTCCAGAAATAGCAGCAGGAAGAAGCAAGTCCCAGTCTTGGCCACCGAGTATAGGTGGTGAGCCTGAACTTCAGATTGCACCAGGACCGTCTTAGGGCCTGGCAGCTGAGCACACAGAGCGTGGCTCTCTGCTCTCCACGCTAGTGGCCATCCATCCATCCTGTTCTGCTGGACCACAAAGTCCCTCTGTGGTTGGCATAGCCTCAAATCCTTGCCAGCTCCTTCCTACAGGACAGGAACCAGTTCTTCCAGCACCCAGGCTTTGGCACCCAGGCTCTGTCCTGCCTACAATGGGATACAAGGACATCATAGTGGAATTGGATTCTGGGGTGCTGCCCACCCAATTTCCACCAGCGGCCATAAAAAAGGGATTAAAGGACAGCCAAGCAATGGAAGAAAAGATCAGCAGAAGCACCAGAGTTAAGCTGGTTAAAAAGTCCTGAAACTCAGGGTCATGTGGGCCGTGACCAGAGAGGAAAAAGGGCAGTGGTGTCTTGGAATAGTCAGAGGCATTTGGCCCTAGATATGGATTTCTCCAGCCCATACACAAAAGCATTTGGGACCTATGTTGCCCAGGGCCCCACCCAGGAGTTTCCTACTGGCAGATGAAAACGGTATCTGAGAAACATATTGAAGCATTTGGAGGATTAGTTCCTGAAGGCTGCTGTCCAGCCCTAGAACCCATTCAGAGTTGAGCAACAGCAGCCATGAGGCCTAAGTCCATGAAGCTGGAGCCAGAGAGGCTCCTGAGATTTAGGCTGTTCAATGCCAGCACCTGTATCTGGGGCAGCTCCTTCAGCAGCATCTCCAACTTCACTGAACTTTAGGAAAAGGAGAAAGAAGAGGAGTATCAAATGTGCCTCCCTAAAGACAAAAAGCCAATGGAGACAGAAACAGACCAGGAGGAAAAGCCTACAACTTAGAAGAGTTTCCAGCAGAGAAATGGGCAACACTTTCCAATCCTCCTGCCAGGGATGATGACTGCAAATTTCTAAGTTCTCTGGAGGGGAACCCTCAGCTATGAACGGCTACATCCAAGATCAGGCAGGAAATTTATTTGTCTTATTACAAGGTGGATTGGAGGAGAAAAAGTAGTAATGATACAAACATAATAAGACTTGAACATGCACTCTTAGTTGATCCTTAACCACGTGATCTATGCTATATATGTGGGATAATGTATTCTTATCCTTATTTTACTTATGAAGCAATGGAATGTCAAAAAACTTAGGTGACTTGCTAGATATCACAAGTAAAAGTGGTGGAGTTGGGACTACAGCCCAGGTTTCCTGCCTCCAAGTATGGTGGTCTTTCCACTACAGAAGTCCTGATGTAGGACTAAGAAAACATTTCAAGTGAAGTTTTACTGCTGAGTTTATGTCAAGTTTATGAAGAGAGCCTCAAAAGTTAGTTCAGGTAAAATATAAAGGAGGTGGAAAAAGTGAACTGGAGAATAAAACAGAGGAAAACACAGTAAAACAAAATATGAAATGTTGATAGTTTTGTGTTCAGAATATAGTGATGGAGGTAGGAGGTTCCATTGACCCCTCCTCACTGCTTTCTTATTCCTTTCCCATGGTAAGGCCTCCAGTTCCTTATTATGAGATGACCAGCCACCATATGTCCCCCTTCTAGGTCCCAGGAAAGATAGAGGCAAAAGGCCAGACTGGCAGAGAGAGATGGCAGCTGACAATAGTGAGAGCATCATCCTCCTGACAGAGTTGGGGCTTATTCAGTACCTCATGCCTTTGGACACAGGAAGATTTGGTATTAAAAGATACAGACTTTTCTGTCTTGCACTTGAGTTCACCATGAGGTTAACATGCTGGGGTGATCACATAAATGCTGGCTTTGGAAGCACTAAAGCTCCCTTTCCTTGACTACCGGATTTGTGTGTGCTTCAGAGTTCAGTGTTTTCAGAAGAGGACCGAGGAGAAGAGCCAAGGGCTGCATTGTCCAGATGACTTGACCTTGCAAAACTATCACCCTCATTGTGAATGTCGCTCAACACACTTGATGCTGAGCCATTCTATTTCTCTGACCATTCCCTTGCATTTTATCTTTTATTTATTTATTTCTATAAATGAAAGGTAACTTTATTACTGAAGAAAAAAATGTACACAAGAAAATCTAGATTCTTTTTCCTCTTGCACTACTTTTTATAGTGAAGTTCCAGATATGAACTCTGAGGGTATTTACAAGGGTAAATTTTTTCCTAGCACATGACCATTTACTGTGTGGTGGGCGTTTTTTCATAGAAATCATATACAGAAGTGGACTATATTCTTACAGTTTACAAGAAGCTTAGAACATTGTATTAACAGAAGACAGTATTTTACTGTAAAAGGTCTTAAACGTGATATGATCTTGTGGCTTATAAATGTTTAATTACTTGAATTGAACAGGGGAAGGAAAAAAACAGCAAGACAGGCCTGGCTTTAAGATTTTTTTGTATTCGATTCCTTTTACTATTGCATCATCTCCAGGTAGCTGAAACACATAAATGACAACCGTAGAGGCCTGGCTATCCACTGACAAATGTAGGAATAATGTTTGTTGCTAAGGCATTATATGCTTCAGTGGCAGAACCTGGGTTAATGTAAAATTGTTTTTCATGCTCAAATGCTTCAAATTTGTGCATGTGTCCTGAGATAAGACTGTCCGCATCAAACTGCCCCTGCAGCAGGGCTAAGCTGGCCATGTCTCCCATGCAATAACTTGATGCCTACGGATCAAACCAATTTTGAACTGCCCAGCAGTCACAACTTTCTGTTCTGCATAATTCAGATTCTCGTCAAAGACTACTCTCACAATGTGAACATCACTGGCCAGAGTCTTGAGATTGTCATAGCTCTCTTTGGAGCAAAGTTTTCCAGTACAGAGAATGTGCTGAATCTTTCCTGGCACGAGGAGTTTTTTAAATTTAGTCAGCAAACTGTTTCACTGGTGTGGGATGTGCAGGTAGGTCTCCATACCAACACTGACTGGAGAGAGAGCAATCTTCATCTTTAGAGGGGGACCCCTTCAGATATGGATTGAAGTACATAGTTGATGTGGTGATGTGGGAAGCATCCTGTCCCTGGGCTCTGCTCAGTCACCACAACCACTGCTGCCTTCTTCCAGGCTCCTCAGCAACCCCCTTGCATTTTAGAAAGGTTGTTTCTTGGGCTCACACTGCAGTCTCTGACTGTGTCAAATAGGATGTCCTGTTATTCTTGATATTCCTTTTCTTTTCTATTCTAGTATCTAGGAGATTTCAAAGCCTGAAATAGATCTCAGACCAAGGAGACACAATGTCACTGGGGCAGAAATCCTAGGAATACAGAACAAATCTGGACTGTGGAGCGAGTACCCTTTGTCCTTAGGAAATTTGTTTTGATGGAATTACCTGAGCCATCACTCAGATTGTCCACAAATGACAGTTCTTCGTTTGGCCAGTTAAATTGTGGCAAGCTTATACCCAGTGTTTCCCTTAATCTCTGCCTAGCCCCTGCCTAGCTTGAGGCCTCTGACTTCCCCTAGAGAGGGTCAGCATCTCTATGTAGGGGAGATTCTCTGTTTTTGCTTCTTTCCTTATCAGTTTCCACTACGTCCACAAAACTTATCTGGTACAGGGTTAGCGGTTAGTTTACTTTTGAGCCGAGGAAATGAAGCTCAGTGGAGACAGAGTTGAAATTTCTCAGGAAGGGTTCTTTCTGCAACAAGGATATAAAAGCCTTTCGTCTGTGATTCTTTCCTCCACAATGGCCTATGCCCTCTCTCACACATAGGTGTGACAGCCAGGGCAAAGAGGAGAATGCTTTGCTAACTTTGTAACTTCTCCCAAATCTGCATGATTTTTACTCTCTTTTACTTCTTATCAACTTTTTCTACTTCATAATTTCCTCTTTTCTAGTCTGGTTTGGGGATTTCAGTTCTCACTACTTTTGTATCATATCCTTTTGCCACTTGAAAGAAGAAGACCTTTCTCCATTTCCCAGGAGAGTTTTCTTTCTTCCTTGCAATAAGAACAACACACTAGCTCCACCATTTCCATGTCTTTCCTCTCCATCTTCCTGGTTAGTCTTAATATTAAGCTCCTTTGTGGCAGGAAGATTGAAACAGAGCCCGTAATCTTACCAGAGGGAATTTGACCTTCAAACCAAGGTTGGGAGTATAGAAGAGAAAGAAGAAGAAAGAGAATGATAGATTTCTAACCTAATGGTAAGGTCGTCTTTTCCAGAGGATATGAGCCATTAACAAACTTCAGGGAAGGAAATCATGAAATCAGAGCCAGGACTGAGTTTGTGTAATTTAGTATTCCAAAGATAGAAAGGTTCCCCACACTCTGATTCATATCATGCTTGACATGATTCAAACTTTTTTTGAATTGCTTTTGCCTGTTTTTGGAGTAGCAATTACATAAATTTGATTATGATGATATTAAAATATTTTTTCATCATTCCAATCATTCATTTTTCTGAAGTATGGACAAGTTATCCTTTCTTGCTTGCTTTTTAAATCTTTAAACTTAGGCTAAGCATAATACCTTCCTCACAAAATTGCTGTGATAATCAGAATAAAATCTTATATATAGTATTATGAAATTGATTTTGGTTAATACTAGTATTTTTTACTTGGAAAGCTCTTTATCACTTACAAAACACTTTGACACAGTCTCTCAATTCATCTTCACAAATTCTGTGACAAAGTTTGGGTAAACATTCTCATACTCATTTCATAGATGAGACTTAATGAAACCAAGTATGTCGTCCAAAGTCACATGAGTAAGCGAAGGAACCAGTTCTGTTGACTTTAATATTGGCAAGAATTCTGTGCCAATACCTTCTCTCTTGGAAACTATGGCTATGTTCTATGTAACTACCCTCAGAACTGCATGGCAATGCAGGCCAAAGGGCTGGACTTATCTAATAAATGAATACCGTAGAGGAGGTATGCATGTAGGAGGAATGCTTATAGGAATTTCTTTTCAATTAAGATAATAAGGGGTGCCTAGGTGGCTCAGTCATTTAAGCATCTGCCTTTGCCTCAGGTCATGATCCCAGGACCCTGGGATTGAGCCCCGCATTGGGCTCCCTGCTCCGTGGGGAGTTTGCTTCTCCCTCTGCCTGCTGTTCTTCCTGCTTGTGTGCTCTCTCTCTCTCTCTCTCTCACTCTCTCTCTGTCAAATAAATAAATAAAAACAAAAAATTAAGACAATAACTACATACATCACATGAAGATTTATGTAATAAATATTTGAAACTCAAAATCTATCCAGGAATCCAGAATTGTTGTATATATTAGACTTAGATTCAGTTGTGTATAACAGAAACCCAAGTAACAGCAGCTTATACAAGGTAAAGATTTGGGTTTTTTTTTCCCTCCACATATACACTTCCAGAGATAGATAACCCATGGCAGTCCAGAGGTAAGCAGTTCCAAGATACCACCAGGAACTCAAGCTCTCCTGGCTCTTGATAAATCCTTCTTAGTATATCTTTTCATCCTCAAAGTCACCTTATCATCCTAAGATAACAGCTGGAGCTGCAGACAGCAGGATAGAGGCCAGTCTATGTTCCACTTACATTTTTGATTGAACAGAAGTGTGCCACACATTCACCCCTATATAAAGGAGGCTAATTTTGATTTTTCAAACTGGGTACATTGCCACCAGAATAGAAGGGTATTAAGGAGGGCACATATTGCATGGTGCACTGGGTATTATACGCAAATAATGAATCATGGAACATTGCATCAAAAACGGGATGTACTGTATGGTGACTAATATAACAAAATAAAAATTATATATAAAAAAGAATTGAGATTGTATTAAGCAGGAAGATAAGAAAAATGGATAGTAAATATGCAAGTAATACATTCTGCCATGCATGTATTGAGCATAAAATAAGAAAATGAATACAGTGATGGAAACCAAGAGCTAGGCCCTTTTCTCAATGATACCACTTTAGGAGGCTGATAGTCGAGCAAATATTTATATCCAAATAAACAGCAAGACAGAATGATTTAGTGGCTAGAAAATCCATAAAAGACAAAAACAAAGAACAACAACAACAAAAAAAAATGAAGCACTACAAAGCCTAGGATTTTAGTCAAAACTCATGAATGTGTATGGAAAAATTAAATACACATTTGTTTCCCAAACTTCAACAAAGCACCTCATGTGTTGCTCAGGAAAAATGAATGATTGTGATGATGAAAAAATATTTTAATTTCTTCATAATCAAATTTATTTAATTATTACTCTAAAAACAGGCCAAAAAATTCAAAAAGAGTTTCAGTCAAGTCAAGCATGATATGAATCAGCCTGTGTCCATTGCAAAAATCACAAGTGCAGTCTTATCTTTTGAACTGAGTAATCCATTTCTCTCAGGAAACTGTTCTAAGATAAAAACCCTGGAGGGAGAATTGATACATACATATAGTAGTCGTATATCCTGGATTTTCCGGGAGCAGTTTTAGGTTAGATGATGAGTCCTAACCTAGTTTGCAAACATCATCATGACAAATCTTTACAAGATTTAATTGAGATGTTAATTTTTGCAATAAAAGAATGGAAGTAACCGTACTGCATAACAAAAGGATTGGTGTGGCTGGAAGGAGGGTCTGAATCCCTGGATAATAATTCTAAGTGATCCTTATTGTGTAGTGGTGCATGCATTTTTCTCCTAATCCCCTTTCTGGAAATTCCCTTTCTTATATCCTGCAAAAGTCAAGCTACTTGGAAGGACAATCCTCCTTCTAGGAAAATATTGATCTCACCACATGAAACTTTACAATCCATACATACTAGTTGAATGGAAAATTAAAAGTTCCTAAAAAACAATGTTTAAAAACTTGATGATAATATAGGAACAACTTTGATATATTAAATAAAGCATACGTATAAATGAAAATGTAAAGTGTATTGTATCACTGTAAAGTGATTGATTTCTGGATGCTTTTCGTCCTTAAAATTTTTCCTTACTGTTATTTTAATACTGTCGCAGCAACAAATAACAATGAACTGTCACTTATTTTTTTGAACTGAAGTAATTTATTACAAAGTAGATCATTTCCCTCTGCATTTTTTAGAAGGAGATATTCTAAAACCCAAAGGAGATTATCTAAAACCCAATTAATTGACCAATTAGGCCTTTGGTGAAACTTTACTTAGTAAAAATATTGACACTCAGAAAACTGTATTTCTGAATATTTTGATTGATGTTGTTAGAATTAGAATCTGCCCCTTAAGGAGCTTAGAAAGAGGTAATGTATAAGGAAAACCAACAACATATGTCTGAATATCATTAGGCTAGCACAGCATTATGGTCCTGTAGAAATTTTGGATAATTGCTTTAAGGGTTTATTTAGCAGTGGTGACCAGATCACCAAAATGATATAGTCAAATAAGAAAAGAACCATAAGCAGAAAAAAAAATTTCTTTCTTTTGTTTACCAACAACTAAACAAACAAAATGACATAATTTAATTGATCCCAGAACCGTTAACCTAAATTATCAAATAGAACACAGAAATTTTTACAACAGGAGAACCATATGAACTATCCAGAAAACACGCAGATGTGTCCATTCCCTAGTTCATGTACACTCTGAGTGCCAAAGTAGAACCCAGTACTTCCATTTATCTATATAATCTGGCCACTCTGTAAGTATCCCCATGGATGTTTAATTTCATAAGCTGACATAGTTAATATCACTAGACTTATATTTGAAGGTTTGAATAACTATATAATCCTGATTGCTTTTTGTGAGACTATACTGACCTGATAACGGAGGGATCATCTAGTGTATCTCGGGTTATGTCGAGACGCCCCAGAACTTTCCTCAGGGCTGCTTTTATCTCCTTATTCCGAAGGCTATAAATGAGGGGGTTGAAGAGTGGAGTCACCATAGCATAGAACAAAGTTGCAACTTTCTGTATACCAGCAGAATGCCCGAGTCCTGGGCTCACATACATGACCATCAGAGAGCCATAGAATAGTGACACCACAGCCAAATGAGACCCGCAGGTTGAGAAGGCCTTATGTCTCCCAGTGGCTGAAGGCATACGCCACACAGCCAATAGGACAAGTGTATAGGACCCAAGGATAAAAAGGAAGTTACCGAAGATAACTAACGAGCTTAGAGTATAGCACAGCTGTTGGGTTGTTGGAGCAGAGGCACATGCCAATGCAAAGAGTGGCCCTGGGTCACACACAACGTGGTCAATAATGTTTGGGCCACAAAAGGGCATCTGAGAGATGAATACAATGGGGGTCAGGAACCACAGAAATCCACAAACCCAGCAGATAATGACCAGTTTGGTACAGAAATGCCCAGTCATGATACTAGGGTAGTGCAAGGGATGGCAGATAGCAAGATACCGATCAAAGGCCATGACGGCCAAGAGGAAACCTTCAGATGTTCCCAAAGAGAAAAAGAAATAAAATTGGAAGAAACACCCAGTAAAGGAGATGGTCTTTTTATCTGAGAGGAAATTGACCAACATCTTGGGAACTGTAGAAGAGACATACCAGATCTCTAGAAAGGAGAAATTCCCCAGGAATATGTACATGGGGCTGTGGAGTCGCCATTCACACCACAGAGCCCAAACAATGGCCCCATTCCCTGTTATGGTCAAAACATACGTTGTAGTGAAGAGTGAGAAGAGGAGGATCTGAATCTTCCACTCACAAGAAAAACCTAGGAGTATGAATTCTCTTAGAGAAGCAAAGCTGGAATATGGCTCAGAGACATTCATTGGGTCAGTAACCTGCAAGGTCAAGAGACACGTTATTAGCAGCTAGGGCTAGTTTTAAATGTGCTCCTTTTTCAGAATGAACAGAAGACAATGAACATGGGGTCATTTTTCAAAAGAATCATCAGTTAGGAAGAGAATGTAGTCTAATTGTTCTTGGTTATGTACTCTGAGTTTTGGACATAGTAGGTAGCTGGCTGCACGGAAACAAACTTTGCCTGCTTCTGAATCTCTTCCTCATTATGGTACCATGATAGAACTAGGCAAAGTTAACCCCCCCCCCTTTTTTTTTTGAGAGAGAGAGAGAGAAAGAGAAGGGGGGGAAGGGGCATAAGGAGAGGGAGAGAGAGAATCTTAAGCAGGCTCCATGCCCAGCATGGAGCCCAATGCAGAGCTAGATCTCACGACCCTGAGATCATGACCTGAGCTGAAATCAAGAGTTGGACACTTAACCAACTGAGCCACCCAGGCACCCAAGTTAACTTCATTTTGTAAAGCTTATTATTTTGGAGCAGGGATGATATACAGTAGTTTCTGGATAGCATATAACACAAAGTTAACAATTAAGACATGTAGTAGTTTCTTTTCCTAAACCCATCTTATAGGGCAATAGACTCAGTAAAGAAGGCTTTAATTTTACTATTTACATCTCAGTTAAATATATTGCTTAACATATCATTCAAATATGTAAAATAAATGGACATATTGTATAGCAAGTTAGCAGTAATTTTAAAGCCAATATGCCTCATTTCTGTTGCTCTTGCTGTTAGCTTAAGCATCATAAAAATGTTAGACCATAATGTTACTTACCAGCACTGACTTTTAATACTGCAGTGTTGCAGTGTCTTCTGTCGGAAGCAGGGGCTTTAAGTTTCACTTAATCTTTTACCTGTAACAATTTGCAAAATAACAGCTAGGTATGGAAGTTTACTTTCTGAAACCTTTTCCCCCCATAAAATTTGGCATTGACTTTTTATATGCTTAAGTTAAAAATCTGCACCAAAAAACAGAAGTCAAATACTTTTTTTGTTGTTGCTATTGTTATAAGTAAACGTACTTCATCCTACGTTCTCATGGAAAAGATGTCAGGGATCTGAATTCCCTGAATTGTGTGTGTGTGTGTGTGTGTGTGTGTGTGTGTGTGTGTGTGTGTGTGGCAGTATGAAGGGATGTGAGTTCTGAAAGTTGTGAGAGCTTACATTTGGGGCACAAACACAAAATTTTCAAAAGCAGGTTTTTTTTTTCCACCCTGTTGTCCACTCCAGTCCTTAGAAAAGTCTTTTAGAATTATTTGGTGGAAGCTGTATTTGTGCTTCTTTTAGTAGTATGTATCCATTTTTTAAATGTTCCAAACCAGGAGCATAAATAAATCAACATTAAGAAATTCTGGAATGAAAGGGATTGACACAGAGGTATTAAGATCTTCTGCAGTAATCAAAAGGTAAAGATATCATTGTTTGGATATGTACCAAATCTCTGAAGGACCTGTTTGATGAACCATATACTTCTCTGTCCAGCTGGATAAGGAATTTTATTGCTTCACAAATATTAAGAATCCACTTTTTTTTTTTATCATATGTTCTCCTGGGACTTGGCCTCAATAGCATTAGGAAAGTTCTTCTCCTCCAAGCCAATAGATCTTTAAAAAGTTAATGATTGCATGTTCTCTGAGGAATTAGTAAAGAATAATAACTTCTCTGAGGCACCATTATTTACAAAGTTTGCTTGTCTGGAATATGGATTCCAAAACGATTCCAGAAGATACGATTTGAGAAACAATAAAGCACAATGTGTCACCAAAAGTTTTGGTATGAAGTTTAGGAATACTTCTTAAAAAATATTTTTTTTTAATTTAACTTTAGGCAGTTAACATACAGTGCAATATTGGTCTCTGGTGTAGAGTTCAGTGGTTCATCGCTTACATACAACACCCAGTGCTCATCACAAGTGCCCTCCTTACTGCCCATCACCCATTTAGTCCATCCCCAGCTCACCTCCTTTCATCAACCCTCAATTTGTTCTCTCTCATTAAGAGTCTCCTACAGCTTTTTTCCCCTCTCTCCTTTTGTTCTTTTCCCCTTCCCATGTTAATTTGTTTTCTTTCTTAAATGCCACATATTAGTGAGATCATATGGCGTTTGTCCTTCTCTGACTGATTTATTTCACTTAGCATAATACACATAATATACATTTAACTCCATCCATGTCACTGCATATGTCAAGATTTCACCCTTTTTGATGGCTGAGTAATATTCCAACACACACACACACACACACACACACACACACACACACACACGCCCCACATCTCTATCCATTCATCAGTTGATGGACATTTGGGCTCTCTCTATAGTCTGGCTGTTGTTGATAATGCTCCTATAAACATCGAGGTGTGTGTATCCCTTCAATTCTGTATTTTTGTATTCTTTGGGTAAATACATAGTATTTAGTGAAATTGCTGGGTTGTAGGGTAGCTCTATTTTTAACTTTTTGAGGAACTCCCATACTGTTCTCCAGAGGGCCTGCACCCGTTTGCATTCCCACCAACAATGCAAGAGGGTTCCCCTTTCTCTGCATCATCGCCAACACTTCTAATATCTGTACATATGTTGGAGGATACAGGAATAAAGTACAACAAGCCTAAATGAGGAAAATGTTGAGGTCCAGAGCACTGTAGGATATTGGCAATAAAAATTTGTAGAAATTAGAAGTGATTCTAGAAGGTCAGCATGGGAGAACTCTTTAGATATGAAAGAAAGGAGCAAGAAGTGCCAGTATTTAAGTTAATTGACTTAAATACTAACGAGGAACATGTAGCTTCCCAATTAATATGACACAAGTATTTGATTTCATTGATTAGTGTCTCATTTTTACCTTAATTTATGTAGTATGTCTAAAATACCTAAATGAGAATGAATGTTCATACCACATAGTGTAAAATGATTGAGAACATCAAGAATCTGTGCGAACACGGGTCTGTGGTCCACAGACCACTTGAGGAATATCCAAAAATAAACTCCTTGCATTGAAAGACTAAAGGGGAAAAATAGTATTTAGACCTTTATTACCTCTTAGTTATTTTACTTCAGGACTCAGGAACTCCTAAAACATGGCCTTGATCTTATTACTTGCTTGCTCAAAAAACATCAATAGTTTTATTATTCAGAAATTTTCATGTTCTCTATAAATTGGTTTCAGATTACTGTTCTTGTTTAACTTTCCTTACTCCCTTTTATAGATATTGGACCACATTTCATTCTCTGGATAGCTTTCAGTCTCCCATATTCATTTCTTTGTGGTCTCTTTGTCTATTCAGAATCCTCATTACCTCCATCTACACCTGCAAAAAACCCATCTCTCTTCCAAGGTCTATTTCAAATGACGTTTTTCTGTAATGTGTATTCTTTCTTATTCTCCTAACCAAAGCAACTTTTCCATCTCTGAATTTTTATTTAACCATCTTTGTATCTTTCTTAAGACACTTGTCATAAACTGCTCTATGTTATACTTATTTGTGTGCTTACCTGTTCTCTCCTCCCAGATTGTAAAGTCTTTGAAAGCAGAGAACAGGTATGAATCAAATTCGAATTAATCCAAGTGATAAAAATGCATTGCATTTACTGGTCCTCATTAAATATTTGCTGAATAAATGACATTTTAAAAATTATATGAGCTTTATTATTTGTAAAAACAATACCTGGTACTCCAAAGTAATTAAAGACAACTACAAGGTACATGACTGCATTATGTTATATTTATAGACACTAAAGAAATTCAGAGGAAGGAAGAAATTTATAGAGGTTAAAACTCAGTGGGAGAGACATCTTAACAAGCTCATTGAAGAGAGGGCTTGAGATGTAATGCAGAATAGTGCTACTCAAAGTGTGGTCAGTGCACCAATGCAGTCCTCAAATTATTGTTACCAGCCCATGGCAAATATAGAAAATAAGGGTAAACATTTAAAACATTTCTAGGAAATGAGTTTTATGCATGTTGAATCTAATAATACAAAATGGGCTATATTTATGTTTTTATATTTCAATTCTAGTTATTTTTATTTATAAAACTATCAACTGTAAAAAATTGGGGAAAAAATGCTGGACTTCAGTTAGTTTCAGAAGCACCGACTTAGAGGACAAGTAGAATTTATTTTATTTTTATTTTTTACATTGCCTGTCTTTTAAAAAAATATATTTTTATTTTGGCTATAATTGACATAGTGTTACATTGGTTTCAGGTGTCAACTTAGTGATTTGACCAGTTTATACATTATGCTATGCTTACCACGTGTATAGCTACAATGTTATTGACTATTGACTATTGAATATTGCTACAATATTATTGACTGTATTCGTCATGCTCTGCTTTTTATTCCCCTGACTTATTCATTCCATAACTGGACGCCTGTATCTCTCACTCCCCTTCACCTGTTTTGCCCAACCCCCTACTCCCTTCCCTTCTGGCAACCATTAGTTCTCTGTATATATAGGTTTGATTTGACTTTTTGCTTGTTTATTCATTTTATAAGATTCCATTTATGAGTGGAATCATGGTGTTTGTCTTTCTCGGTCTGATTTATTTCACTCAGCATTATACCCTCTAGGTCCATCCATGTTGTCTCACATGGCATGAGCTCATCCTTCTTTTATGTGTGTGTGTGTGTGTGTGTGTGTGTGTGTGTGCGCGCGCGCGCGCATGTGTGTGTGTATACCCCACATTTTCCTTATCCATTCATGTACTGATGAACACTTGGGCTGCTTTCATGTCTTGGCTATTGTAAATAATGCTGCAATTAACATACGGTTGCATATATCTTTTCGACTTAGTGTTTTTGTTTTCCCTGGATAAATACCCAATAGTGGAATTATTAGGTCATGTGGTATTTCTATTTTTAATTTTTTGAGGAACCTCCATACTGTTTTCCACAGTGACTATACCAATTTATATTACAAGCAAGGGTTGCTTTTTTCCCATATCTTTGCCAACACTTGTTTCTTGTTTTTTTGAGTTTAGCCATCCTAACAGGTGTGAAGTGATACCTCATTGTGGTTTTGATTTGCATCTCCCTAATAACTGCTGTTGAACATCTTTTCATGTGTCTGTTGGTTGTCTGTATGTCTTCTTTGGAAAAATGTCTGTTCAGGTCTTCTGCTTATTTTTTTAATGGGGCTCATTTTTTTGATGTTGAGTTATATATGATCTTTGTATATTTTGGATATTAACACCTGGTCGGATATATCATTTGCAAATATCTTCTCCCATCCAATAGGTTGTCTTTATATTTTGCTGATGGTTTTCTTCACTGTGCAAAAGATTTTTATTTTGGTATAGTCCCAATAGCTTCTTTTTGCTTTTTTCCCCTTGACTTAGGAGACTAAGTGTGACCTGGCCAATGTCAGAGAAATTAGTGCCTATATTCTCTTCTAGGAGTTTTATGGTTTCAGTTTCACATTTAAGTCTTCAATCCATTTTGAGGTGTTTTTTTTTTTTCGTGTACGGTGTGAGTAAGTATTCCAGTTTCATTCCTTTGCATGTAGCTGTCCAGTTTTTCCAGAACCATTTATTGAGGAGACTGTCTTTTCTTTTTCCTTATTGTATATTCTTCCGTCTTTTGTCATAGATGAATTGACCATTTAAATGTGCTTACTTCTGGCCTCTCTACTCTGTTCCATTTGGTCTATGTATCTATTTTTGTGCCCGTACCATGTTGTTTTGATTAGCCACTTTCTAGTATATTTTAAAATCTGAAATTGTGATACCTCTGGCTTTATTCTTTCTCAAGATTGCTTTGGCTATTTGGGGTCTTCTGTGATTCCATACAAATTTTCATATTACTCTACTTTTGTAAGAAATGCTTTTGGTATTTTTATAAGGATTTGCATTGAATCTGTAGATTGTTTTGTGTAGTATGGCTATTTTGATAATGTTAATTCTTCCAATCCATAAGCATGGAATATCTTTCCATTTGTGTTGTCTTGAATTTCTTTAATCAGTGTTTTATAGTTTTCAGAGTACAGGTCTTTCACCTCTTTGGGTTAAGTTTATTCTGAGGTATTTCATTCTTTTTCATACAATTATAAATGGTGTGATTTTTAAATTTCTCTTTCTGTGACTTCACTGTTAGTGTATATATAGAAAGGCTATCAATTTCTGAGTATTAATTCTGTATTCTCCTACTTTGTTGAATTTGTTTATTTGTAGTAGGTTTTTTTGGTGGAGTCTTTAGGATTTTCTATCTATAGTATCATGCCATCTGCAAATAGTGACAGTTTAACTTCTTTATTAATATGGATGCCCTCTCTCTCTCTCTTCCCTCCCTCCCTCCTTTCCTCTCTCTCTTTCTTCCTCTTTCTTTCTCTCTTTCTCTCTTTCTTTTTTCTTTCTTTCTTTCTTTCTTTCTTTCTTTCTTTCTTTCTTTCTTTCCTCCTTCTCTCTCTCCTCCCTCCTTCCCTCCCTTTCTTCTCTCTCTCTCTCTTTCTTTCATCTGATTGTTGTGGCTAGGCCTTACAGTACTTTGTTGAATAAAAAGGGTGAGAGTGGATGTCCTTGTCTTGTTCCTGACCTTAGAGGGAAAGCTCTCAGTTTTTCACCATTGAGCATGATGTTAGCTGTGGATTTTCCATGTATGGTCTTTATTATGTTGAGGTATGTTATTTCTATTTTGTTGATAGTTTTTATCATGAATGGATGTTGAATCTTGTCAAATGCTCGATCTGCATCTATTGAGATGATCATATGATTTTTAACCTTTGTTTTGTTAATGTGGTGTATGATGATGGATTTGTGAATATTGAACCATCTTGCATCCTGGGAATAAATCTCACCTGATTATAGTGAAGATGTTTTTGATCAATTGTTGTATGTGGTTTGTTAATAGCTTGTTGATGATTTTTGCATCTTTGTTCATCAGAGATATTGGCCCATAGTTTTCTGGTGTTTTTGTAATGTCTTTGTCTAGTTTTGGTATTAGGCTAATGGTGACCTTGTAGAATGTATTTGAAAGGTTGACTTCTTCTTCTACTTTTTTGGAATAGTTTGAGGAGAATAGGTATTAATTTTTCTTTAAATGTCTGGTAGAATTCACTTGTGAATGTATCTGGTCCTGGATTATCCTGAGTATGGCCATAATGCCTACAAGGAAGAAAATCCAAAACTCATCCATCAAGAATTTTTTTAGAAAATTGACCCATCATTCATCTTCTGAATTAGAATCTCCAGGTACAAGGTTCAGGGCAACTATAATTTGTAAAATGGTCCTATTGATTTTTTAAAAGACTTTATTTATTTATTTATTTGACAGAGAGAGAGAGAGAGCCAGTGAGAGAGGGAACACAAGCAGGGGGAGTGGGAGTGGAAGAAGCAGGCTCCCAGTGGAGCAGGGAGCCCAATGCAGGGCTTGATCCCAGGACCCTGAGATCATGACCTGAGCTGAAGCCAGATGCTTAGTGACTGAGCCACCCAGCTGCTCCCTATTGATTTTGATATATACTCCTAGTTGAGGATCAATGATGTATAGCAATACTTGAAGTGGAGAGCTTAATTAGGAATTTGAAGAAGACAAAGAACACAATATCTGTTAAAGGCTAACCTATACATTAAAACAAGAAATGTATATGATCTTGGATATAATATATTCAGTAAACTGTAGGTATTATGCAATAAACTAGGGAAGGTAGAAATCTGATATCAAGTTCTAGTTCCTTCTCATGAAATAAGTGCCTATGATAATAATGTAATAATCTGTTTTGTTCTGTGATGCATTTGTTCATAAAGTGTTTTTACAATGTCTTGACTATACTAGCATTTTCTGTATGTCCTATGTTCTTTTACATAAGAACTTGATCTTGGCTAATTAAACATCTTAGATCATTGAAAAGAACACTGGAATGCCATCTCCATATGAAAATTCACAATCCTTGGTATAGCCAAAGAAGCTTAGAAAATTTCCATTGTATCAGAGCTTAAGTAGGGCTGTACATCTGACAGCAAATGGTTTCCTGTCTTTTTTGCTTTGTTTTACTTTTCCAAATGATTCTAGTGAATGAGGTGGTTTCTTCTATTATTTATCAGAATGTAGAATTAGATGTACCTGGGGACCTGACTCTATAGGCAGGTGAAGAGGAGGTCACATATGTGGTGGGACCACGACATCAAAAGTACAACCTTTCTCTCCTTCTCTCTCTCGCAAATAAATAAATCTTGAAAAAAAGAAAAAAAAAGAAATAGGGGCTCCTGGGTGGCTCAGTCAGTTAAGTGTCTGCCTTCAGTACAGGTCATGATACCAGGGTCCTGGAATCCAGTCCTGCATCAGGCTCTCTCCTCAGCAGGGAGTCTGCTTCTCCCTCTCCCTCTCTTCTCTCTCTCTCTCAAATAAATAAATAATCTTAAAAAAATAAACAAAAAAAGAAATATTGCCACACTTTGAGGGACTGAAGTCAGTTAAAAATGTTTTATTTAAATTCAATGTAGTTTATTTAAATCCAATAGCCAACTATATGTTATTAAATTCAAAGCCAACTATAAATAAAAAAAAAATTGGGTGGCCATCTGTCCTTCATTGACCTATGCCTGAGCTGTGTTACCGTGCCCAAGATGTTGGGAGATTTTCTACAGCAAGGCAAGATCATCTCTTTTTCCGGGTGCCTGGCCCAGATCTACTTCTTGCACTTTCTGGGAGCCAGTGAGATGTTTCTGCTGACAGTCATGGCCTATGATAGGTATGTTGCCATCTGTAGTCCTTTGCAGTACCTGACAGTCATGAACCGCCAGCTGTGCTTTCAGTTGGCTTTGGCCTGTTGGTGTGGGGGCTTCATCCACTCTCTCACACAGGTCACACTGGTGATCCAGCTGCCCTTCTGTGGCCCCAATGAACTGGACAACTTCTACTGTGATGTCCCACAGGTCATCAAGCTAGCGTGCATGGACACCTATGTAGTAGAGGTGCTGATGGTCTCAAACAGTGGTCTGCTATCTCTCGTCTGTTTTGTGGTCTTGCTACTCTCTTATGCCATCATCCTGATCACCCTGAGAACGTGCTTCCGCCAGGGCCAGAGCAAGGCACTCTCCACCTGTGCCTCCCACCTAACTGTGGTCAGCCTGATCTTTGTGCCATGTGTATTCATCTGTCTGAGGCCTTTCTGCAGCTTCTCCGTGGCTAAGGTGCTCTCCACCTTTTACACAGTGGTCACACCCATGTTGAATCCTCTCATCTACACACTCAGAAATGCTGAAATGAAGACAGCCATGAAGAAGCTGAGAAAAAAGCATGTGGCATCCTTCTGCCATATTAAAGGATGAACAGGAAGAGGTGAATTAGAAAGCATAACTTTCTTGGGACAATCTTAACTCATCCTGTACATGGGTATATGCATGAAACCAATTTGATGACTTTGGCATAAAAGCCGGCATCAAAATTAGGAAGCATTGCTGTTGATTGCTATTGCGGTATAGTGGCTTTGCTGGGTGTTCAGTATTAAGCAGGAAAGTCAGGAGTGTTTATTGGCCCAGAAATTGAGTAGTAGGTTCAAGAGTACATCTTGAAAGATCAACTCTTCTATCCTTTGTCTATAACTAGTCTTCATTTATTTACTTCATTTCACTTTTAAATTCTCTTCAAATGAAAGAAGGTAACCTGTCTCTTTTTTTTGTCCTGCTGCTCTGGGTGTAACAACTCCTATGTCAGGAGGCTTCTTCTAATGTCCATCAGAGTCCATTCTGAAGCAATGTGAATCCCTTTTGTCCCATCTCTAAGAAAGCCTGAAAACAAAACTAACCACCCTACATATTAATGTTCACCTAGGGACTGTGTTATACATTGTGCCAAATTTTAGAAATGCACTTGAATTCAATTCATGTAAGCAGTGCTCTTAGTGAAGTTTACATGTGAAGACAAGAAAGCCTGGGATAGAAGCTCCCAGTGTCCTGCCCTGGAGGCTTCTCTAGAAGAGGAATCCCAGGGGCGCCTGGGTGGCACAGCGGTTGGGCGTCTGCCTTCAGCTCAGGGCGTGATCCCGGTGTTGTGGGATTGAGCCCCACATCAGGCTCTTCTGCTATGATCCTGCTTCTTTCTCTCCCACTCCCCCTGCTTGTGTTCTCTCTCTCACTGGCTGTCTCTATCTCTGTCGAATAAATAAATAAAACCTTTAAGAAAAAAAAAAGAAGAGGCATCCCATTCCCCTTGGGTTTCTCTAAGTGGAGTTATAGGGGGGCTATAAGCTGGTTCTTCTACTGGTCATAATATTTAAGAGCTCTGACCTGTAACAGAAAAAAGAAAAAAGAAAGATGTGTGGTTTAAAGTAGTTATTATTTCCAAGTCTCAAAGATACTTTGAGAAGTGGGTAATCTTATTCAACTTCACTTTTACAAATGAACTCAGATTTCTTTTCTTTTTTTTTAAGATTTATTTATTTTAGAGAGCTGAGAGAGAGGGCAAGCGGGGGGAGGGGCAGAGGGAAAACAAGAGAGAGAATCTCAAGAAGACTCCCTTCCTAGGGTGGAGCCAATGCAGGGTTCAACCTCAGGACCCTGAGATCATGACCCGAGCCCAAATCCAGAGTCTGATGGTCAACCAACTGAGTCACCCATGTGCCATAAACTCAGATTTCTTAAATGACTTTCACAAGTTCACTCAGAAAAAATATGATCAAGCAAGAAAGCTAGGAATTTTAGATAAGTTTAAGCTAATATTTTTCTTCTCAGAAAGTCTTTACCCCAATTAGATGGATTAATTGCATATTTTCTACTTTATCTACTGAGGATCTCCAGAACTAGGAGATCACTAAAAACATGCCCAGAAAGATTTATATTTAAGGTTATCTATTTCTGACATAAAGATCTTTGCCACTTTTTGTGTCTATGGAAAGATATTAATTCTGTTCACTAAATAAAAACACAACAATGGGCTTTTAGCAATATTTTTATATTTGCTCGCTTATTTCCAAATCAGTCGCAGTGGAGAGGCTTTTTAAATTACTTAGCTGAAAAACATAACTCAGGAAAAAATATCTGGAACTCCACCAAATATTAAGATTTTTCTAGGTAAATTGCAATACCTGTGGTCATGTAAGAGCTTGGATGCTTTCTTACTAAGATGAGTGAGGGTGGAGTAGCACCCCTGTGAGGATCACACTTTCCTTACCATCCCTGGAATGGATCACATTCGCCTCTTTCACTGCCCAACATTTCCACAGAGGTCCTTTGCCTACAGTGAATATCCAGAAGAGCAGACAGGAGGACACTGTCCACCAGAGAGTAGTGTGTGAATTGACAAGATTTAAGTAGTACTGTGCAGTCATCCAGGCACATTGCAAGGACCTGAACCTCCAGCTTTCTTTATGTATCTGTAGGCTGCAACATCCTTTTTTCCAATGTTCCTCCTTCACAGCAAAATTTAGAGTCTTGGCATATCATTTGAATTGTCCTGTTGATATCTGGATTGGTAGCATTATATTCAGAAAAGGAAGAGTTGTGTATATTCCCATTGGCATTTTCAGTCCTCCAATACTTGCTTAATCAATTATCTATATTAAAATTCTCTTTATTAATAAGCTGTTAACATTTTTCAGTCTGTACATGACTGCTGTCATCTCCAGAGTTCCCTTCTCAAATGTCTTGAGCCCACTTCTGGGGCCCGCCCGAGTCTCTCCTTTGGTTCTATCCTCCTGAGGGCAGCCCCTATGCTAGTATGGGAACTTTTAGTCTGAGGGCACTGTGTGTAAACTGAGGGGTCAGAGCCTGGAAGTCTGGGTGGCAGAGTCCATATTCGTACATGAGAGACCACCTGTATTGGGATTTAGAACCAAGAGAAGAGGTGGGCTGGAGACTGCGGGCCAAAGCTTGCTCTTTCTGCACTGCCATGTCTGGTGTAGAAATTGAAGGAGTCTGAGGATTTTATTTTATATTTTATTTTAATTTATTTAATTTAATTTATTAAGTTTTAATTTAAATTCTAGTTCTTTAGCATACAGTGCAATATTGTTTTCAAGAGTAGAATTCAGTGATTCTCACTTACATCCTACACCTAGTCAAGGAGCCTAAAATTTTAAATTTGAAACTGGTCTTGTAGTAATTATGAGAGCATGAGAACATTGTCCTCTGAGTATGAACATTTAAATTTATTCAAATTTTGTTATGTTGATTTATATCGATTTAGACATATGTTATACAGGCTCCATTTATATTCTTGCTCTGGGTCCCACAGATATTTAGGGTAGATCTGCCCCTTCTTTCCAGCTCATGTGGTCTTTTGGGGGGTACTGAATTAACTGAAAGGAGGCAAAGAGAAGTCTGGTTCATGAAATCATGGGAGGACAATTGACTTAATATTTCCAGAACACATGGAAAGTAAGATTGCACATTTATTACCTAGCTCCAAAGTACACATTGTGAATGGGCCCATGTGGTAAGAAAATCCAACTACATCTTGCCAAATTTCTCCCTTTAGGAGCCCTAGAAATAAGCATTTATTATTGGAGAGATGTCAGCATGTCACCAAAACATTTGCTTTTAATTTATAGAAAATAATTCCTGGGAGATGTTCTTCTAATAAATAACTCCTAGTGATTTTTTGATCTTTTAATATTCATTCATCCATTAAGTCATTAATTCATTATTAATTTATTAACCGTTCATTAGTTTAACAATTGTTTGCTGAGTCCCTTTATGTGCCAGGAAATGTGGTAGACATCTTGCTTTTGGGTGTTTCACCAAGCATCAACGGATCACCTACATATCTAATTATAAAGTCTTCAAATAAAACCAGAGGAAGGTGAAGAATGTTCTAAGACAATATGTAAGCTCAGGTAATTGGGAACAGTAGAGCAGAGAGGAGAGAGTAGGGCAAAAATATGGACTGTGGAGTCAGACAGCTTCATCATGCCCAGCTCACTACTCACCATGGTACAAGCAACTTAACCTCTTGATGCTCCTTTGAGTATACAGTGAGGACAGTAATAGAATACACCTCATAGGTTTCTCAAGAAAACTATACAAAATACTACTTGTAAAGCTCTAATAAGCATTTTTACATAAGGTCGGAGCTCAGAAATTATTGACTGCTTGTATTACCATTATCATTAAGTGTTATGTTAAAAGGATAATAAAAGCTGCTAGAAGGCTATACAATTGTTTGATCCTAGAGAAACACAGGACAGAAAGATGAATTAGAGCTTTTGACACCAGACCCCTGCCATATGACAATAAAATCCTTAGGAACTCCTCCATTCATATTGAAACCAGCACTGGATGTTATATGCAACTAATGAATTATTGAACATTACATTAAAAACTAATGATGTACTATATGTTGACTAATTGAATTTAAATAAAAATAAACAAACCAGCCTTGATCCAAGAACTTCATGTTAGGTGATATATGTATCCTCAAAACACATTTTAAGTGTTTTAAAAAAAATATTCTGGTTAACATCATAATTCAGAGCCATCATTTTAATTTAAATATTTAAAAAAAATTAGGACAGTCTAAAATTTAAAGAAACATTGCAAAGATAGTACAGAGCTTCTGTATAGTTTACACTATTTGCCCTGTTGTTAACATCTTACATTATACGGTATAGTTCTCAGAACTACTGAGCCAATGCTGATACATTATGATAAGTTAAACTCCACATTTTATTTAGGTTTATTTTATTAAATTACATTTCAGCTATTTTTCCTTAATGAATAGGCTTATCGAAGTTACCTATTTTTTATTTATTGACTTGCTAGTTATTGATTTATTGTCCTTATGCTCTTTATTTTTCCAAGAAGTTTTTGTAATTATCCCATAAACAAACAAGGCAACTGGTGAGATTGTTTTACTTAGAGAAAATAGTGAAATCCGTAATGGAAACACTCACAGTACAGTCTGCTTCCTCTCAAGTGAATATCTCTTTCCTGTCCCTATCAGTCTCTTCCACTTCTTTCTTCAGGTATATGGTTTCTCATCTGCAAGTTCCATCTTGTCCCAGTCTGATACACATATTATCATGGGAACTTGTAGGGATAAGGGTGTGGGGGGAGATAAGGAAATCTAGGGTAATACCTAGATGTCCCCACATTACTCACTGTGCTAACAGTATCACTCTAAACCTTGGGTCCAGTTCTAAAGACTAAGCTTGTTCTGAGACCAAGTCTTGCTCCCAGTGCCCACTTATGGTGCCAGTCCTATCCCATTGTATGACCCTTTGAACTCGTTGCGGTTTCCTCATATCTCTAGATCTCTGAAGACGTTGTTTCCTTTGCTAGAGTTATTGACCCACTTCTTACCTTTATTTTATTTATTTTTTAAAGATTTTATTTATTTATTTGACAGAGAGACAGCCAGTGAGAGAGGGAACACAAGCAGGGGGAGTGGGAGAGGAAGAAGCAGGCTCCCAGTGGAGGAGCCCAATGCGAGGCTCGATCCCAGAACGCAGGGATCACGCCCTGAGCCAAAGGCGGATGCTTAACGACTGCGTTACCCAGGCTCCCCGACCCACTTCTTACCTTTAGTACTCAGATTGAGAGTCTTATCTTCTTGGATGTTGTCTCTGATCTTTTCCTTGTATGGTTTTATTAATTGGTCCTCATATGAATTCTCATAGCACAGTTTATCTTTAATCAGCATAACATTCACTATATCTATTGCAATTTTCTTCTCACTAATACGGCTGTCCCATTATTTGGTGGTCTTTATATCTGGAGGATCTGGCACAGTGCTCAGTGAAGAAAAATGCTTGCTAAATCTCTCTTTTTTTATTTCCAAATTGAAATGTAATTGACATAAAACAATGTAAGTTTAAGTTGTAAAACATGTTAATTTGGTATTTATTTATTGCAACATGATACCTCCATAACTTTGGCTAACACTTCTATCATATCATGAAATTATCATTTCTTTTTAATGGTGAAAACATTTAAGATATACTCTCTTAGCAGTTTTGAACTATTGACTATAATCACCTATTCTATGCATTAGATCCTTAAAACCTATTCATCTTCTAGTTGCAAGTTGGAACCCCTTCACAACATCTCCCAATTCCCCCACCCCCTTCCTCAGTAACCACCATTCTACTGTCTGTTTCTACAAGTTTGGCTTTTTTAGATTCCACATATAAATGAAATCACCTATTTGTCTTTCTCTGATGAGATGTGTTTTTGAAGAAAGGAAAAAAGGAAATGAAGAAAAAGAGGACCTTAGGGAAGAGGAAAGGGAGGGAGGAAGGAAGGAAAGAACAGAAAGATGAGGAAGACAGAGAAAGAGAGAAACAGAAGGAAAAAAATGGCAGAGTAGGGGACTCTATTTAAACCAGTCCCCTGAATTGAGCTGGGTATCTACCAGACCCTTCTGAACACCCACGAAATCAGCCTGAGATGTAAGAAGATATATCTGGATCTCTACAAGCAGAATATCTCCAGCAATTGGTCTCGAGGTATGAAGTGGGGAGCCGTGATTCTGAAGGCAGATACTGGAAGATAAACGGAAGGGGGAAGGGGCCTCCATGAACTTCCACCAGGAAGGCAAAAGCCTCCCACTCTGGGGACTGGGTACAGATTCACTTGTAGTGGTAGGGAAAGAACTTTAGGGCAGTGCCCCAGACTGCAACCTGGATCTACACAGGCACGCCTGTGAACCAGGGATGGCTGGTGGTTTTAGAAGCACAAACGGCAGAGACGTGCCCAGCCCTGGCAGCGAGGGCTGGGAGAGCTGCTGTGGGGCACACAACCCAGGACACTGCGGGTTTTTAGCAGCACAGACAGAAACAGAGACAGTGTGGCCTGGAGAGCTCAGTGAAGAACAGACTGCGATCTCTCTGTTCTGAGACAGAGGTTTGGATACGGTCACTTCTGTTCTGACTCATGGAAGAAATGCAGAAAGCTGACAAAGAAAGCCACCAGAGAACAAAAGTCTCCCCAAAACCAGTTTTCACTGAGCCCACCCTCTCCCCACAGGGGGCAGGGCAACTCTGCCCAAATAGGATTGCCTGAGTAACAGTACAGCGGGCTCTTCCCCCAGAAGACAGGCTGGAAGAACAAGAGGCCCACAACCCTAAGGAACGTATAAAACAGGTGCATCTTGCTTGGGTCCTGGTCAATAATTTGGACTCTATACATTCCCTCAACGACCCCTGAACAGAATGACTAAGCGGAAGAACACCCAAGAAAGGAAAGAATCAGAGACAGTAATCTCTGCCACAGAACTAATGGATATGGATATAACCAAGATGTCAGAAATAGATTTCAGAGTAAGTTATCAAGGCAATATCTAGGCTTGAGAAAGATATTAATGGCAATGTAGAATCCTTAAGGGCAGAAATGAGATCTAATCAGGCCAAGCTTAAAAATGCTATGAATGAAATGCAGTCTAAACTGGATGCTCTGACTGCCAGGGTAAACAAGGCAGAAGAACAAATTAGTGAGTTAGAGGGTAAGATGATAGAAAAGAAGAAAAATGAGGTGGCATGGGAAAAACAAATTAAAATCCAAGGAATCAAACTGAACGAGATTAGTGACTCGATGAAGAGTTCCAATATCAGAATTATTGGGCTCCCAGGGCGGGTGGAGAAAGAGAGAGGTCTAGAAGATGTATTTGAGTAAATCGTAGTTGAGATCTTCCCTAATCTGGGAAAGGAAGAAAGTATTAGTATCCAAGAGGCAGAGAGGACCCCTCCCAAGATCAATGAGACTAGACCAACACCAAGACATATAACAGTACAATTTGCAAATCTTAGATCCAAGGAAACAATCTTGAAAGTGGCAAGGGGGAAGAGATTTCTTATGTACAGAAGGAGGAGCATCAGAATAATGTCAGATCATTCCACAGAGACCTGGCAAGACAGAAAAGGCTGGCGAGACATATTCAAGCCTACTAAATGAGAAGAACGTGCAGCCAAGGATACTTTATCCAGCAAGGCTGTCATTCAGAACAGATGGAGAGACAAGGAGAAAGAATATGTGACCACCAAGCCAGCCCTGCAAGAAATGTTAAAGGGGGCTCTGTAGAAGGAGAAAGACCCCAGGATTGATATAGAACAGAAATTTACAGAGACAATCTATAGAAACAAGGACTTCACAGGCAACAAGATGACATTAAAATCATATCTTTCAGTAATCACTCTCGATATGAATGGCCTAAATGCTCCCATAAAGCACCACAGGGTTGCAGATTGGATAAAAAGAGATGACCCATCCATATGCTGTCTACAAGGGACTCATTTCGAAACTAAAGATACATCAAGACTGAAAGTGAAGGGATGGAGAACAATTGTTCATGCCAACGGACCTCAAAAGAAAGCTGGGGTAGCAATTCTCATATCAGACAAATTAGATTTTAAGCTAAAGACTGTAGTTAGAGATACAGAAGGAAACTATATCATTCTTAAAGTGTCTATCCAACAAGAGGATCTAACAATTATAAATATCTATGCTCCCAACATGGGAGCAGCCAGCTACATAAGCCAACTGTTAACCAAAATAAAGGGACATATTGATAATAATACATTAATAGTAGTGGACCTCAACACTCCACTCTCAGCAATAGACAGATCATCTAAGAGGAAAATAAACAGAGAAAAAAGAGCTTTGAATGATGCACTGGACCAAATGGACCTCATTGATATATACAGAACACTCTACCCTAAAACAACAGAATACTCATTCTTCTTGAATGCACATGAGACTTTCTTCAGAATAGACCACATGCTGGGTCACAAATCAGGTCTCAACAGATACCAAAAGATTGAGATTATCGCCTGCGTATTCTCAGACCACAATGCTTTGAAACTGGAACTCAGTCATGAGAAAAATTTGGAAGAAATTCAAACACTGCTTAAGAATGTTTGGGTCTGGGTGTTATACGCAACTAATGAATCATCGAACTTTACATTAGAAACCAGGGATGTACTGTATGGTGACTAACATAATATAATAAAAAAACATTAAAAAAATGTTTGGGTCAACCAGGAAATCAAAGAAGAACTTAAACAATTTATGAAAACGAATGAGAATGAAAATATTTTGGTCCAAAACTGACTGGATACTGCAAAGGTGGTCCTACGGGGGAAATACATAGCCATCCAAGCACCACTCAAAAAAATAGAGAAATCTAGAACACACAATCTATATTTACACCTTAAAGAATTGGAGAGTGAACAACAAAGAAGGCCTAAGCCATGCACTAGAAAAGAAATAATAAAGATTAGAGCAGAGATCAATGAATTAGAAACCAGAAATAAAGTAGAAATACAGTAGAGGAGATCAACGAAACTAGAAGCTGGTTCTTTGAAAGAATTAATAAGATCGATAAACCATTGGCCAGACTTATCCCAAAGAAAAGAGAAAGGACCCAAATCAATAAAATTATGAATGAAAGGGAGAGATCACCACTAACACCAAGGATATAGAAACAATCATTAGAAACAATTATCAACACCTACATGCCAATAAATTAAGCAACCTGGAAGAAATGGGTGCCTTCCTGGAAACGTATAAACTACCAAGACTGAAACAGGAAGAAATTGATAACTGGAATAGACCAATAACAAGTAGCGAAATTGAAGCAGTGATCAGAAACCTCTGAAAAAACAAGAGTCCAGGGCCTGACAGATTCCCCGGGGAATTCTACCAAACATTCAAAGAAGAAATAATACGTATTCTCCTGAAGCTGTTTCAAAAATAGAAACAGAAGGAAAACTTCCAAACTCATTCTATGAGGCCAGCATTACCTTGATCCCAAAAGCAGGCAAAGACCCCATCAAAAAGGAGAATTACAGACCAATATCCCTGAAAAATGTGGCTGCCAAAATTCTCAACAAGATCTCAGCTAATAGGATCCAACAATACGTTAAAAGGATTATCCATCAGGACAAGGTGGGATTCATCCCTGGGATGCAAGGTGGTTCAACATTCTCAAATCAATCAGTGTGATAGAACACATTACTAAGAGAAGAGACAAGAACCATATGATCCTCTCAATTGATGCAGAAAAAGCATTTGACAATATACAGCATCCATACCTATCCAATATACAAAAAGTATTTGCAGTAGTGCAATGAGAACATGATACAAAAAAAAATCAAAAGAATTATTTTTGGAAACAAAATAAAGAGAATAATGAAATTAAGACAAGTCAATAGAGGGTTGGAAAATAGAGTCACAGAACTTCTCGAAGAATGTAGAATTTTAAAAAATCAAAGAAAAATAGGAAAAAATATGAAAAATCTAGGCAAGAGGTAAAACATTCAACTCATATTTGTTCCAGGAGAACAGAGAAAACAGAGGAGAAAAATTTAAAAGGAACAATGAAAGGAAAACTCTTAGGAGGAAGGTTTAAGTCTCCAGATCCAGAAGATGTACTGAGTGTCCACCCTAGTGATGAGAAAATAATAACTAAGACACATTATTATGTAGTTTTATTACCCTAGAGGTTAAGAAGATTGTAAAATATTTGAGAGGGACAGAAAAAAATATAGGCCACAAAAATTATGCAAAACCCAAAAGGCATTAGAGTGTTTAGTAACAACACTAGACCCTTCAGTACAGTAGAAAAGTACCTGAATCTGATTTTCAGGCTAGAATTCTAGACAGAACAAAACCATCCGTCAGGTATGAAAGTAGAATAAGACCTTTTCAGTCATGCAAAGATTTACAAAATTTACTTTATAAGTACCCTTTCTTTGAAAGTATGGGAGGATGTGTCCCAGCAAAAGCAACAAAGAGGAAGAGATAGGCTCAAGAAATCAGTGCAGGGGTGGCCCAAACAAGAAAAGACACAAGAACCATATGATCCTCTCAATTGATGCAGAAAAGCATTTGACAAAATACAGCATCCTTTCCTGATTAAAACTCTTCAGAGTGTAGGGATAGAGGGTACATTCCACAAATTCATAAAAACCATCTATGAAAAGCCCACGGCGAATATCATTCTCAATGGGGAAAAGCTAAGAGTCTTTCCCTTAAGATCAGGAACACAGCAAGGATGCCCTCTCTCTCCACTATTGTTCAACATAGTACTGGAAGTCCTAGCAACAGCAATCAGACAATAAAAGGTATTCACATTGGAAAAGAAGAAGTCAAACTCTCTCTCTTTACAGATGACATGATACTTTATGTGGAAAACCCAAAAGACTCCACCCCCAAATTACTAGAACTCATAGAAGAATTCAGTAATGTGGCAGGATACAAAATCAATGCACAGAAATCAGTTTCTTTCCTGTACACTAATAATGTAACTATAGAAAGAGAAATTAGTGAATTCCATTTACAATAGCACCAAAGAAAAATAATAACATACCTTGGAATAAACCTAACCAAAGAGGTAAAGGATCTGTACTCTAGAAACTACAGAACACTTATGAAAGAAATTGAAGAAGACACAAAAAGATGGAAAACCATTCCATGCTAATGGTTAGGAAGAATAAACATTGTTAAAATGTCTATGCTACCCAGAGCAATCTATACTTTCAATGCCATCCTAATCAAAATACCAATGACATTTTTTTAAGTGCTGGAACAAACAATCCTAAAATTTGTATGGAGCCAGGAAAGATCCCCAATCACCAAGGAAATGTTGGACAAGAAAAACAAAGCTGGGGGCAACATGTTGCCTGATTTCAAGCTATATTACAAAGATGTTATCACCAAGACAGCATGGTACTGGCACAAAAACCGACACATAGATCAATGGGAAAGAATAGAGAGCCCAGATATGGACCCTCAACTCTACACTCAACTAATCTTCAACAAAGCAGGAAAAAAAATATATCCAATGGGAAAAAGACAGTCTCTTCAGTAAATGGTGCTGGGAAAATTGGACAGCTATACACAGAAGAATGAAACTCAACCATTCTCTTACACCATACACCAAAATAAACTCAAAATGGATGAAAGACCTCAATGTAAGACAGGAATCCATCAAAATCATAGAGAAGAATATAAGTAATAACCTCTTTGACATCGGTCACAGCAACTTCTTTCAAGACACGTCTCCAAAGGCAAGGGAAACAAAAGTGAAAATGAACTTTTGGAACTTCATCAAGATAAAAAGCTCCTACACAGGAAAGGAAATGGTCAACAAAAGAAAGAGGCAACCCACAGAATGGGAGAAGGTATTTGAAAATTACACTACAGATAAAGGGCTGGATCCAAGATCTATAAAGAACTTCTCAAACTCAACACCTTAAAAACAAATAATCAAGTCAAAAAATGGGCAGAAAACATGAACAGACACTTTTCCAAAGAAGACATAGGAATGGCTAATAGACACATGAAAAGATGCTCAACATCATCAGCCATCAGGGAAATTCAAATCAAAACCACATTGAGATACCACCTTACACCAGTTAGAATGGCAAAAATTGACAAGGCAAGAAACAACAGACGTTGGAGACGTTTTGGAGAAAGGGGAACCCTCTTACACGGTTGGTGGGAATGCCAGTTGGTATAGCCACTTTGGAAAACAGTGTGGAGGTTCCCCAAAAAGTTAATGACCCAGCAATTCCACTACTGGGTATTTACTCCAAAGATACAGATGTAGTGAAATGAAGGGGCATACGCACCCCAATGTTCATAGCAGCAATGTCCAAATAGTCAAACTATGGAAGGAGCTGAGATGCCCTTCAACAGACCACTGGATAAAGAAGATGTGGTCCATATATACAATGGAATATTACTCAGCCATCAAAAAGAACGATTACCCACCATTTGCATTGACATGGACGGCACTGGAGGAGATAATGCTAAGTGAAATAAGTCAAGCAGAGAATGACAATTATCATATGGTTTCACTTATATGTGGAACAAAGTAATAGCATGGAGGACATTAAGAGAAGGAGGGAAAAATGAAGGTGGGGGAGTCAGAAGGGGAGACAAACCATGAGAACTGTCAACTCCCAGAAACTATCTGAGGGTTTTATTGGGGGAGGAGACTGAGGGGATGGGTTAGCCTTGTGATGGGTATTAAGAAGGGCACGTATTGCATGGAGCACTGGGTGTTATACGCAAACAATGAACCGTGGAACACTACATCAAAAACTAATGATGTACTGTATAGTGACTAACATAACATAATAGAAACAGTGACAGATTTTCATCTCAAAAAGAATTTGGGGAATTCAGTAAAAACAGTACTTCCACAGTTGGCCATTCCTTATCAAAACAGCCCTTTATTTATAACTTAGAGAGTCATAGAACAATAAACTGTTTTCAACAGCAACGAAAGGCACTTCTGTGCTGCAACGTGATAATCCTTTCTGCCTAAATGAGATGAATGCTAGTTGAGTTACTGTATTTCTTGTTGTTGAGGTTGTGCCACTCAAACACACAGAACTTTAGGCATGACCTGAAAGTTCACGCTGTAATTCAGTAACAAATTTTACACTAGATTGCAGGGGTGTAATGTTCAATTCTTGTGAAGCCCCCTTGACCTCAATGCCTTAGAGACTCATTCAGGTCAATATAGGGCTCAGGCATTATCTTTACTGTGCCACCAATTAGCACATTGTGCTTGTGTACTTGAGCTTCAGAAATTTTAAAATGAAATTTTAAATGAAAACAGTTTAATAGTTTTTGAAACTACTGTACTTGGGCTAGTGGTGCAATATAATGATACAAAACATCAACTACCTTCCCTTCCACCAACTTTGAGTAAACTATACAAAGCTGTAAAAATAGCCTGTGTAATTTTAACTAGCAATTTACCAAGTAGCCTTCAATATAGTTTTACAAGGGGTCCCTTAGTGGGAATTATACTTGCACTTTCTCTAACAATACTCTCCAGATGCTACCCAATCACCTGGCTAGCTCTTCCCTCAGGGCTGTGATGATGCATAGAGATTGCTGGCAGAATCTCTCTCTTGGCATCCAGGAATATAGAAATAAAGTCTTACAGACCAAGATCAGAAGCCAAGGCACAGCTATAAGCTCATAAAATCTTCTGAGAGGAGAGAGAGAGAAAGAATAAATAGGACCTCTTTTCAGGCTGTAGGTGTAATCCTTTTGTGAAATGGGACAAACTCATAAGAGAAACATCACTATATAGGTTTCAATCTTTTAGCATGAATATCTAGATACAGATCCCATTTCCATCTCAGAAAGGTTTATTGATCCAAGAAGATCTCAGATTGTCCAAATCCATGTCGTGGAACCAGACTCAAGAAGATGGCCAGAGTAAGTTTCCCATCTGTAATGACAAGATAACAACCAGGGAGAGAGGCGAGGACAATTTTAATATATTCAAATCATATTCAAGGATAAAAAGGAATATTTAAATTCTTCAACCACTTATAACATCTGTTCTAATAACTCTATCGAGTAATTTGGGAAGTAGTTTACTGTAACTTAAAGTGTATCAATATTATTTCAATTGGAATTTAGTTCCAGCTTTACACTAACCGTGCAGCCTAGATAATTCAGTTTTCTCCCTGAACTTTACTTTCACCAGTGGTTAGATGAGTGGAATACAGTCAGGTGATAACTAAGGTTGTTTTTTTTTTTTCTCATCTATACACGTATAGGATTTTCATGAATTATGGTCCAGTCTAAGAGGATTTGAAAAGGTCTTTTAAAGGTGTTACTCTAAAATGAAAGACTTTATGTCAGGTATTGGATTTTATTGAACTTTGTATGTTCCAAGCACAATGCCAGACACAGAGAATGTGCTCCATAAATATCTATCAACTGAAAGGATAAATATTGGTGCTGTGTGAAATGTAGAAGATGATATAGATGGTCCCTTAAAGAGTCTACGTTGTGGTACATTTACGCATGAGCAGATTTTTTTTCAAGACTTATTCAGATTATTATTCCTTATTTCTCAGTTCCACAAATACTTAGTAAGTTACTTCCTCAGTTGTGAAAAATTAAAAGAACAGGATAAATTGGGACTTTAAATGTTTCTATACGTAAAAGTTCAAAGGATTGACAGGTAATAAAATGATGTCAAGTGACCAGAGACATGAAAACATGCACATGAGTCATAATGTCTCTATGAGGGATATTGACGTCAAAGACACTATTGTATAAAGAACTTACTGTGGGATGGAACTTGCTGTTAGGAAAGAGATCCAGAGTATTTGATCTCTTTTCCTTGCAAATAGCCCACAGAAGAAACTAAGACTAAATATCTTTGGGTATTCAGGAGGGCACGTATTGCATAGAGCACTGGGTGTTATACGCAGACAATGAATCATGGAACACTACGTCAAAAACTAATGATGTACTGTATGGTGACTAACATAACATAATGAAAAATTAAAAAATAAAAAGACTAAATCTTTTTCCCAGAGGATTTCAGGGAGTTGCAGTCTTACTATTTGTTTTATTTGAAATAATTTAGGTGGCCTTATGAAGTGAAGTAAGGGTGCAATCTTTTTCTTTCTTTCTTTCTTTCTTTCTTTCTTTCTTTCTTTCTTTCTTTCTTTCTTTCTTTCTTTCTTTCTTTCTTTCTTTCTCAGAGAGAGAACTCAAGCAAGGGCAATGGGAGAGGGAGAAGTAAGCTTCCCACCAAGCAGGGAGCCCAATGTGGGGCTTGATACCAGACCCCTGGGATGATGACCTGACCCAAAGGCAGATGCTTAACGGCTGAGCCACCCAGGTGCCCCCAATCTTATATCTTTAACACCATTATAACTAGTATATATTCTTTGGCATTACCTGAGAGACTAACTCTGACCTAAGAACCTGGGCAGATGAATGGAAATGATCCATCCCGTATAGGGCCTGGTCCACAGTGTTCAGATATTTGGTACTGATGCTACTGAAATTCTTTCACTGAAATGATATGACTTCGATTTACTGGTAACTGATTGCTTTTATGCTCATTAATTAATTCAATCATTACATGAGAGGCATTATTCTTTCCCAGGGAAGGACTTTGAAGTTAATAGAGTGAGGAAAATTGTTTTAAGATCACACAGCCTGTAAGAGGTAGAGTTGTTGAGTCAGGCCCTATTGGTCTATCTTTAAATCCTATGCTCTTTCTCCCAGTGAAGATGGTAGAAAGATCTTGGGTCTTAGACTTGGAATAATTTTCTCAGCCCCAGATCGAGTTGAGATAGCCACGATTCAGGAAGAATATACCAGCTGTCTGAACATCTTTGAGTCATCTTTCCTGAACTCAGACAGGAAGCCATTCAGGAATATGGACTATATTCTGGTACTACTCTAGTCAAAGAATGTATTTGAGCAGGTGGTTGTCAGCAGTAGATACATTTTCTAAACATGGAAAGCATGGAAATACATATAAATGGGAATTAGGATGTGAACATACAAAGGAGTTTAGTGTCCTTAGATGACTCTGCTCCAGGCTTTCTCCCTTCTTCCATTCAGCACGTTCTCTGGTCACTAAGAGGAGTGATGATAATTACATATTCACTTACAGGGTGACATGTACATAAGTGCTTCAAAGGTGATCCTTACAGCACTTCTATGGTGTGCACTGTTCCTTTTCTTTTTTTAATAGATTTTATTTATTTATTTGACAGAGCGAGTGACTACAAGCAGAGGGAATGGCAGGGAGAGGGAGAAGCAGGCTCCTTGCAGAGCAGGGAGCCCCATGCGGGACTCAGTACCATGACCCTGGGATCATGACCTGAGAAGAAGGCAGATGGCCAACAGCCTGAGTCACCCAGGCACCCCATGGTGTGTACTATTCTTACACATATTTAACACTTGAGAAGTATAGGTCTAAGTTTAACAGAAAATCCGTTGTGAGTCAATAACGTGGTAAGAAAATTAATGGTGAGAAAAATATCCATTAATTATGTTCAAGAAGTACGAAGAATTTCATCTCCTATTTAGCATCACTTAAATATTTTCATAAGACTGTTCCTGTTAGGCTTCACCATGCTTACAGTGGTTTATGATATTTATTTATTTTTGCAGGGAACGAGAGCCACCAAGCCAGTATCATCTGGGTCCCCACAGAAGTGGCTAACAATGTCACTGAGTTTATATTCCTAGGACTTTCCCAAGATCCTGGAATGCAACTGATGTTCTTTGCCTTATTCCTCCTCTTCTACATCGTGGTCATGGTGGGAAATCTGCTCATTCTGCTCACGGTATTTTCTGATCCCCGGCTCCATACACCCATGTATTTCTTCCTCAGTAACCTGTCCTTTGTGGACATTGCCTATTCCTCAGCCACAGCACCCAAGATGATTGCAGACTTTATTTCTGAGAAAAAGACCATTTCCTACTGGGGCTGTGTAACTCAGATGTTCACCTT
This sequence comes from Ursus americanus, assembly GCF_024610735.1. Lineage (NCBI taxonomy): Eukaryota > Metazoa > Chordata > Mammalia > Carnivora > Ursidae > Ursus > Ursus americanus. Next base: position 5,814,285 of record NC_142130.1, on the reverse strand, counting down.
CCACTTTTTTGGTTGTGCTGAGATTTTTGTCTTGACCGTTATGGCTTTTGACCGCTATGCTGCCATCTGCCACCCTCTCCGTTATACCACCATCATGAGTGCCAATGCTTGTATTGTGCTGGCATCACTGTCCTGGTTAGGAGCCCTGGGTCATTCCTTTGTTCAGACCCTCCTGACCTTTCAGCTGCCTTTCTGCAATAATCGGGTCATTGACCACTACTTTTGTGATGTCCACCCAGTCCTAAAACTTGCCTGTGCTGATACAACCCTGGTAAATATGTTGGTGATTGCCAACAGTGGTCTCATCTCTCTGGGGTGTTTCCTCATTCTTCTGGCCTCCTACACCGTCATTCTATTCAGTCTTCGCAAGCGGTCTTCAGAGAGCCGGCGCAAGGCTCTCTCTACCTGTGGGTCTCATTTCACTGTAGTAACTTTCTTCTTTGTCCCTTGTATTTTTATTTATCTGCGTCCATCCACTACTTTCCCACTGGATAAGGCTGTGTCTGTGTTCTATACTACCATCACCCCGATGTAAAACCCACTCATGTACACTCTGAGGAATGAGGATGTAAAGAATGCCATGAAACGGATATGGAGTCTCAAGGTCTCCTTGAAGGAAAAGCAGGAGGGATAGCTCGTCAGAATTGCAAAATCAGAGAATTAGCTGATACCTTCAGTGGTCTGTAACTTACTAATGAATTAAGGAATACTCTCTAAAATTGAACTGTCTTGTAAGAGTTCCTTGGACAGGCAAAAATTTAAGACAATTTTCTTTTTCTGTCTTTAGGTGGGCTAAACTTAGACCTTTCCATACTGTCAAGGTTTATCTTCTCTTACTTTAAAGTAGGAAAGTAAACAGTGTGAGTATCTCATTTAACTGCTTGATAGATCCCTTCGATTCAAGTTAAGATTTCTTACTGTATAATGAATGATTTAGAATGAGGTTACAAGAGAAAGATATCTCTGAGGACTTTGACCATTTCTCTTAAAAACAGAAGTGTATCTCCCCAGAGACTGCCTCCTTGTGTCCCTCCCACCCTCTCTCCCTTGCTTCTCTTCCTCCCTCCTCCTTTTCTTGCTTTCTTCCTTTTACCCTCTTCCTTCCTTTCCTAGTCTTTCCCCACAAATATCACATAATATAGTAGGGGAAATGCATTCACAAAGAGATAATGATGACACAATATAACAAATATAGAAATAAATACATAGAAATATACACTGCACACCATTAAGAGGTTAGTGTAAATTCACAAACTGCTCAAAGGATGGTCTCTGTTCAAGGGGGAAAGGAACATTTTACGTATTTTGGTGTGGAACAATGTTTAAGAGAACTTACTGGAAAATTGGAATACTCTATTATCCCAGTAGCATATTGTTTTTACTGAAAATTATCCTACTTTTATTTTTGCAATACACAGACTAGAGTCATTAAAGCAACTAAAATGAATTGACTTTGAACTATTGAAATGACTAAATCAAAGAGATGTATTACAAATTTTTGGTTAAAAGTATTTTCAGTTTTTTAAAAGGACAAAATTCTTTCTTTTTGTTGTGCTCTTTTTTTTATAAATTTATTTTATTTTCCAAGATTGTATTTATTTATTTGAAAGAAAGAAAGGGCACAAGCAGGGGGAGTGGCAGGCAGAGGGAGAGGGATAATCTGGCTCCCCACTGAGCAAGAAGCCTGATGTGGGGAGGACCCCAGAATCATGAACTGAGCTGAAGGCAGACACTTAACCAACTGAGTCACCCAGGTACCCCTTTTGTGGTGTTCTTAGTAAAGTCAGAGAATCCCTGGGTGCCTCAGTACTTCAGATAAGGCAGTTTTATTTTAAGGAAATTGTAGATCTTGTTCTTTGACTCACATCTTTCAAGAATTCCGCCCCGATTATTTTCATCCAACATTTCTTTTCTGTGCGCCTTAAGACACCTCCATATAGTTTATAAAATGGTATCAGATACATTTTTTTTTCTGTTTTTTTTTCCTCTTAGTGGATTAATCTCATTTCTACGGCTTATTAAAGATGTAAGTAATGTATCTTACCTCTTTTCCACTCCCCGTATATGGCACAGTGCTGGATGTACAATAGATTCTTGTGACACAGTCTACCTGTTGTTACCCCACTATCCATGGTTCCTTGTTTTCCTTAGTAACAGAGACTTGACATTATTTATGGTGGCCCCACTGAAACATTACATTTATCAGTCTCTCCTTTTCACTGCTGGTGGTCACTATGATGTTGGTTATAGTTGATGAGTGAGATTTTCGAAAACTCTTTAAAATGGTTTCTCTACATTCAGGCTTTCTATACATGATCACCACTAATACCTTGTTGCATTTCCTTATAGTTATTTTTCATATTACCTTTACTCTGCAAAAAGGGATCAAAATGTCCTTTTTATTAATACCTATTTAAAACAATAAATACACTGAACTTGTATTTAAATTTGTGGGCTACATTAGTTTTCCCTTTTCCCCCTAAGATCTAAATAAGACACCAGCAGCAACAACAACAACAACCATAATGGGGAAACAAGTTTAGACTCACAGTAACAAAGAAAACAGGACAGTAGTGAGATTCTGCAGACAAAAGAGTCCAATAAATGTTTGGAAAAGAGAAGACAAAGTGTGGTAACTGATTTGGCTGGGTAGAGAAGGCTAACACTGAAGTAGGAACTGAGGGGGATACTGAGGAGAAATACACAGATTGATCTTCCAGAATCCTTGACATGCTTGAGATGCCAGGACACCAGGAAAGAAGATGGTGGGTTTCAGGACTAGTAATAGGGAGATTAAGAGACAGGAATGGTTCAGTCTCCCATTCTCTCTTTTCACTCTCAGATGCTCACACAGGCATATGCTTCACAAACAGAATATTGACATCTTTGCATTAAGAAATTAAATTATATTAGAGAAAAGTCTTTCAGTTTCTGCCTTTGGACATCACAAAGAGAATGGCTGCCTTTTTGCTAGAACTCTGGCCAGAAGCCCACTATTTAGTAAGATCTGCTCTATCGATCCAGAGCATTTGGGCAAAATTTTGGTGCCAAATTTTTTAATGCACATAAGATATTTGGGGTAAAAAGTGAGAGTTTAGGGGGCACCTGGGTGGCTCAGTCATTGGGCATCTGCCTTCAGCTCAGGGTGTGATCCCGGCATTCTGGGATCAAGCCCCACATCAGGCTCCTCCATTGGGAGCCTGCTTCTTCCTTTCCTACTCCCCCTGCTTGTATTCCCTCTCTCGCTGGCTGTCTCTCTGTCTGTCAAATAAACAAATAAAAATATTTTTTGAAAAAGTGAGAGTTTAGGAAGGCCCCACGGTTTTTGGTGGGATCTGAGATGACACAGAAAAAAATGCACTTTGAAAACTACTGATATCTTCACATTGATCAGAGAAAATATTTGTAATCCTGAAATGTCTGTGCTGCCCAGAGAAATCTATACATTTAATTCCATCCTGATCAAAACACTGGTGGAATTTTTTAAAGTGCTGGGACAAACAATTCTAAAATGTGTATGGAACCAGAAAAGACCCCGAATTGCCAAGGAAATGTTGAAAAAGATAAAGCTGGGGGCATCACATTGCCTGATTTCAAGCTATATTACAAAGATGTGATCACTAAGACAGCATGGTACTGGCACAAAAACAGACACATTGATCAGTGGAACAGAATAGAGAGCCCAGATAGGGACCCTGAATTCTACAGTCAACTAATCTTCAACAATGCAGGAAAAAATATCCAATGGGAAAAAGACAGTCTCTTCAATAAATGGTGCTGGGAAAATTGAAAAGCTATACACAGAAGAATGAAACTCAACCATTCTCTTACACCATACACCAAAATAAACTCAAAATGGATGAAAGACCTCAATGTAAGACAGGAATCCATCAAAATCATAGAGGAGAATATAGGTAATAACCTCTTTGACATCAGCCACAGCAACTTCTTTCAAGACACGTCTCCAAAGGCAAGGGAAACAAAAGTGAAAATGAACTTTTGGAACTTCATCAAGATAAAAAGCTTCTACACAGAAAAGGAAATAGTCAACAAAAGAAAGAGGCAACCCACAGAATGGGAGAAGGTATTTGAAAATTACACTACAGATAAAGGGCTGGATCCAAGATCTATAAAGAACTTCTCAAACTCAACACCTTAAAAACAAATAATCAAGTCAAAAAATGGGCAAAAGACATGAACAGACACTTTTCCAAAGAAGACATAGGAATGGCTAATAGATACATGAGAAGATGCTCAACGCCATTAGCCATCAGGGAAATTCAAATCAAAACCACACTGAGATACCACCTTACACCAGTTAGAATGTCAAAAATTGACAAGGCAAGAAACAACAAATGTTGGAGACGTTGTAGAGAAAGGGGAACCCTCTTAAACTGTTAGTGGGAATGCAAGTTGGTATGGCTACCTTGGAAAATGGTATGGAGGTTCCCCAAAAAGTTAAAAATAGAGCTATTCTATGACCCAGCAATTGTACTACTGGGTATTTACTCCAAAGATACAGATGTAGTGAAATGAAGGGGCATACGCACCCCAGTGTTCATAGCAGCAATGTCCACAATAGCCAAACTGTGGAAGGAGCCAAGATGTCCTTCAACAGACAACTGGATAAAGAGGATGTGGCCCTTATATATAAGGGAATATTACTCAGCCATCAGAAAGGATGATTACCCACCATTTGCACTGACATGGATAGAACTGGAGGAGATTATGCTAAGTGAAATAAGTCAAGCAGAGAAAGACAATTATATGGTTTCACTTACATGTGGAACATAAGGAATAGCATAGAGGACATTAGAAGGAAGGGAAAAATGAAGGGGGCAAATCAGAGGGGGAGATGAACCATGAAAGACTAAGGACTCTAGGAAACAAAGTGAGGGTTTCAGAGGGGAGGGGGGTAGTGGGATGGGTTAGCCCAGTGATGGGTATTAAGGAGGGCACATATTTCAATGAGCAGTGGGTGTTACACACAAACAATGAACTGTGAAAGCCTACATCAAAAACTAATAAAGTACTGTATGGTGACTAACATAATAAAAAATTTTCTAAAAAAGATACTTTAAAAAAATAAGCAATCAGAAATTATACTTGGAAATAAGTAAAAGAGAAATAAATAAAATTAAGACAAATCAATAGAGGGTTGAAAAATAGAGGGAAAGAAATTCTCCGAGAAAGTAGAATTTAAAAAAGTCAAAGAAATGAAAAAAAGAAAAAATTATGAAAAATCTAGATAAGAGGTAAAGCATTCAACTCATATTTGTTCCAGGAGAATAGAGAAAACAGAGGGGAAGGATTTAAAAGAAACAATGAAAGGAAAACTCATCGCAGGAGGGTTTAAGTCTACAGATAAAGAAGGTGTACTGAGTGCCCACCCTAGTGATGAGAAAACAATAACTAAGGCACAATATTATGCAATTTTATTACCCTAGAGGTTACGAAGATTATAAAATTATTATGAGGGACAGAAAAAAAAAATAGGCCACAAAAAGTATGCAAAACCCAAAAGGCATTAGAGTATTCAGTAACAACACTGGACCCTTCAGTACAGTAGAAAAGTACCTGAATCTGATTTTCCACCTAGAATTCTAGACAGAACAAAACCATCAATCAGGTATGAAAGTAGAATAAGACCTTTTCAGTCATGCAAAAATTTACAAAATTTCCTCTGTAAGTACACTTTCTTTGAAAGTATGGGGGGATGTGTCCCAGCAAAAGCAACAAAGAGGAAGAGATAGGCTCAAGAAATCAGTGCAGGGGTGGCCCAGAGCACTTTTAAGATGAGAGCTGTCTAGGGGCATAGGGGGTGATACAAACGGATGAAAGCAGAAGGATAGAAGCCCTAGAAAGGGAGGCTTCAGAAAACAGAGAAGAGTGGGAATTTGTATTATCTATGGTGATAATGGAGCATGGCCCATGAGTCATTCAAAGACATTGTTTCCTATTTATTTTGTGTCTAAATGATCTGTCCATTAATGTAAGTGGAGAGTTAAAGTCCCCTAGTACTACTGTATTCACATGAACTTTTCTCTCTTGTCTGTTAATATTTGTTTTATGTATTTAGGTATTCCAGTGTTGTGTGCCTAGATATTTCCAATTATTATATCCTCTTTTGGGGTTGATCCCTTTATCATTATGTAATACCTTTCTTTGTCTCTTCTTATAGTCTTTGTTTTAAAGTCTATTTTGTCTGATACAAGTTTTGCTACCGCAGCTTTTTTTTTTTAATTTTCTGCTTCCGTTTCCATGGTGAATGTTTTTCATCGCTTCACTTTCAGTCTGTTTATGTCTTTCCTTCTGAGGTGTGTCTCTTGTAGGCAGCCTATATATGTGTCTTGTATTTTTCATCCATTCCACCACTCTCTTCCTCCAGAGAATGAAAGAGAAATAGGCAGGTTAGAGACCCATCAGATTATCAAATTTCTTGCCTAAAGTCACATCACTCTAAAAAATGTTTTCAGGATTCATCCCCCCAGGCCAGCATTCTGCATCTATTCTGAATTCTTAAAACACTAAATAGCTAGAGGACTAGTTTAATATTAATAAGCTCTCTACACCCATAACTACTACAATTAGTTTCTTTTCTTCATCCTCTTATATGCTTTGCCTTGATTAAATCTTCCCAAATGCATAGGCTCTTCCTCCCATATTGTTGTATGGGTATTTATTCTACAATATTGTTGATGGGAGGACTTAGGTTGAAAACAAGAAAAACGAACAATGGTCATTTAGACTAATTTGATTTTAATTGTCCATTGTTAGCAAACAAAGAGATTATGTTCAGGTGAGTTGACTTTTAGCCTTGACCTGTTAATATATTTTATAAGCACATGTACTTTGTTGTCCCACAGGTCTCCGAAACTTTTAAACACATTTTAAAATCTTTACCGAAATGTAATTGACATATAACATTATGTTAGTTTCATGTGTACAAAATAATGATTCAATATTTGTATGGATTGCAACATGATCTCCATAATAGGTCCAATTAACATCCATCACAATCACGACACATAATTACAAGGGTTTTTTTTCTCGGGCAGAAATCAAATAGCTTTTTCCTCACTGGGTGGGGTGGGATTCAACAAGTCAGAGACCCAGTTGTTGGGTGAAGCATTAGATGTACAGCTGAATGGGATTATCTAGTAGTTTCTTTCCATTCTTAAGAACCTGTGACTGGATGATATGTAAACTTGCTATTTGGTAAAGACGGTTCAGCGATTATGCATCATTTGGCAAATGCTCTCCTGAGTAGGGCCATAATGCCTACAAGGAAGAAAATCCAAAACTCATCCATAGAGACTTTTTTACAAAATTGACATTAAGACCCATCATTCACCTTCTGAATTAGAATCTCCAGGTATAGGGTTCAGGGCAAGTACAATTTGTAAAAAGGTCCTATTGATTTTGATACGTACTCCTAGTTGAGAATCAATGATGTATAGCAATACTAGAAGTGGAGAGGTTAACTAGGAGTCTGAAGAAGACAGAGAACACATTATCTGTGAAAGGCCAACTTACACATTAAAATGAGAAATGTATATGATCTTAGATATGATGTATTCAGTAAAGTATAGGCTTATACAATAAACTATTGAAAGTAGAAATCTGATATTAAGTTCTACTTCCTTCTCATGAAATAAGTGCCTATGATAATAACATAATCATCTGTTTTGTTCTGGGATGCATTTGTTTATAAAATGTTTTTACAGTGTCTTGACTATACCAATGATTTAATGCATGTCTGATGTTCTCTTACATAAGGACATTCTTTTTGTATGTGTGATTCAGGATTTGCTCCTAACTTATGTGAACATAGTCTTTGTCAGTTGTATTGCTGAGAAAGCCTGCATTTCCTTCAACACACTAACATTTCTGCTTCATGATTCAGGAATGTCTATATTATTGGTGTCCTCTATACTCTATCACTCTCTAGTCTGAGTGTGCATTGTTTTGACTAGTTAACTCTGTTCCAATGCCCACGTTTTCAGCTACATTCTAGTAATTGGGAATTTTCTTTTGGACAGAAAATTAACTTCAGAATGAGAGCTCATACTGAGAACAGATTCCCTGTGGACAAAAGCATGAAATACTGTAATGATGGAGGTATTTGAGTGTTCACATTTTTTTAGGCTCCCTGACAAGCAGATTACTTCACTTGGTCCTTACCACAGCACTGTGGAGAAAGTTCTATTATATTTACCTGTTTAAATATGAGGTAATGGAGGCACACATGAAGTCATGCTGGTGGGAGGAGCCAGAATTTGAATTCAAGCTGTCTGGTGCTTACCACTACCCCATGCTGCCTGTTAACTACAACATTATTTGAAATTATCTGCTCACAAGTGAATTAATTAAGTAGGCTCTGTGCTGAATCTACCTCTGATTTTAGCTGTACAGATGGCGGGCAGTCCCTCAGGAGCTCAGGTTCAGGCTGACGGCATCCCTTCCACCTCAGTCCATGCCCATGTGTTGTTCTGCCTTCTTCCCAGGGCCTTTTCAGAGGTCACACTTGCTTGGACTGGCTTGGCATACCAGCTAATGTATTTTGGAAACATAAGGAGTTAAGGTACAGCCATAGTTAGTCGATAAATGCCTTAGCTTCGTGCCATTCAGGCAGACAATTCGCAGCGGTTCTAGTAGAGTCAATTCCTCACTGATTACTGTAGTTTCTTCTCATTCCTGATTTCTGCTTCCTGAAACTACTTCCCAATAAACTACCTACACCCAAGTCTTTGCCTCAGTTTTTCTTTTGGGACAACCCAAAATAAGTCCTTCTCCTTTGATTGTGTTGGAAACAATTGTAAACCACCTGGTAATGAAAGGATTTATTTCTGAAAGTTAAATTCACTAACTTTCTCAGGAGAGAGATCGGTATATCAAATTATTCGTTTAATGCCCTGACTAGAAGTATATATATTTGAGCAATGTAAAATATTAAGATCAGAATAGGTAAAAGGCAAGCTTTATATTTAAAATGGGAGGACTGATTGTGAAAGATGTGTCAAATAAGACAATATGAAGCTTCTACAACATATGTGTTCTTAGGCACAGGACATTTAGGAAAACATACATATATAAGTTGAAGATGTGGAAATTAAACTGTCTATGTTTATGTACCTCTTAGAAAGTCTTCATGTACTCCCAGGGATATACAAAACCCAGGTTGAGGATTAATTCTCTAGAATACTACGTGTGTGTACACCAAAACTAAACCAAACCAAAGCAAAACGAATCACTGGGCACTTTGAGCATAAAGGAGGAAAAGCAACGTCCTCCACATCTCAAGAAAAGTTGAGGAGATCTGTTGTAAAGAGGCTTTGCCAAAAGTAATGGGAAGTGACTTTCATTGGGGAGTCTGAGAATTCTTCTGATTATAATAAGGAACACAAAAGCACGGAATTCATCAATATTCATATTAAACTAACATTTATTGCTGGCTTTCTACATGCCTGGGATTGTTTTCCAACGTTTATAACCATTATCTCATTAAAACCACACACTAATTTTCTCTGGGGTAGGAATTGCCATTCTAATTTGAGCTGAAATTAAGTGACTTGCCAAATTCATATGGTTGATTAATGGAAGGTTTGAGTTCCTATCCCCAAATCTTCTGATTTAAAGTCTCGTACACGTTCAAAGATATCACAAGATGATTGACAAAGAAACCTCGCTACAAGTTGAACAGAAATACGAGGCTTTCCCTCTCCCCACTGCAGAGCACACATGTCTAGTATTGCGTTGACTGAAGTTTTCCCTAACACTAATTTCTTCCACCACAAAACCCCAGGCAAAATCAGGTGTTTCTTTCTTCATGTTTCTGTGACAACTGGTACATATATTGATAAGATATTTATTGCATTTTATGGTGATTATCTTCTTACCTGCCTGCCTCCCCTACTAGATTGCCAGTTGAGGGAAGAGGCTGTGTCTGAGTTATCTTCAAAATTATCTTCATAATCTAGTACTAAGCAAAGTGTCTAATACAGAGGAGGCTTTCAGAGACTATTTGTCAGATGAGTGACTGCACAAATGAGTGAAAGTAAAAGGGTGGCCATTCCATCCATATCACACTAAACTAGATTATTCCACACTTCTGCTGGGTCTACTGCCAAAGACTTTCAAAGAAATTTTAAACTTTTCCAGAACTTTCCAGAGAGCATTTTTCATTTCCTTATTCCTGAGACTATAAATCAAAGGGTTGAAGAGTGGAGTCACCATTGCATAGAACAAGGTCATGATCTTTGGCATCAGGGTAGAGTGGCTGGATCCAGGGCTCACATGCATCACCATAATGGTCCCGTAGAATAGCAGCACCACAGACAAATGGGATCCACACGTTGAAAAGGCCTTATGCCAACTAGATGCTGAGGGCAACCGAAGCACAGCAAGTACTTAGTACAAGGACATAGGAGAGGACGATGAAAAAGAAGCTCAGGAGGATGATGAGGGAGCTTAGGGTATAGCTGATGAGTTTGGACACAGGGGCAGGAGCACATGAAAGGGTCAGCAATGGGCCTGAGTCACATACAAAATGATCAATTGCATTAGGATCGCAGAAAGGCAGTCGGGAGATGAGAATAACAGGCACCAGATACCAGAGAAAGCCACACACCCAACAGGAAATCGCTAGGTTGAAACAACGTTGTCCTGTCATAATTGTGGCATAATGCAGAGGATGACAGATGGCAAAGTAGCGATCAAAGACCATTGCTGAGAGAAAGAAGCACTCCGTGGAACCCATGGAAAAGAAAAAGTATAATTGAAGGAAGCATCCAGTGAAAGAGATGGCTTTGGTCTCTGAGAGGAAGTTGATCAGTGTGTTTGGAACAGTGGAATTGACATACCAGATCTCCAGGAATGCAAAATTCCCCAGCAGGATGTACATGGGCGTGTGGAGATGCTGGTCCCAAACTACAGCACTGATAATGGCTCCATTTCCCACGAGAGTCAGGAGGTAGACAGTTGAGAAGAACATAAACAGGACAACCTGAATCTCCCTGCTGCAGGAAAAACCCAGAAGGATGAATTCCCTCACTGACTCAGAAGAAGATCCGGAGCCAGACATGTTCATTTAGGCTGTAAGTTGTGCTGCAATGAGACATCACCATGAGACCAAATCCTAACAACTGAGCATAACAGACAAGGTCCTTCAGGATCTGATCTTTATCTACTTATTTAAGCTCATGTCTTTCCTGTGCCCCTTTGAGTTCTAGGCCCAATAAGAAAAGAAGAGTGACACTTCCACCAAATGACATGCTGTTCTCCCTACCTGAGGTGTCTGTTCCTTCTTCCTTCTTTCCTTCTCTCTTCCTCTTTTTGCCCCTGTCTTCCGAATTTCTTCCTTTCCCTTTTTCCTTCTTTTTACATCATCATCATCATCATCATCATCATCATCATCATCATTATTATTATTATTGGCCTGGGTAACTTGTACTTGCAATTTACACTATTGGTTTAGTTGCCTCCTTCATGAAGTATTGCTAGACTCCTCCATCATATAGTAATTGTTTTGCCCTAGCATCCAATGTATGTATATGCAAATTTCTACTATGCCTTATCATAACAAGGTGCTTTTCTTTTTTCTTTTCTTTTTTTTTGACAAGATCTGATTCATGTTATTAAAAGTTCACTTGTGGGGCGGGGGGCGCCTGGCTGGCTCAGTTGGTAGATTGTGTGACTCTTTTTTTTTTTCATGTTTTTTTATTATGTTAGTCACCATACAGTACATCCCTGGTTTCTGATGTAAAGTTCAATGATTCATTAGTTGCATAGAACACCCAGTGCACCATGCAGTACGTGCCCTCCTTACTACCCATCACCAGCCTATCCCATTCCCCCACCCCCCTCCCCTCTGAACAAGTTGCTTTTCTATCTCTTAATCTGTAAGCTTCATGAGGCAGAAGTTATATTTTTCATTTCTGTATTATCAATGCATAGCACAGCACAGTCTCCTCCTTAGGTGTGCCAGCATATTTGCTGAATCAATATTAAACAAAGGACACATTATTTTGTAAAGCTAGAATGAATGAGAAGTGACATTCTGAAAGCTGTAGTAGCCTTCTGCACTGAATAATTTACCCTTTACACCTTGCATCATGATATTTCTTTACATGTCTTAATTTACCTACTCGACTATCAAGCTCTGAGAACAGAGACTGAGTGTTAATCATCTTTGATTCCTTTTCAGTATCTAACACATTATCTTTTAGGCAATATTTACTATGTGATTGCTTGCTAAATGAATAAATCATTATACCTTCAGTTGAATCTTCATTCAGTTTTCCATCTAGAAGCCTTAGTCATTTCACAAAAATAAAGAAAGGACCTTGAAGCAGGGAGGGAAGTGGTGGGGGCAGATGAGAGTAAGGGCACGCTGAAAAGAGGAGGTGGTAGACCAATATGGTATGTGATTAACCAAATGTACCTGTTTGTCTTGGATTGTCCCCATTTTAGCACTCAAGGTCAGGTGATTTAGGAAGCCCATTAGGCCCAGGGAAGCTGTGATGGATGGTTGGTCACCCTACATGAGATCCTGAAGTTGAGCCAGCCTACCTGAAAAATGTATATGCACTGGTTCCTTTGGATCCTATTGAGGTCTATTTGTTTCAGTTGTCCACAGAGAAGAAGGAAATATTGTTGGCATGGACAGTGAAACTGCTGAGAAGACACCTGGGGACCACAACAAGGAGTTGCCTAAATTGCTTTTCCAGGACTGCTTGATGTCCTGTGCAATCTGAATACCCTAGTTGTCAACTGAGGCTACATGGCCAAGGTGCTAGTGTGGGTAGATTCAGTCCTGATAGGTTTCTTTCCCTCAAGACCGAATTACTCAGTAAAGCAGCATTTTTGGATCCAGAAGTATTTCTTTCAGCAACTCTGCTCCTCTTTTTTTGAACTATTCCTTTGGATAGCTGCTACTTCAATTCAGATCTCTCTAAAGGCATTATTAGAAGACAAATACTCCATGAAGCCCTAGAAAAAATACAACTGGAGGAAGCAACAAATGAGACAGATTGACTTAGTAGTTAAGAAGAAATAAGGCTTGGTACTCTGATCTAGATTGAGTTGATTATCTTCTTCTTTTTTTTTTGATGGTTTTATAGTTTTATTTCTTTTTTTTTAATGTTTTTTTATTATATTACGTTAGTCACCATACAGTACATCCCTGGTTTCCGATGTAAGGTTCGATGATTCATTAGTTGTGTATAACACCCAGTGCACCATGCAATACGTGCCCTCCTTACTACCCATCACCGGTCTATCCCATTCCCCCACCCCCCTCCCCTCTGAGGCCCTCAGTTTGTTTCTCATAGTCCATAGTCTCTCATGTTTCATTCCCCCTTCTGATTAACCCCCTTTCTTTATCCCTTTCTTCCCCTACCGATCATCCTAGTTCTTATGTTCCATAGATGAGAGAAATAATATGATAGTTGTCTTTCTCTGCTTGACTTATTTCACTTAGCATTATCTCCTCCAGTGCCATCCATGTTGCAGAAAATGTTGAGAATTCGTTCTTTCTGATAGCTGAGTAATATTCCATTGTATATATGGACCACAGCTTCTTAATCCAGTCATCTGTTGAAGGGCATCTCGGCTCCTTCATATGCACCCCAATGTTCATAGCAGCAATGTCCACAATAGCTAAATCGTGGAAGGAGCCGAGAGTTGATTATCTTCTAAAACATTTAATGCTCTGGTTTCTGATGCTCAATCTTCTGAAGAAAATCTATCCAACCTAGGGAAAAGAAAGACCTAAAAAAGTATAATCTAGTATCTTTACTTAAGGTAAAGAAATACTTTCTTTTCCCAAGGAGTCTTCTAGTGTTGGTATTAAGTATTTTTATGTCTGACACGTCATTCAGATCTCTTAATTTGTCCATGCCGTTACCTCAGTTTGGCCAGGTTTTCTGCTAGGGTCTCCTACTCTCAGCCTGCAGTGATATCATGGGATTTATTTTTACCAGATAAAACCATTACTGAGATTTCCCCAGTCGTGGCTACTCACAAGTTAAACCAATACACACACACACACACACACACACACACACACACATTTTGTTTGTGTGTAAAAACAAAACATGAAGAGCCAACATTCTTTTATTTTTCAAATGCACTCATGAAACATCTCAAAACTGATTTGCTTTTCCTAATTTCATTTCCTGCTAAAACTTCCTAGTGGAGAGTATTTGTGTATTGTAGCTTTTGTCTTCAGTTCTGTGTCTCTTTGGGACCCTGTAGTGATGTGTAGATATGGCTCCTAAAATGGAATGAGGGAAACAATAGGCTCAGTCCTGTTTAACGTTATCTTCTATGGGTTCTTCGTCATAACTGGACTCTTATTTTCAAAAGAGCATACTGTAACTTACTTGGAGTTGTGCAAAAGCTAGAAAAATTAATATTTTAGGAAACAGATTCATCTATACTTACCTTAGTTTCCCAGGAATTGAAGCTATTTGGATTTTGTCCTTCAGATCTTTTATCAACAACAACAGAAAGTTAGGATTATTTCTATAGGGAAAAAAAGTAGGGACAGGATGTAATTTCTGCATACTTGGGAGCTATGCCTGGGAGGAATGGGTCAGCTGTGTCCTTTCTTCTCAGTCTCACTCTCAAAAGTATGGATTCCAGGACCATCACTGAAAGACAAACTCCCTTTTGTACAATTAACTGTGCAGCGACTGCCAGAATCTCATTAGGGGAAATGCGTGAAGATGATGCATGTGAGATATTGGACGTTGTTTCCAATTTTTAATTTGCAAGAAAGGATTTAAGTAACACCTGTATAAAATGTTTAATCCAGAAATGGGGTTCTGGAGAGGACTCTATTCTTCATATATTTTTGGTATGTATTTCCAGGGATTGGCCCCCTGTGTATTTAAAAAATTGACTCCTCACTTCAGTAGTCCTTTGGGCAGGCTAGTCTCTCAGGCCAGCATCTACCTTTACCTTCTGTGATTAAGTGCCTTCAGGAGAGCAACTAGGAAAAATAAACAGTTGTGTGGAATGAATATGTGGCTGTGTCTCCGGAACTCAAAGCTAATTATGAATTGTCCTTTACTCTGTAAAACCAAGGTTCCTCTAGGGAAAAAGACAGCCATATAGTCAATCCCCAGAGAGATACAGAAAAAAAATTTTCTGGCTTGTGAGGAATTAAAAATAGACAAATTAAAGACAATGACACCATTGTTTCTAGTGCATGGAGTAAATCCATTATGGCACATTTTTGGGTTTCTTCAGCATCAAAGGTCTAATTTAACTAGCTCTGGACTTTAAAAAATTTTTTTAAGATATGTATTTATTTAAGAGCGAGAGAGCATGAGCTGGATAGTAGGGGCAGAGAGAGAAGGAGAATCAGGCTCCCCGTTGAGCAGGGAGCTCAATGTGGGCCTCAATCCTGGGACCTCAGTGTGGGCCTTGATCCTGGGACCCCTGGGATCATGACCTCAGCCAAGGGCAGTGGTTCAGTCGACTGAGGCACCTGGGCACCCCTATTTCTATTACCTTTGTGCTGTCATAGCATGATGAGTTCTCTTAAGATTCTTGCAAATATTTCCAATATTCTTCTAAGCTTTACTGTGTGCATGTATTTTTTTTAAAAAGTTTTCCTTTTTTCATGAGTGTAAGGAGCCCATATAATCATATTACAAAAATATTTTCTCTACTATGTTTCCTGCATATTTCTTTAAGATATCACCATGTGAATGCCTTTCTAGGGAATTTCTGGAGTCAGGCATAGTAATACAGAATAATAAAATGCTCATTCCCATTTGGTATTTAAGCAAAAAGAATAATTGATACATTCAGACTGAAAGTAAAGGGATGGAGTAACATTTTTCACGCAAATGGACCTCAAAAGAAAGCTGGGGTAGCAATTCTTATATCAGATAGATAGGATTTTAAACTAAAGACTATAGTTAGAGACACAGAAAGGCCGTATATTATTCTTAAAGGATGTATCCAACAAGTGGTTATGACAATTAGAGATATATATGCCCCCAACAGGGGAGCAGCAAGATACACAAGCCAACTCTTAACCACAATAAAGAGACATATAGATAAAAATACATTAATAGTAGGGGACCTCAACACCCCACTAACAGAAATAGAACACCCTTGCAAAAACTAAGGAAAAAATCAAAGGCTTTCAATGCCATACTCTACAAGTTGGACCTCATAGATATATATATAGAACACTACACCCCAGAACCAAAGAATACTCATTCTATTCTAATGCCCATGGAACATTCTCAAGAATAGACCATGTTCTGGGACACAAAACAGGTCTCAACCGATACCAAAAGACTGAAATTATTCCCTGCATATTCTCAGACCACAACTCTTTGAAAGTGGAACACAACCACAAGGAAAATTTTGGAAGAAACTCAGACACTTGGAGACTAAGAACCATCCTGCTCAGGAATGATTCAATAAACCAGGAAATCAAAAATCAAATTAAAGAATTTATGGAGACCAACGAGAATGAAAACACAACGGTCCAAAACCCATGGGATACTGCAAAGGCAGTCCTAAGGGGGAAATACATAGCCATCCAAGCCTCACTCAAAAGAATAGAAAAAACTGGGGCACCTGGGTGGCACAGCGGTTAAGCGTCTGCCTTCGGCTCAGGGCGTGATTCTGGCGTTACGGGATCGAGCCCCACGTCAGGCTCCTCCGCTATGAGCCTGCTTCTTCCTCTCCCACTCCCCCTGCTTGTGTTCCCTCTCTCGCTGGCTGTCTGTCTCTCTGTTAAATAAATAAATAAAATCTTAAAAAAAAAAAATTTCTAAAAAAAAAAAAAAAAGAATAGAAAAAACTAAAATGCAGTTTTTATATTCTCACCTCAAGAAGCTGGAACAGCAACAGAGGGACAGGCCTAATCTACGCATGAGGAAGCAACTGACCAAGATTAGAGCAGGAATCAATGAATTAGAAACCAGGAGTAGGGTAGAGCAGATCAACAGAACTAGAAGCTGGTTCTTTGAGAGAATTAATAACATTGACAGACCTCTGGCAAGACTTATCCAAAAGAATAGAGAAAGGACCCAAATTAATAAAATTATGAATGAAAAGGGAGAGGTCACAACCAACACCAATGAAACTGGAAGGATTATTAGAAACTTTTAGCAACAGCTATATGCCAATAAATTAAGCAATCTGGAAGAGATGGAAGCCTTCTTGGAAACCCATAAACTACCAAGACTGAAACAGGAAGAAATTGATTTTTTAAAAAGGCCAATTAATTATGAAGAGATTGAGTTAGTGATAAACAGTCTTCCAAAAAATATAACTCCAGGCCCGGATGGTTTTCCTGGGGAATTCTACCAAACATTCAAAGAAGAAATAATACCTATTCTCCTAAAGCTATTTCAAAAAATAGAAACAGAAGGAAAGCTACCAAACTCATTCTATGAGGCCAATATTACCTTGATCCCCAAACCAGGCAAAGACCCCAACAAAAAGGAGAATTACAGACTGATTTCCCTAATGAATATGAATGCCAAAATCCTCAACAAGATCCTGGAAAATAGAATCCAACTGTAAATTAAAAGGATTATCCATCATGACCAAGTGGGATTCATCCCTGGGATGCAGGGGTGGTACAACAGTTGCAAATCTATCAGTGTCTTAGATTTTATACAGAAACAAAAATTCAGAAATCATATGATTCTCTCAATAGATGCAGAAAAAGCATTTGACAAAATACAGCATCCTTTTCTGATTAAAACCCTTCAGAGTGTAGGAATAGAGGGTTCATTTCTCAAGCTCATAAAAGCCATCTATGAAAAGCCTACAGCAAATATTATTCTCAACAGGGAAAAGCTGGAAGCCTTTCCCATAAGATCAGGAACACGACAAGGATGCCCACTCTCGCCACTATTATTCAACATAGTACTAGAAGTCCTTGCAACAGCATTTAGACAACCAAAAGAGATCAAAGGTATCCAAATCGGCAAAGAAGAAGTCAAAATGTCTCTCTTCGCAGATGACATGATACTCTACATGGAAAAAAAAAAAAGAATCCACTCCCAAACTATTAGAATTTATAGAGCAATTCAGTAATGTGGCAGGATACAAAATCAATGCTCAGAAATCAGTTGCATTTCTATACACGAATAATGAGACTGAAGAAAGAGAAATTAGGGAATCCATCCCATTTACAACAGCACCAAAAATCATACGTTACCTTGGAATTAACTTAACAAGAGATGTAAAGGATCTTTATTCTAGAAACTATAAATCATTCTTGAAAGACATCGAGGAAGACACAAAAAGATGGAAAAATATTCCATGCTCATGGATCGGAAGAATTAACATAGTTAAAATGTCCATGCTACCCAGAGCAATCTACACTTTCAATGCTATCCCGATCTAAATACCAATGACATTTTTCAAGGAACTGGAACAAATAGTCCTTAAATTTGTATGGAACCAGGAAAGGCCCCGAATCGCCAAGGAACTGTTGAAAAGGGAAAACAAAGCTGGGGGCATCACAATGTCGGATTTCGAGCTGTACTACAAAGCTGTGATCACAAACACAGCATGGTACTGGCACAAAAATAGACACATAGACCAATGGAACAGAATAGAGAACCCAGAAATGGACCCTCGGCTCTTTGGGCAACTCATCTTTGATAAAGCAGGAAAAAACATCCAGTGGAAAAAAGACAGTCTCTTCAATAAATGGTGCTGGGAAAATTGGACAGCTACATGCAAAAGAATGAAACTTGACCACTCTCTCACACCATACACAAAGATAAACTGCAAATGGATGAAAGACCTCGATGTGAGACAGGAATCCATCAAAATTCTAGAGGAGAACATAGGCAGCAACCTCTACAATATCGGCCAAAGCAACCTTTTTCATGACACATCTCCGAAGGCAAGAGAAACAAAAGATAAAATGAACTTGTGGGATTCATCAAGATAAAAAGCTTCTGCACAGTCAAGGAAACAGTCAAAAAAACTAAGAGGCAGCCCACGGAATGGGAGAATATATTTGCAAATGATGCTACAGATAAAAGACTGGTTTCCAAGATCTACAAAGAACTTCTGAAACTCAGTACGCGAGAAATAAATAAACAAGTCATAAAATGGGCAGAAGATATGAACACTTTTCCAATGAAGACATACAAATGGTTAACAGACACATGAAAAAATATTCAAAATCATTAGCCATCAGGGAAATTCAAATCAAAACCACACTAAGATACCACCTTACACCAGCTAGAATGGCAAAAATCAACAAGGCAGGAAACAGCAGTTGCTGGAGAGGATGTGGAGAAAGGGGATCCCTCCTACATTGTTGGTGGGAATGCAAGTTGGTACAGCCACTCTGGAAAACAAGTGTGGAGGTCCCTTAAAAAGTTAAAAATTGAGCTAACCTATGACCCAGCCATTGCACTACTGGGTATTTATCCCAAAGATACAGACGTAGTGAAGAGAAGGGCCATATGCACCCCAATGTTCATAGCAGCATTATCCGCAATAGCTAAATCGTGGAAGTAACCGAGATGCCCTTCAACAGATGACAGGATTAAGAAGCTGTGGTCCATATATACAATGGAATATTACTCAGCTATCAGAAAGAACGAATTCTCAGCATTTGCTGCAACATGGACGGCACTGGAGGAGATAATGCTAAGTGAAATAAGTCAAGCAGAGAAAGACAATTATCATATGATTTCTCTCATCTATGGAACATAAGAGCTAGGAAGATTGGTAGGGGAAGAAAGGGATAAAGAAAGGGGATAATCAGAAGGGGGAGTGAAGCATGGGAGACTATGGACTCTGAGAAACAAACTGAGGGCTTCAGAGGGGAGTGGTGTGGGGGAATGGGATAGACTGGTGATGGGTAGTAAGGAGGGCACATATTGCATGGTGCACTGGGTGTTATACGCAACTAATGAATCATCGAACCTTGCATCAGAAACCAGGGATGTACTGTATGGTGACTAACATAATGTAATAAAAGAACATTTTAAAAAAAGAAGAGCAGAAATGATAAAACTAAGTATTGATGACATTAAAATGTAAATTTTCTGTGTCACAAATGACCCCATAAACAAAGTTAAAAGATAAGTGGCAGATAGAGGAAAATAATCTGCTATGTATCAGAATCCATAAAAGTTCATATCAGAACATGTAAAGAAGTCCTACAAATCAGTAAGAAAAATGGCCTAATCAAAAATTATGCAGAGGATATGAACAATCCACGGAAGAGGAAACTCAAACAAAAAAATATATGGAAATTTACCTCCAATAATTAGGGATCAGAGAAAAAGTAAAAGCAAAATGGGATTCTGTTTCACACCAATCAGGTTGGTGAAAATGAACAAGTCTGACTGTGAGGATGTCAGGAAAGTCATGTGCAGCCAGTGGGAGAATAAATCAATACAATGAATTTAGAGATAAAAGTTACGATATGGTCCTACCTAATTGAAAATTCATACATTGTATGACCCAAGAATACCAATACCCAGCATATACTTCTGGATGTAAACCCCAGAAAATTCTCACAAATGAACACAAGGAGGCATACATAAGAATAGTAATTGTAGCATTTTTAAAAATAGCAAAAATAAATAAATAAAATAAAATAAATAAATAAATAAATAAATAAATAAATAAAGAGCTGGAACTAAATTCAATGATAAAAATGGGGTTCAGGATAAATAAAACGTGTCATATTCACGTTTGAATACCGTGCAGTAATTAAACTGAATGAACTTGATCTATCTCACGTATGACCATGGACAGATCTCAAAAATCAACTAGAATTTTATAAGTACGTTCTAGAGTGGTATTTCTAGTATGGTATCATTTATGTAATACACAATATTCTAAAAATGTGTAAGTATACATAATTTTAATGAATATATCCAGAAATAAATGGGAACAAGAAAACAGAGACCAGCTAGAGAGCCCTTCATAGAAATTCTGCTGTGAGAGGCGAGAGATGGCTGTAGCTAGAGGTGGGAGTATAGGGTCTGAGGAGGGTGATGACCTTTTTTTTAATGGACAACAGTAAAGTTTGTTTGCCTGCAGAGGGGAATGAACCAGTAGAGAGACTTAAAATTATCATTCAAAGAGAGCAAAATCCTGGAGAAGGTGGGGTCTGGGTTGAGTGCAGGAGGGGATGCTACAGTATTTGGGGGGAGAGATGGTGTTTGCACCCAGGCAGTGAGAGGAAGTGGAGATGAATTTGTAGGTGTTTAGGAGGTAATCTCTTCAAGAAGCATGTTAATTGCGTGGGTGGGTGGGTGACACTGAAGGGGCATCTGGTTTGATGACAGGGAGAGACAAGAGGACTTCTGATCAATGATGGACCCTGCGCTTTCTGAGGGTGGTGGACTATGCTGTTGTCACTCCCAAAGAACTTCTCATCTGTAATCCACCTGCTGTATGTCCCCTGAGCACCAGTGCTTCTCACACACTGGGCATTAGGTTCCTTCTTGGAAAGGCACGCGGCGCGGGAAGGTTCTGCCCCTGCGGCATACTGGTCCTGTGATCTAGAGCAAGTCACACCACTTCTCTGGGCCTGTTTTCTGCCCCCTCAGGGTGGTTAACCGCGTTTGCGATTTTGTCCATGAAACACTGTGGGGAGGCCGTGGGTTAGGACTTCTGCGGACACACACAGCGGAACTCCCCCCCCTCCCGCCGCTCCCCCCCCCCAGCGCCCCAGGGCTCCGGGGTCCACCCCGCGCCTCTGTCCTATCTCTGCCACCGCTCCCTCTCTACACTCGGCTTTCTCTTCCTGCCTTGTGGCTCCAAGTCTCCCACCAGTGGCTGCGGTCAGCGTCGTCGCCAAGGGCTTGAGGGCTCCGTCTGGGGGCGCCACCTCGCCCACCTGACCACCCCTGCAGACTCTGGACCCTTCGCGGCCTATCAGGGAGCCCTGGGCAGGGGACACTCCCAGCAGCGCTGCCAGCTTTAGGGGCCCCACGTCGCAGAGGGACCACCCCCTCCTCCCTGAGCGTGCACCTGTCTTCGGAGACAGTCCGATGGTTCCGGGGTGCGAGCATAGATGAAGTCCGGGGGTCTGGCAGGCCTGTGAGCGCTTGTCTGCGTCTTCTGCTTCTCTTGCTCCCTGTCCCTGCTCCGCTGCCCCTTCTCCCTCCCCGACACCCCACCCCCCGCCCCTTCCCAGCCTCTTGGTCCCCCTGCAGGCAGCGCGTGGGGGAGCCTCACTCTGCCCTCCTCTGCCTGAGCCAACCAGCTCGCGGAGGGGCCTCTGGGCTCCTGCTGCAAGCCCATAAAACCCCCACTGGACTCCAGCCGCTGCACTCCCTCCTCTGCTGGTCAGGGCTCCTGGCCCCGCGCGGGCTTCCCTGGGGCTTCCAGCCCAGCGGGCGTCCCCCGTGGCCCGGACCTCGCCACCACGCGGTCTTAGGGACTTTCCGTTTCCAGAAAAGTTGGGAGAAAGTGAATTTGGGGTGAATTGGGAAGTGGTGGCAGCTCCCCAGGCCTCCTTCCCTTCCAGAAGCCTCACCCTGCACAGCCTCAACCATTCTTCTTTTCCTGACACCCTGTCCTCCTCCCTGAGCCGTCTTTCTCTTCGCTCCTAAGCTTCCCTCCGCATTGTGGGATCAGCATCTCTTCCTTCCTTATCTCTTTCTCTCTCCTCCTCTCTATTCCTACCTATTTTCACCTTCTCCCTGTCATTCCCCCCTTCTCCCCATCTGAAACCTTGCCCTTTTCCCTCCATTTCACCCATCAAACCTCTCCACTTGCCCCCACACTGTCCATCCCTCTCTCGGCCTCCTTCCCTTCCCTCCCAGCAAAGTCAGCCATGGATTATGGGCCTGCCTGGGCTGCCAACCCCACTCCTCTGGGCCCCTTCTCTGCACCCAGTGCCACCACACCCTGGCTGGGCCGGGATGAGGAGCTGGCCAAGGTAGAGATCAGAGTCCTGGGCACCGTCCTGGTGCTGGCGACATGGGGCAATCTGACTGTGCTACTGACCCCGGGGCAGCCCAGCCATAAGCGCTCCCACATGCACCTGTTTGTTCTGCACCTGGCCCTGACTGACCTGGGCATGGGCACTCTTCCAGGTGCTGCCACAGCTGCTGTGGGACATCACCTACCACTTCCAGAGCCCTGACCTCCTCTGCCGGGCCGTCAAGTATCTGCAGGTGCTTAGCATGTTTGCCACCACCTACATGCTGCTGGCCATGACGCTGGACCACTACCTGGCTGTTTGCCGCCCCCTGCGCAGCCTTCAGCAGCCCAGCCTGTCCACCTACTGGCTCATCGCTGCTCCCTGGCTGCTGGCTGCCATCCTCAGCCTGCCTCAAGTCTTCATCTTTTCTTTGTGGGAGGTGATCCAGGGCACTGGAGTGCTGGACTGCTGGGCAGACTTCCGCATCCCCTGGGGGCCTCAGGTCTATATCACGTGGACCACCCTGGCCATCTTTGTCCTGCCCATGGCCATGCTCACGGCCTGCTACAGCCTCATCTACCACGAGATCTGTAAGAACCTAAAAGTCAAGACACAGGCCCGGAAGGTGGAAGGAAGGGGCTGGAGGACTTGGTACAGGACCTCACTTTCTGGCCCAGCTGCAGCCATGCGGGGGCTGCCGTCCCGTGTCAGCAGCATCAGCACCATCTCCAGGGCCAAGATCCAAACCGGGAAAATGACTTTTGTCATCGTGCTGGCCTACATCGCCTGCTGGGCACCCTTCTTCAGCGTCCACATGTGGTCTGTGTGGGACAAGAATGCCCCTGATGAAGATTCCACCGACGTGGCCTTCACCATCTCCATGCTCCTGGGCAGCCTCAGCAGCTGTTGCAACCCCTGGGTCTACATGGGCTTCAACAGCCGCCTGCGGCCACGCCCCCTGCGCCACCTGGCCTGCTGCGGGGGACCCCGGCCCCAGCCCCGCTCATGGCACTCCAGCGACAGCCCCTCGAGCTGCCGCACCACCCTGCTGACCTGCTCCAGCGGCCTGCCCACCCTCACCCTCAGCCCCAGACTCAGCGGGGACCCTGGGCCCGAAGGCTCGCCGAAGGACTCGGTGCAGGCGGATGGTGAGGCCTCCACTGAGGCCATCGCCTTTTAGGGAACACTCGCCTGCGGGGCTGGTGGAGGAGCTCTGCTCATCTCAGCAATGGGTGTAAAAGCTGGGAGGGCCAGGGTTGGAGTTAGAGGGAGCCCATTTTGAGGCAGGGTGAGGGGGCCAGAATGGCCGTCCTACCCGTGGTATTACAGGTGCCTCTGGTGTGCGGGCAGACCCTCGTTTGCTCCCAAGCTCCCACCTTGGGAATCAGGGAGAGTCAAAGCCTCGCTTCCCTGATCCTGTGCATTCACAGGGTGCCTGGGGGCCCACGCCTGTGGTGGGTGTGGTGCCCCAGATCTCAGGCGGGCTGAGGGTGTTCCTGTCTGTGGGTCTGCAGGTGGCAGAGACTCTGGCTACTCTCCCGCCTTGACTGTTTGTCCCCATCCTAACCCGACTAGCACACCCAGTGCAACCAGGAGGGGGGAGAAGTGAGAACCTGTGAGAAGGATCCTCTTTCTCTGTCTAGATCCCAGGTTTGTTTGTTTGTATAGGGAGGCTTCTTTCATGAAAGAACCAAAGGGGGGGGTACAGCAGGTACACCAGCTTTGCCCGCTGTGCCCGCCTGTCTGCTGAAGGGAGATGCACCTGTAACTGGTAGAAATTCCACAAATGCTCTTTTTTCTTCTCCCCATATCACCCACCCTTACAGGATGGATGACAGGGCAAAGTAAACCCTCGGGGGGTGACCCCCTGGGAGGGAGTAGGCGAGGGAGGGAGGAAAGCAGAAGATGAAGATGGTCACAGTAAGATTAAGAGTGAGCAAAGCCTCTGAGGCAGCACGTGTTGGTGGCTCTCCTTCCTCCCCCAAGGGATCCACACGCACCCTCCTCTGGGATGGCCCAGGGGAGACATCCTTACAAAAAGTGTGGCTGGATCATGACTCTGGATTTCCTTGAGGCTTTTCAGAGCTTCCCTACGAGCCATGTGTGCTGTGATGAAGTCAGGAGCCCAGGATTTGAGACTCGACTCTGCCGTCAGGTACCTGTAGGACCTTGGGCAGGTGCCCTCCCTTCCCTGGGCCTCTGTCTTCTTACCTGTTAGGACAGAGATGACCCACTTATCAATCATCATGGACCTTGGTCTTTCCCAGCTCTGCCCTGTCATGACTTTGCAAGACTGGGCATGGGGTTATAGCAGAGCCCTTTCTAACCAACAGGCTCTAGAAGAGTTGCTGGACTTTCATGACAATGACATTTATACCCTTTGACTCAATTCTGGTGGCTGTGGGTCCCACTGTGGTCATACCGTCTACTTTTGCCCTCCATTCTGTGATGCTAAACCTGGGAGGGACAGCAGAGCAGGTAGACTCGGGGCTTTGCCCTGTGTATCCTTGTGATCAACAGTGGGATTTAGATCATGGGGTGGCTTCCCCACCTGAATTCCAGATTCTAATCCTTGGTGGTGGAAAGAGCGTCAGCTGAAAAGTCAGGAGAACCGGGTCTTGGTTCTGCCGCGACTGATGGCCAATGTGGGGAGAATGCTGGCTAATCCTTCGTCTCTGTTACAAAGTCAAATAGGACTGTGGATGTAAAAGAGGTTGGAAGATGCAGGAGCTCTCTACTAGTGGAAGGGGCTGCTAATCTAATTAAGAGCTCCTGAGAGCAGCTCCAGGGAACAGGCTCTCTGCCCTCTACTCTTAGGAAACTGTAGGAAATGGCTGTAACTTTGAGCTTTAGGAGGTCACTCAGCTCTGAGAAGCCTCCTTCGGCTTCCCTAGAAGAACCTAAACTGAGTGTTGTGAGTGAGCAAAGTGTCCCTAGTCTTCAGTGCTGAAGAACTGGGGCGTGGGACACAGACGCTAATGGGACCAAGGCTCAAGGCAGATGTGAGGGCCCACGGTCTCTCTCCTGCGTTCTGTTGCCCATGTGAGCCCCTGACATTCAACCACTTCTTCCTTGTCCATCCATCCTGGAGGAGCTGGGTTTAGGAGCCTCCCATGCCAGCATGAGCTGCTGAAGTTTCCTGCCCTGCATATGTAAGCCACCCGCCCCCCCCCCCCCCACACACACACCACAGTTCCTCTTCCTCGTGCCCAAGTCAGTACCAGGTAAACCGTTGCCCATTGTGATGACTGGGAGAAGGGACACCAGTTTTGTACTTCAAAGACTTCACTTTGAGTCCTGCTCTCATCGCTTTTTTGTCTGTATGATCTTGGACAAGTCCTCTAAACTCTCTGAGCAACAGTTTCCTTGTTAAATAGAAACAACAATGCCTACCTTGTTGGGCAGGGGAGCCGTAAGATCATAGACATAGAACGCTCTACAGGGAAGATAATGATGGCCCAGCTCCGCACTGCATCCTGAGGCTAACCTCCCATGGGAAGCATGGAGGAGGGTCTCTGTTGTCTGGCGTTAATCTCACTTCTGACAGCTAACCCCAGGAGAAATAGAACCATGCTGTCTCCGAGCTGGGCACTTTTGTGAAATGTTTATGCCATCCTGTGGACTAGAACCCACGTGGGAGCAGGGGATAAGGGGTGGGCAGGGCAGAGAGCAGCAGGAGGTGAGCTGACCTTCTCTGGAGATTTCCCAGAATGTTTTTTTATGTTGTTTGGTATAGGCCAGTAAGTTTCCAGATGTCTGTGTTTTGTATGTAAATAGGTCTTTTATTTTTCAAGGGGCTCTAGACTCAGTCCAGGCTGTGGTAAGCTTCCTCCTGGGTCAGAAATCCAGGGATGGGGTTAAAGTTGACCAATAAAACTCCTTAAGAACCAGAAAAAAAGAATGATTGGAATATAAAGCATTTATAGGTCATTATCATGCAATATGGGGATCTCTGTGCATCAACAGTCAGCTTGAGGTAGTAGAACCACAGTATGTATAGGGTGTTGGGAATGGGGTACAAAAGGGAGAGTGAACAAGAACCAAGTGCATTTCTCCACTTAATAATAATTTTGTCTAGGATCCGTTCTTTCTATCTTAATGTCATCTGTGGCAGGCTACCATAGGTTGCCTACTATATTGGCTTTTGTACCATCCCAAATGGAAGTATGTCCACGTTGTAATGAAGTGAAGAAAGATTTTCCAAATTTTGTGTGCAACATGGTAGGGAATTTCACGTTGTGATGGAAATGCTTTCATGAGGATCAAGCTTGCAAAGATCTTTCCCTTCTATTTCACAAGCTGGAAATTCACTGGAATTTTCTTCTGCCTTTGTGGACAGTAACATTTGGCATGTAGATTTGTTTTCTGTGGTATTTAGATTCACTTTCTGCTGACATAGTCCCTTTTTTGCAGCTTCACCAGGAGAGTTAGCAGCCAGCAGGCATTTCTTCTCCCTAACAGTTAGGGGTCAGCATTTTTTTTTCTTTAACACCCATCCCTTCCAACCCTAACAAAACAGAAAGAGGTAAGGACTTTAACTGATTTTTTTAAAAGTCTAGACATCACTTCTCTTACTAACTTTTCTTCATGAAGGTTTTGAGAGCTTCTTCCATCATGGAAATTGATTTAAACTTCTCTATGGTGTTACACTTTCATCCACTGACACCAGGTAGATGTGTCAACACACTGGTTAATGGATATGGGATTTTTTTTTTTGGAGAAAATATAACTATCCAGAATAAAAAAAAATATAATAATGAAAATTAAAAACTCATTGGACAGATTTAATAGTGGATGGGAGAGCACATAGGAGAATAAATTAACTAGAGACTACATCAGAAGACGTTGGACATTAATGCATTGTGAAGAGACAAAAAGAGAAAAATGAAAGAGAAGTTAAATGTGGAAGTCTAACATTAGTTTAATTGACAATTCCAAAGAAAGGAAGAGTCAAGTGATATTTAAAGAGCTAATATCTGAAAATTTTTATAGATTTGGTCAAGCACAAAAATCTAAAACTTCAAAGAGCAAGTCTAACACGTTCTAACAGTATAAAATTAAAAATTTGTGATATACAAATTATAAAAAATGGAAACTGAGGACAAAAGTAATAACTCAGGGGGCATGAGTGGCTCAGTCAGTTAAGTGTCCAACTCTTGGTTTTGGTTCAGGTCATGATCTCAGGGTCATGGAATGGAGCCCCATGTCAGTCTCTGCACTCAGAGGGGAGTCTGCTTGAGATTCTCTCTCACCCTCTCCCTCTGCCCCTAACTTCATTCACCTGTGTGTGCTCTTTCTCTCTCTCTCTGTCTCTCTCTCTCTCTGTCTCTCTCTCTCTCTCAAATAAATGAATAAATCTTTAAAAAATAATAATACCTGAAAAGGAACAAGGGAAAAACAGATTAGCGTTCCAAAAACAACATTAGCCAGAAAGTTGATTTCTGAACAGTTTCAGTGAAAATCAGATACAAGGGATTATATCTTGAATGTTGTGGGAATGGGAGGGTAACTGCCGTACTAGGATTGTATCAGCAAGAACAACATCTGTGAAGGATAATGTGGTAAAAATAAAGTAATGACACGATAAATAGAAGCAATGTGGAGAAGGTGGAAAATGTGCCCTTCTTAACTGTGATAATAGGCAAACTTTGTGTTTTCCTTCCTTAGGCATAATTATTTTTAAAAAATCTTTCTCTGAAAGTTCTTTTATATATGATGTGTGATAAGCCCAGTGTGTGATGTCTGAGTGTTCTGTTTCTTCTGTCTGAGGTGTTTGTTGGCTCTCGTGCATAGCACCTTGTTTCATGATATATTGTGGTAGGTAAAATAATGGCCTCCATAGATGTCCATGGCCTAAATCCTCAGGATAACATATTCAAACTCTGTCAACCTGCTACTTCACATGGCGAAATGGATTTTGCAGATGTGATTAAGATTAAGGACTGGGGATTGTCCTCATTTCTCTCAGTAGGCCCTTGCCTTCAGGAACCAGAGAGATGGTAGCATGAGAAGGAATTCACTTACCCTTGCTGGCTTTGAAGAAGGAGGAAGGGAGCTACCAGCCAGGGAAGAGGGGAAGCCTTTAAAAACCAAAGAAGGGAAGGGTACAGATTCTTCCCTAGAGCCTCCAGGAAGGAATGTAACTCTCCCTACACCTTGATTTTTAGCCCAGAGAGGTCTTGTCAAACTGCTAATCTTCAGAAGTATAACATGATAAATTTGTTTAAGCCACCAATTTGTGGTAATTTGTTACCTTATGTTGCCAATAGAAAAGTAACACAGTTAATTTTGGCTCTGTCTGCTTACTGCCCTTGAAAAGTTCTTTGTGGGTTTTCTCTAAGGCCCAGCAGGAGAACACCTTCCTTCCCGGAGGATTTGTGTTTGTGTCTGTCAGGCACCTGAGGACACTTTGTTAGGGATATCGTTAAGCAGAGGCAAAGTCTGAGATTCCCAATATATATACTAAGGCTGCTACCTTCATGAGTGTCTCTGTCTGGTCCAGACTTCTCAAAGATTTTTCTCTCCTCCATGGCCCTACCATATTCATTGTTAAGGCACCCTTCTGTACAGTTCATTTGAATTGTGTTAGGAAGCACACTAAGTTCTGTTTTATTTTTTAAATTTTAAAAATATTCTTTGAGTGTAGTTGGCCCACAATGTTAGTTTCAGGTGTACCACATAGTGATTTGAGAAGTCTCTATGTTATACAATGATCACCACAAGAGCAACTATCATCTGTCACCATGCAACGCTGTTCCAATACCATTGACCATATTCCCTATGCTGTGCCTTCTATTCCCTTGACTTATTCATTCCATAACTGGAAGCCCGTATCTCCCACTCCCCTTCACCCATTTTGCCCATCTCCACATTCCCCTCCCATTTCTCAACCATGAGTTTGTTCTCTGTATTTATAGATCTGATTCTTCTTGTTTGTTTATTTGTTTTGTCTTTTAGATTCCACATATGAGCAAAACCATATGGTATTTGTCTTTCTCAGTCCGACTTATTTCTCTTAGCATAATGCTCCTTAGGGTGGTCCATGTTGTTACAAACGGCAGGATCTTGTTCTTTTTTATGACTGAGTAATATTCCATTGTGTATATATATACCATACCTTCCTTATCCATTTGTCTTCCTGGACACTTAGGTTGCTTCCATATCTTGGCTATTGTAAATAATGCTGCAATAAACTAAGAGAGCACATTATCTTTTTGAATTAGTGTTTTTGTTTTCTTTGGGTAAATACCTGGTAGTTCTGTTTTCCACTTATCCTAAAGATGTACCTCTTTGTGTCCCAGTTTAAGATGAAGAGTATTTCCTAGGGGCACCTGGGTGGCTCAGTAGGTTCAGCATCTGCCTTCAGCTCAGGTCATGATCTCAGGGTCCTGGAATCGAGTTCCGCATTGGACTCCCTTCTCAGCAGGGAGCCTGCTTCTCCTTCTGTCTCTCCCCCGATCACGCTCTCTCTCTCTTTCTCTCTTTCTGTCTCTCTCTCCCCTCATTCTTTCTCTCAGATAAATAAATAAATCTTTAAAAAAAAAAGAGTATTTCCTATAAGGCTTCCCATCTAGGGAAGACCCTGAGCCTTAACTTCCTTTTGCAAAGCTTCTGAAATGAATCCCCAAATTCACCACATTTGGAAATGCTCTCAGGGAAAATGAAAGTTTGGTGTTCCAGTGTTTAACTTTCTGGGTTCTGAATCACCCAAAAAATCCACTGTTGGTGTCGCTTTCTATCTTGTTAGCTTTTTGATGCATTTTATCAATTTTTTTCCCTGTTGGTAGTAATTCTGAACAATCTAGTTTTCCATTATTAGTAATTAAGGCAACTCCTGTCATTTCCACTTCTAAAAAAAATCTTAATTTGTCCATTTCTCTTTGTTTCTACTGCTTTCACATTAATTCATGCTTTTTAAAATGTCTTATCTCTTAAAAACACCAAATCTATCCATTTATGTTTTTTTCCTTTGGCAGTATCCTAGTGTTAATATTATTGGTTATTTTCGTGAAGGCAGTCAGTTACCTGCTTTCCCATTTTCACCTATCTGATCCTTCTAGAGTGATAGTCAAAAAACATTTATGAAATAATTTCAATTACTTCAAAAAAATTCTTTTGAATTCTTTCCACTCTTTTTAGAATAAAGCCAAAACTCCTTACCATGACCACTAGGACTCTGTAGGTTCTGACTTCTGACTACCTGTTCAAACTCATCTCATACTCCCCCTTATTCACTGTATTTCAGTCACAGTGCTCTCTGAAGTTGACAACTCTTACTTGCTCTCTGTCACATTGTTTTATTTGTTCATAGCAGTTATCAAAATCTGCAATTATTTTGTACCTTGTCTGTCTTTCGTATTAGAATGCTTACTCCGTGAGGGATAGTATCTCTCCTATTCTGTTCAAAATCATAATCACCTCAGTCATTACCACATTGCTGGCATATATTTGCAGCTCAATAAATATTTGTTGAATGAAAATACATATTCGTTTTTTCCTATATGAGTTTTTACATGTTATCTGTGTTCATATTTGTTTATCACCTATGGCTGGATTTGTTAACTGTAGGCGAAAATTCACTGTGTGTTTGTAAATGACAAAATATTTTAACCTTCTTGTATGAGTACCAAATATTTTTCTTGTTCCCAGAAGAAATCCATACATTCGATTTTCATGTTTCTACAATTTAATGGAGCTCCAATTCTAGTTGGTCATAGAGTAAAATAAGTGCTTTCATAAATTCTACACAAGGGAAAGAATTTCAAGGGGAGAAAGAAATTGAATTTTGAATAATTTAAATGTGCTAGCCTTTTAAGAAAAAAAAGATATGAACAACTTCTAACAGAAACTGCTAGCTAAGAGGCATTTATATGTAAGAATCCAAGTTCAGGTATTCAGAATGATTCCTTGTACAAATCAGAATAGTTTGGCTAGTTCAGTTTCAAAAGAGCTGTGTTTTTCTTCATCATTTTATTACAGATTAGAATATAATACAAATATGCATTTTATTTTTTGTAAGACCACTTTGTTTTCACATGGAAAAACTGCTTAATCTGATTTTAATAAATTTCATCTACTGGTTTCACTGATCACGTGAGCTAGCATTACTTCTACATATCTAGCATTCTTAAAAATGTACTATTATGTGTTCAACCAAATTGAATTTTATTTCTTTCTTTTATTATGTTCAGTTAGTCAGCATATAGTAAATCATAAGTTTTTGTTGAAGTGTTCAATGATTCATTAGTTGCGTATAACACCTACTGCTCATCCCACACGTGCCCTCCTTAATACCCATCACCCGGTTGAATTTTATTTCTGACAAATGTTTCTGTTATCAGTAGTAATTGTGTTGCTCTGGAATGCCATTTTTTAAAAGATTTTATTTGTTTATTTGACAGAGAGAGAGACAGCGAGAGAGGGAACACAAACAGGGGGAGTGGGAGAGGGAGAAGCAGGCTTCCCGCAGAGCAAGGGAGCCGGATGGGGGCTTGATCCCAGGACCCTGGGACCACGCTCTGAGCTGAAGGCAGATGCTTAGCGACTGAGCCACCCAGGCACCCCTGGAATGTCATCTGATACATAATTTCCCATATCCTTTGTTAACCCTAAGACCTTGGACTAACAGTAAATTGATAATTAGTGAAAATATTAGGATACTTGGACAACACTTAATAAAATAGAACACAGAAACATTGATTATGAGGTCCAGTTTTAATTTGCTTCTTATTTTTATGTATTATCAGATAGTTACCAAATAACACTTTGACAGGGCATTTAGCTACCTTTAGACTATGTTAAGACACATCTTTATTTTTACCTCTTTAAGAAACATTAAAGGGATGTGTGTGACTATAGGCATTTATAAAATGTATGCCTATTGCTGTTCTGCTGAGATGCTTGTGTTTGAAAGATATTGTCAAGTATCGTCTCTTATTTTTCTCTATGCTGGTGAGGAAATAGGAGTTACTATCTCAGTCTTTGGGGGCTTCTATCACAAAAACACCATAGATTAGGTGGCATAGGAATAGATATTTAGTTCTCACAGTCCTGGATGCTGGGAAGATAGATGTAATAGAAAACTGCTAAATTGTGTTAATTTTTTTTTTGTGTGTGGTAGAAAAGGATATCCCAAAGGTTTACGTTGTATTGCCCTTTAGGACATTAACCAGTTCACATATAACTTAGACATTTTACTTCAATGTTCTTTTTTATACTCCACATGAAATCACATTTTTATATTCTCTTTTGAACTGGTCTCATCATCCTACTCTCCCTCACTGAGGGGTTAAATATAATGTTTGACATGTTTTCATCATGTCATGTCATTTCATCGTGTCATTGAAAAATTTATTATAACATTAACAATTATACTTTGACAGCAACAATTTATAAAAATATTCAATTATTAATGACAGCAGCTGTGTTTTCTGTATAAGATCCATACATAGGCACCAATTAATAAGCTGCTTGAGACATCATCAAGAACCTCAGGTGTTTTGTGAAGGCTCTGTAACACCTTGCAGGGAGTGTTTCTGCTTCTATAGCTTCTGATGATAACTTGGCATTTAATCAATCAGCCTTGCCTACTTCAGGGCCATGGATGAGACAGAAAACAGTGAGAATCATTTTACTCAGTTATAGACTAACACACAAAAAGTGGTAACATATCCAGTGCCAAATTAATTGATCCAAAGTAAGTAAATGGGGTGAGCTGTGTTAGGCAATAAGGTCTGTTTCAGAGCCTGTACCATCCAAGGTCAGCTTTAGCAAGAACTGAAATTCAACAGCAGTAGTCTAGGGAATCCCAAGTCTCATTAGGCTGAGCATAAGGACCATAAAAGCCTCAGACACATCCAGAGCTCTGGGGACAAGAGATCTTTCCAGCTGTACAGCCAGACCTCAACTGGGGCTTAACGTATAAGGAAGCAGTTAAGGCACAGACTTGGGCAACTGTGATGGTCATCCGATAACTTCTAATTTTGCTGGACTGAAACTGTGTAGGGATTGGTGGGATGAACAGCAGCGTAACATATTCCTTCCTTGAACTCACATAGCTCCTGACATGCAGTCATGTACGTTTCTCAGATGTGTTTATTCAAAGATCCACTTAGCTCCCTTGCTCCTCTTTCTGTCTTTGAAACCATTTCGATACCTTTCTGACATTCATCATTTTTAAATTTAAGAAATCCTTTGAGTTGCTCCAGGTTCATACACTTGGAAGCATTCACAGAGCAATGGCATTCTCATAGCATCAGGGAATTGTTGGACTGTGGTATAGGAAGGTGATAACAAGACAGGATCGACGTAATGTAATAGAAAGCACTGGATTCGTGGCAGTATTGTCTCATCCTAGATCCTCTTTTCCATTTATTTATTTCAGTTGCTCTTTGCTAAATTCTTCACTTCTCCTAAACAAAATTTAAGATGCAGTATTTCAAACAAAGATTAGAACAGAAAGAGTATGTCCTTCTCAGTAGGAAACACCATCATTCAACAAATGGTGTCCATTTCTTGGTGTTTCAAGAGAAATTAGAATTAGAATTACAACAGATGCCCCCAAAATAAGTTCACATGGCATTTAAGCAAGTCTTTTTCTGTCATTGTTGTGATCAAATTTCTTCTGAGAATGTTCTTAGCTCAACACAGACAAAAATAAACAGACAAAATAGAAAAATATATTGTTTGAAAAAAATACAACCACCCCCACAAGGAAAATTTTATTCCCTTTCTTAGTATTTTCTGCGTAGAACTCTGGTTCCTTGCCTAGAAAAACTAGAGTAGTTGCTCAGCTGTCCATAAATAGCCCTTGATTGTTTAAAGAGTTTGATGATGTCCTCTTTCCTCCATGCTGCACTGGGTACTTCCATAAAGACTTTCATTTCTTATTAAGCATTCTCAATTCCTTTGGCTCATTTTGCCAACTTAAAGACATTTTAATTGACTTTTGCAATTCTTAGTTTATTCTTAGAATGTGAAGCATGAGACACTTGAGAGGGTCTGATCCTCCACTTGAGAGGGTCTGATCCTACAGCTAGGAAAGTGATAGTGACGCTGGCATTTCTGAATGTTGCTTCTCAGATCCCAGCAGGAGTTTGGCCTAGGAAAGTCTGTTGTGGTGGAAGGTGGTTTTAGGTGATGACTATTCCTTCATGCTGACGGGGATGGTGCTGTTTTTGTTCTTCATGGAAGAACTCACAGGCTGAATTTCTTAATGTGGTCAGAGACTTCAGAAATGTAGAAGCTAGAGGTATTTCTGCCAAGCATGGCAGTTTGTCAGCATTGAAAATGAACCTTCCATATTGGTTGGCATTATGTTCTCATATTATCTGAAGGCAGAAAATTTCTTGAGTCAGTAGAAAAATTTAAGAATAACTGGAATCTAGTCCATACCTCAGTTACAACTCAAATATAGGCTTGTCTGTATTTGTCTCCTGAAATTTAATAATGTCAACATAACTATTAGTCAAATCCTATTATGCTAATGTCCTAGGAATGATCTGAAAATATTTATTGTACTGAAGTCCTCAAATACTAAATATTACTTTAGAGAGATGGATCATAGACTAGGACTTAACAACGGTTTGTGGTAATTTGGTTTTAATATCTTTTACACACTCTTATTTAATCTGCCTTTATGATTATTTCATTTTAAAATGGTCTGTTTTAGTACAAGCTTATCTTTCTCTATGCCTGTGCTATGGAAATAATAAGTGTATAATGCAGGTGACTACCCTTCGCATATTATGTTTTCACATTAGGAGATAATCACATTTTTTCTCAGTCATAAATTACAAGAATGCTTTGGATTCTGCTTTTCCACTTGTATTTTACCCCTTGTTTTCAGAAACCTCTTTTCAATTGTTTTTTAAAATAACTTTGGTTGGTCTTTCTCAGATTCTTCCTACTTTTCCAATGATGAGCTTTGAAATTAGATAGAAGATTTTAATGAGAGCTTAACCTGATCTAATTAAACATCTTAGATCATTGGAGAAAACACCAGAATGCCTTCTCCATATGGAAATTCACAATCCTTGGTATATCCAAAGAAGATTAGAAAATTTCCATTGTATCAGACCTCAAGTAGGACTCTACATATGACAGAAAATGGTTTCCTGTGTTTTTTTTTTTACTTTGTTTTGTTTCCCAAATGGTTGTAGAGAGTGAGGTAGTTCCTTCCATTATTTATCAGATTGTAGAATTAGATGCACCTGGGCATCTAACTCCATAGGCAGGTGAAGAGGATGGTCACATATATGCTGTGACCAAGGCATCCAAAAGTATTTTCAGCCCCAAATCTCTCTCTCACTTGCTTATCTTGAAATACTGTACAAAGTGAAATTTCTTGGTATTAAGTATTTTTCTTTTTGGAATATCTGATAACTACCTCACATAATTTTCCCTGACTGATTTGAGAGAACCAAGTGCAACATGGAATGGGTAACAGGGACTGAGGACAGAAAAATGCAAATTTTGTCTATCTACATCAATATTTTACCAAGAGCTAGTTCTTTTTTTTTTAAAGATTTTATTTATTTATTCGACAGAGATAGAGACAGCCAGCGAGAGAGGGAACACAAGCAGGGGGAGTGGGAGAGGAAGAAGCAGGCTCATAGCAGAGAAGCCTGATGTGGGGCTTGATCCCACAACGCTGGGATCACGCCCTGAGCCAAAGGCAGACGCTTAACCTGTGTGCCACCCAGGCGCCCCGAAGAGCTAGTTCTATATTGAAAATATACTAATCTAGAGAGAGAAACATCTGCTAATTCTTCACTGTTTCAAGGGAAGGAATGTGCCAATGTTCTGCGATTTTTTATTTGTAATCTGAGATATTCTCACCAAATTCTGGGAATGAATGTATATTCATTCATTCATTCATTCATTCATTCATTCATTCATTCATCCAAAAGCAGCATTATTCTGATTTCCCATATTATCCTTTCCTATGAAATGGGTCATGGTGAACCTCCTTTGTACCTACCTCAGTGATATGGATCATGGTGTTGGTCTCTTCTTTTGGTGATTAGTGTATCGCAGCCACTGTCCTACTCATCTTGAGTCTGATGATTCCTTTAACTTTAAAGATAAAGATATTAGTTCCTCATACCTGTTCTCTACAAACTTCCCATCCTCTGTCACCTGGGATAATAAATAAATGCAAAGAACATGAGTTTTCTGTCTTTTCTAAATGATTTATTACCTAATTTGTACATTCGTAATAGCATCTAACTTTTGTACAATATAGCAAATTATAGCACAAAGCATTCTTTCAACTTGATAAATAATCATACAGTAAGCATTGTGGTGTGAGTACAAAGATGAATAAGAAATATTGCCTATCGGCACCTGGGTGGCTCAAACTGATTAAGCATCTAACTCCTGGTATGGGCTCAGGCTCCGTGCTCAGCATGGAGTCTGCTTGAGATTCTCTCTCTCCTTCTCCCTCTGGACCACCCCCCCTACTCTCTCTCTTGCAAATAAATAAATAAATAAATAAATAAATAAATAAATAAATATTTAAAACAAAAGAAATATTGCATTACTTTGGGGGACTTAAGTCATTTTTTTATGTAAGTATATTTTGTTCATAAATAGAGTATATTTGATTCTCAAAACGACCTTGGACGATATTATATCCCTATATTAGATTGAGTAAACAAAGAATAAATCTCAGGTTTGATACCTTGCCTGAGGTCACTGCACTGGTGAGTGGTAGAGCTGGGCGTTGAATCTAGATATTTCATTCCAGAACACTTGCTCTTAGAGGTTATAACGTTGTCTCATAAAAAAATGGAATGAATTGAGTGGAGCACTGGGTGTTATATGCAAACAATGAATCATGGAACACTACATCAAAAAGTAATGATGTACTGTATGGTGACTAACATAACATAATAAAATTAAAAATATATAAAAAATAAATAAATGGGAATGATTTTCCCATTCTCATCATCTCATGTCCAGTTCATTGTGTCCCTCCCTCTCTGGTTTGTTATAAATGCAACTTAAAAGCATTATAGGAATGAAGAGTCAGAAGGTAAGCAAACTATTCCTCATTTTATTTATACAGTAATATATATTTCCTACTTCACAGAACTTATGTTTTTCATCTTGGAATATGATTCTATAAACATATAAACTCAAAAACTGATTATATATTTATATATATATATATTATTTTATTTTATTTTATTTTATTTTTTTGGCCATTTGTCTTAGTCTTTCTTCTTGTGATTTGATTCTTTTTTCTCTAGGTCGCTTGGTATTCCCGATTCCATGAAAAAAAGAAATGATTCCAAGGTGACAGAATTTGTTCTTCTGGGCCTATCATCTTCCTGGGGGTTACAGCTGTTTCTCTTCTTAATATTTTCTTTATTTTACATGACTGTTGTTCTGGGAAACTTCTTGATAATGGTAACAGTGCGAGGTGATGCCCGCCTGCTCCAATCTCCTATGTACTATTTTTTGGGCCATCTGTCCTTCATTGACCTATGCCTTAGCTGTGTTACCGTGCCCAAGATGTTGGGAGATTTTCTACAGCAAGGCAAGATCATCTCTTTTTCCGGGTGCCTGGCCCAGATCTACTTCTTGCACTTTCTGGGAGCCAGTGAGATGTTTCTGCTGACAGTCATGGCCTATGATAGGTATGTTGCCATCTGTAGTCCTTTGCAGTACCTGACAGTCATGAACCGCCAGCTGTGCTTTCAGTTGGCTTTGGCCTGTTGGTGTGGGGGCTTCATCCACTCTCTCACACAGGTCACACTGGTGATCCAGCTGCCCTTCTGTGGCCCCAATGAACTGGACAACTTCTACTGTGATGTCCCACAGGTCATCAAGCTAGCGTGCATGGACACCTATGTAGTAGAGGTGCTGATGGTCTCAAACAGTGGTCTGCTATCTCTCGTCTGTTTCGTGGTCTTGCTACTCTCTTATGCCATCATCCTGATCACCCTGAGAACGCGCTTCCGCCAGGGCCAGAGCAAGGCACTCTCCACCTGTGCCTCCCACCTAACTGTGGTCAGCCTGATCTTTGTGCCATGTGTATTCATCTATCTGAGGCCTTTCTGCAGCTTCTCCGTGGATAAGGTGCTCTCCACCTTTTACACAGTGGTCACACCCATGTTGAATCCTCTCATCTACACACTCAGAAATGCTGAAATGAAGACAGCCATGAAGAAGCTGAGAAAAAAGCATGTGGCATCCTTCTGCCGTATTAAAGGATGAACAGGAAGAGGTGAATTAGAAAGCATAACTTTCTTGGGACAATCTTAACTCATCCTGTACATGGGTATATGCATGAAACCAATGTGATGACTTTGGCATAAAAGCCGGCATCAAAATTAGGAAGCATTGCTGTTGATTGCTATCGCGGTATAGTGGCTTTGCTGGGTGTTCAGTATTAAGCAGGGAAGTCAGGAGTGTTTATTGGCCCAGAAATTGAGTAGTAGGTTCAAGAGTACATCTTGAAAGATCAACTCTTCTATCCTTTGTC
Organism: Ursus americanus; assembly: GCF_024610735.1. NCBI lineage: Eukaryota > Metazoa > Chordata > Mammalia > Carnivora > Ursidae > Ursus > Ursus americanus. The sequence goes on along the minus strand of NC_142130.1, from coordinate 5,774,896 downwards.
TATAACTAGTCTTCATTTAATTACTTCATTTCACTTTTAAATTCTCTTCAAATGAAAGAAGGTAACCTGTCTTCTTTTTCGTCCTGCTGCGCTGGGTGTAACAAGTCCTACATCAGGAGGTTCCTTCTAATGTCCATCAGAGTCCATTCTGAAGCAATGTGAATCCTTTTTTTCCCCATCTCTAAGAAAGCCTGAAAACAGCACTAACCACCCTACATATTAATGTTCATCTAAGGATTGTGTTATTTATTCTGCCAAATTTTAGAAATGCAGTTCAATTCATATAAGGAAAAAGTGCTTTTAGTGAAGTTTACATGTGAAGGCAAGAAAGCCTGGGAGTGCTGGGTGGTGGAAAATCTCAGCGTCCTGCCCTAGAGACTTCTCTAGAAGAGGTATCTCACTCCCCTTGAGTTTCTTTAAGTGGAGTTACAGCGGGGCTAAGTGTAAAAGCTGGTACTTCTACTGGTCATAATATTTAAGAGCTCTGAATGATAAAGGGGGGGAAGAAATGAACTGTGGTTTAACGCACACATAATTTTTACCTCTAAGTCTCAAAGGTACTTCGACAAGTAGATAATATTATTCAACTTCACTTTTACAAATGAACTCAGATTTCTTTTTTAAAAAAATTTATTTATTTATTTTAGAGCGAAGGGGAGAGAGAGAGAGAGCAAGGTGGGGAGGGGCAGAGGCAGAGCAAGAGAGAGAATCTCAGGCAGACTCCTTGCCTAGCGTGGAATCCAATGAAGTGTTCAACCCCAGAACTGAGACCATGACCTCAGCTCAAATCAAGAGTCTGACGGTCAACCAACTGAGCCACCCAGGTGTCTTGAACTCTGATTTCTTAAGTGACTTTCACAGGATAATTCAGAAAAAATATGATCACACAAGAAAGCTGGGAATTTTGGATAATTAAAATTAAGCTGATATTTTTCTTTGGAGAGAGTCTTTGCCTTAATTAGATAGATTAATTGCATATTTTCTACTTTATCTATAGAGGATCTCCAGAGCTAGCAAATCACTAAAAACCTGCACAGAAACATTTATATTTAAGGTTATCTATTTCTGACATAAAGATCTTCGCAACTTCTTGTGTCTATAGAAGAGTATTAATTTTGTTCACTAAATAATAATAAAATGATGGACTTTAGCAGTATTTTTATATTTGCTCGCTTATTTCCAAATCAGTTGCAGTGCAGAGGCTTTTTAAATTACTTAGCGGAGGGGCACCTGGATAGCCCAGTCGTTAAGCGTCTGCCTTTGGCTCAGGGCGTGATGCCAGCGTTCTGGGATCGAGCCCCGCATCAGGCTCCTCCGCTGGGAGCCTGTCTCTTCCTCTCCCACTCCCCCTGCTTGTGTTCCCTCTCTCGCTGGCTGTCTCTCTGTCAAATAAATAAATAAAATCTTTTAAAAAATAAATTACTTGGCTGAAAAACATAACTCAGGAAGAAAATATCTGGAACTCCACCAGAGATTAAGATTTTCTAGGTTGGGGTGCCTGGGTGGCACAGCGGTTGGGCATCTGCCTTCGGCTCAGGGCTTGATCCCGGCGTTATGGGATCGAGCCCCACATCAGGCTCTTCCGCTATGAGCCTGCTTCTTCCTCTCCCACTCCCCCTGCTTGTGTTCCCTCTCTTGCTGGCTGTCTCTATCTCTGTCAAATAAATAAATAAAATCTTAAAAAAAAAAGATTTTCTAGGTAAATTGCAATACCTGTGGTCATGTAAGAGCTTGGATGATTTCTTACTAAGATGAATGAGGGGAAAGTAGCATCCCTGGTATGGATCACATTCTCGTCTTTCACTGCCCAACATTTCCACAGAGGTCCTTTGCCTATAGTGAATATCCAGAAGAGCAGACAGGAGGACACTGTCCACCAGAGAGTAGTGTGTGAATTGACAAGATTTAAGTAGTACTGTGCAGTCATCCAGGCACATAGCAGGGACCTGAACCTCCAGCTTTCTTTATGTATCTGTAGGCTGCAACATCCCTTTTTCCAATGTTCCTCTTTCACAGCAAAATTTAGAGTCTTGGCATATCATTTGAATTGTCCTGTTGATATCTGGATTGGTAGCATTATATTCAGAAAAGGAAGAGTTATGTATATTCCCATACTTCTTACCAGAATCACAACTCAATTGGTTCCTAAAACACTGAGCTGGATACTGAATTATTATAGTGTTACTAGAACTGTAGTTATATATTTTTAAAATGTGGTTGTCAGAAATGGACTATCAGAAGAAAATCAGAAAGAGATACTCCTTACCATTTGCATTGCTTGGATTCTAACCAGATGCAAACTCTGACACAGCCAGCCAAGGTGGGCAGGGCAATGATTCTTCTTTCTCAGGTCCTAGTACATTAGTTAGGACAATCCATACATAAATTATGTACAATATTTTCAGAAATAGTCTTACCCCACTAGGCTTGTAATTTTGACCCATTATCTAACTTTATTTTCCTTGTTTTTAAAATTTAAATTCAATTAACATACAGTATTAGTTTCAGAAGTAGAGTTCAGTGATTCATCAGTCTTATATAATACCCAGTGCTCATTTATCATGTGCCTTCCTTAATGTCCATCACCCAGTTACCTAATCCTACCACCCGCTCCCCCCAGCAACCCTGTTTCCTATGATTAAGAGTCTCTTATGGTTTGTCTCCCTCTCAGATATCATCTTATTTTTCCCTCCCTTCTCCTATGATCCCCTGTTTTGTTTCTTAAATTCTACATATGAGTGAGATCATGTGATAATTGTCTTTCTCTGATTGACTTATTTCGCTTAGCATAATGCCTTCTAGTTCCATCCACGTTGTTGCAAATGGCAAGATTTCATTTTTTGATGGCTGAGTAATATTCCATTATATATATATGCACCACATTTTCTTTATCCATTCATCTGTCGATGGATATTTGGGTTCTTTCCATATTTTGGCTGTTGTGGACATTGCTGCTATAAACATTGGGGGGCAGGTGTCCCTTCAGATCACTACATTTGTATCTTTGGGGTAAATACCTAGTAGTGCAATTGCTGATTCATAGCATAGTTCTATTTTCAACTCTTTGAGGAAACTCCATACTATTTTCCAGAGTGGCTATACCAGCTGGCATTCCCATAAACCATGTAAGAGAGTTCCTGTTTCTCTGCATCCTCACCAAGATCTGACATTTCCTGACTCCTGTGAGGTGGTATCTCATTGTGGTTTTGATTTGTATTTCCCTGATGCTAAGGGATGTTGAACATTTTTTCATGTGTCTGTTGGCCATTTGTATGTCTTCTTTGGAGGAATGTCTGTTTATGTCTTCTGCCCATTTCTTGACTAGATTATTTGTTTTTTGGGGTGTTGAGTGTGGTAAGTTCTTTATAGATTTTGGATATTAGCGCTTTATCTGATAAGGCATTTGCAAATATCTTCTCCCATTATGTAGGTTGCCTTTTGCTTTTTTGACTCTTCCCATTGCTGTGCAAAAATGTTTTTATCTAGAAGAAGTCCCAATAGTTCATTTTCCCTTTAGGTTCCCTTGCCTTTAAAGACATGTCTAGCAAGAAGTTGCCTAAGTCGAGATCAAAAGGGTTGCTGCCTGTGTTCTCCTTTAAGATTTTGATGGATTCCTATTTCACATTTAGGTCTTTCATCCATTTTGAGTTTTTTTTTGTGTGTATGGTGTAACAAAGTGGCCTACTTTCATTTCTTGCATGTGACTGTCCAGTTTTCCCAACAGTATTTGTTGAAGAGACTGTCTTTTTTCCATTGGATATTATTTCCTGCTTTGTCGAAGATTCGTTGACTGTAGAATTGAGGGTCCATTTCTGGGATCTCTACTCTGTTCCATTGATCTATGTGTTTGTTTTTGTGCCACTACCATGCTGTCTTGATGATTAATGTTTTGTCATATAGCTTGCTACCAGGAATTGTGACTCCACCCGCTTTGGTTTTCTTTTTCAATGTTCCTTTAGCTATTTGGGGTCTATTCTGGTTCCATACAAATTTTAGGATTATTTGTTCCAGATCTGTGAAAAATGTTGATGGTATTTTGATAGGGATTGCATTGAAAGTGTAGATTGCTCTGGGTAGTGTAGACATTTTAATGATATTTATTCTTCCAATCCATGAGCATGGAACGTTTTTCCATTTCTTTGTGTCTTTCTCTATTTCTTTCATAAGTGTTCTGTAGTTTTTAGAGTACATATCCTTTACCTCTTTGGTTAGGTTTATTCCTAGGTATCTTATGGTTTTTGGTGCAATTGTAAATGGCATCAATTCTTTAATTTCTCTTTCTTCTGCCCTGTTGTTAGTGTATAGAAATGCAACTTACTTCTGTGCATTAATTTTATATCCTACCACATTGCTCAATTGCTGTGTGAGTTCTAGCAATTTTGGGGTGGAGTCTTTTGGGTTGTCCATATAAAATATCATATCATCTGGGAAGAGTAAGAGTTTGGCTTCTTTGCCAATTTCAATGCTTTTTATTTCTTTTTTTGTCATCTGATTGCTGGGGCTAGGACTTCTCGTATATGTTGAACAACAATGATGAGAGTGGGCATTCCTTTTGTGTTCCTGATATTAGGGGAAAAGCCCTCAGTTTTTCCCCATTGAGAATGATATTCACTGTGGGCTTTTCATAGATGGCTTTTATGATAATTGAGATATGTTCTCTCTATCCCTACACCGTGGAGAGTTTTACTCAAGACAGGATGCTGTACTTTATCAAATGCTTTTTCTACATCTATTGAGAGGATCATATGGTTCTTGTCTGTTCTTTTTTTTAATGTAGTGTATCACATTGATTGATTTGCGACTGTTGAAACACCCTTGAATCACAGGAATAAGTCCCACTTGGTCTTGGTGCATAATCCTTTTAATGTACCATTAGATTCTATTCGCTAGTATCTTGGTGAGAATTTTTCATCCATATTCATCAAGAATATTGGTCTCAAATTCTCCTTTTTGATGGGGTTTTTGTCTGCTTTGGAGATCATGGTAATGCTGGCTTGACAGAACAGGTTTGGAAGCGTTCCTTCCATTTCTATTTTTGGAATAGCTTCAGTAGAATAGGTATTAGTCTTCTTCAAATGTTTGCTGGAATTCCCCTGAGAAGCCATCTGGCCCTGGACTCTTGTTTTTTTGGGAGGTTTTTGATTACTGCTTCAATTTTCTTGCTGGTTACTGGTCTGCTCAGATTTTCTTTTTCTTCCTCTTTCAGTTTTGGTAGTTTTTTTTTTTTTTAAGATTTTATTTATTTATTTGAAAGTGAGAGAGTGTGTGAGAGAGAGAGAGAGAGAGAGAGAGAGAGAGAGCATGATCAGGGAAAGGGGCAGAAGCAGACTCCCCTGCTGAGCAGGGAGACTGATGTGGGGCTCAATCCCAGGATCCTGGGATCATGACCTGAGTCAAAGCAGTCATGTAACTGACTGAGCCACAGTTTTGGTAGTTTATGTTTCCAGGAATGCATGCATTTCTTCCAGATGCCTAATTTGTTGGCATATAGTTGCTCATAATATGTTCTTAAAGTTGTTTGTATTTCCGTGGTGTTGATCTTGATCTGTCCTCTTTCATTCATGATTTTGTTAATCTGGATCCTTTCTCTTTTCTCTATGATAAGTCTAGCTAGGGATTTATTGATCTTGTTAATTCTTTCAAAGAGCCAGCTTCTTGTTTTGTTGACCTGTTCTACTGTTCTGATTTCTAGTTCATTGTTTTCTGCTCTAATCTTTATTATTTTTCATCTCCTGCTTGGTTTAGGTTCTATTTGCTGTTATTTCTTCAGCTCCTTTAGGTGTAAGGTTAGCTTGTGTATTTGAGATTTTTCTAATTTTTGATAAAGTCTTGTATTGGTATTACTTCCCTCTTAGGACCACTTTGTTGTACCCCAAGTTTTTGAACAGTTGTGTTTTCATTTTCGTTTGTTTCCATGAATTTTTTTTAATGCTTCCTTAATTTCCTGGTTGACCCTTTCATTCTTTAGTAGGATGCTCTTTAACCCCCAAGTGTTTGAGTTCCTTCCAAATTTCCTCTTGTGTTTGAGTTCAGTATCAAAGCATTGTGGTTTGAAAATATGGAGGGAATAATCCCAACCTCTTGGTATCAGTTGAGACCAGTATGTGATCTATTTTGGAAAAAGTTCCATGTGCACTCGAGAAGAATGTGTATTCTGTTGCTTTAGGATGGAATATTCTGAATATATCTGTGAAGTCCATCTGATCCAGTGTGTCATTTAAAGCTGTTGTTTCCTTGTTGATCTGATTTGATGATCTGTCCATTGCTGTGAGTAGGGTGTTGATGTCCCCTACTATTATGGTTTTATTATCAATGTGTTTCTTTAATTTGGTTATTAGTTGGTTGATTTAATTAGCTGCTCCCAAATTAGGAGCATAAATATTCATAATTGTTAGATTTTCTTGTTGGGTAGACCCTTTCAGTGTGAAATAGTGTCCCCCTTCATCTCTTGCTACAGTCTTTGGTTTAAAATCTAATTTTTCTGATATAAGGATTGCAACCCCAGATTTCTTTTGAGGTCCATTAGCATGATAAATGCTTCTCCACCCCTTCACTTTCAGTCTAAAGGTGTCTTTAGGTGCAAAATGAGTCTCTTGTCTACATGGATCTTGCTTTTTTATCCAATCTGATATTCTGTATCTTTTGATTGGAGCATTTAGCCCATTTACATTCAGAGTAACTATTGAAAGATATGAATTTAGTGCCATTGTATTACCTATAAAGTCCCTGTTTCTGTAGATTGTCTCTGTTTCCTTCTTCTCTTTGTTACTCTTGGTCTCTCTCTTTGTTTACAGGATCCCCCTTAATATTTCTTGCCGGGCTGACTTGGTGGTCACCTATTCTTTCAGTTTCTGTCTGTCCTGGAAGCTCTTTATCTCTCCTTTTCCATTCTGAATGACAGCCTTGCTGGATAAAGCATTCTTGCCTGCATTTTTTTCTCATTTGGTACCCTGAATATTATCATGCCACCGTTTTCTGGTCTGCCAATTCTCTGTGGATAGATTTGATGCCATTCTAACATTCCTACACCTGCAGGTTAGGAACCTCTTGTCTCGAGCAGCTTTCAGGATTTTCTCTTTATCTCTGAAATTTGCAAGTTTCACTATTATATGTCAGGGTGTTGATCTATTTTTATTGATTTTGGGAAGGGGTCCTCTCTACCTCTTGGACATGAATGCCTGTTTCCTTCCCCAGATTAGGGAAGTTCTGAGCTATGATTTGCTGGTCCTCTCTCTCTTTCTTTCTCCTTGGGCACTGCAATAATTCTGATATCATTTAATTTTATGGTATTGCTGATTTCTTGAAGCCTCCCCTCATGGCCCATTAGCTGTGTTTTTCTCTTTTCCTCAGCTTCCTTCCTTTCCATCAACTTGTCTTCTATGTCATTTATTCTGTCTTCTGCCTAATTTACCCTAGTTGTTAGAGAATCCAATTAGGCTGCATCTCAGAGCAATTTTTCATATCGGCCTGATTAGATCTAATGTCTGCACTAAGAGATTCTCTATTGTTTTTTATGTTTTTTCCAATCCCAGCTTGTAACTTTATAATTGTTTTCCAGAATTCCATCCCTGACATCTTACTTATATCCATATAGATTAGATCTGTGGCAGAGAGCATTACCTCTGGTTCTTTCTTTTGTTGTGAATTCCTCCCTCTAGTGATTTTGGGCAGAGAAGAAGGGATGAATGAATGAGCACTATCAAAAATATCAACCACGACCCAAGCGAAGTACACACTGACAAATCCGAAGAGGTCAGAAACCAGAAAAGAACAGGAAAAGAAAAAGAAAAAGAACAAACCAACCAATCAACAAAAGAAAAAAAAAAAAGGAGGGGGTGCAAGAGAGAATAATCTCACAGGGTGGACAAATCAGGGTGATCCACTTGGTCCCAAGTGTACTTTGGTCTCTCTGTTAGAAGACACTAAATCCCAAAATTGTAAAGAAAGCAAAACATAATACATACAAAAATAAAATTGCATAGAGTGAAAGGAGCCAAAAATGAAGAATATATCTATAAAATGTAAAAGTTGAAAGTTAAAAAAGACTTAAAAACAAAAAGTTGTTAAAATAAGAAACTAGTTGAAAAGGGCAAAAAGAAAAAAAAAGAAATGGAAAGTTTTAAACTGAAAGATAAATCGGTAATGAAAGAAAACCTTGAATTCTATATATTGTTTTCTTCTAGTGCTGGAGTTTTACAATCTTGTGTTGTTGGTAAACGTGATATTCATCTGTTCTTCCAGTTGGTCTTCGGGGGGAGGGGCCTTCTGTGCTGATTCTTGGGCATTTTTGCCTCGGCAGAGACGCACCACCCCTTGCCAGGGGGCTGGGTTCAGTGTATGCTGTGTTTAGTTGCTCTGTGTGGCTTTTGTTTCCTGAAGGCTTTAAGTGCCCCTTTAAAGAATCAAAATAAAAATGGCCACAACTGTATCTCCAGCCTCAGAGACAATGGGTCATTGTCCCATTTTCAGTAAACCGTCAGGGCTAAGCGGTCTTCACTTTGCGTGTGCCAGACTCTGCAGACTCCTCCTCCAGTGTGCGCCCACACCGATCCTCCTGGAGGGAAGGCCGAGGGTCGCCCGGTTACTGTACTTTACAGGGTCTCCGCACTGAGAGCTGTTTCCTGGTCATGTGTGCATCTGCTCCACTGCCCCCCCCCCCGGGGAAGGTGGAGGGTCCCTGTGTTTCTGTCCTTTGCAGGGTCCCCATGCGGAGAGCAGTCAACTGACCCAACCACGGCTCGAAGTTTATGGTGAATCACACTGAGAGTCCTGTCCCTGTCTCGCTGACCATAACCAGTTTCCCTGTTCCAATGCTGGGAACTCTACCAGTTCAGGCACCCCCATTCTTTCTGTGACCCCAGGGATCCTGAGGCCACACTGTCCCACCTAGAAATCTGCCCTGTTTCACCACCTGAGCACCTTTCAGGCAGGGATGTCTCTCACTAGAGCACATTTCTAAGGGTTTTGATTTTGCCCTCTGGTGCTCTATCACTTTCTGGTAGCCGGCTTACTGAGGGTCCCCCTCACCACCCTCTCCCCCACCATTGATCTGATATATTCTCTCAGATTCACTTCTCTGTACCTCCTACCTGCAAAAAGTGGTCTCTTTTCAACTCGTAGAGTTCCAGATATTCTTTTCTTACATCTCAGTTTGAATTCATGGGTGTTCAGACTGACTTGATAATTATCTAGCTAAATTCAAGGGACCAGATGAAACAAGGTCCCCTACCCTTCACCACCTTGCCTCCCTTCCCATCTGAGCTTTAGCAAATTTTAAAATGAAATTTTAAATGAAAACAGTTCAATAGTATTAGAAACTAATATACTTGGGCTAGTGGTGCAATACTGTGATACTCAGCATCACCCACCAACTTTGAATAGATTGTGCAAAACTGTAAAAATGGCCTGCATATTTTTAACTAGTAATTTACCAATTAGCCTTCAATATAGTTTTACAAGAGGTTCCTTAGTGGGGATTATACAGGCATTTTCTCTGCCTAACAATACTCTCCAGATGCTACCTTAATCACCTGGCTAGCCATTCCCTCAGGGCTGTGATGATGCATAAAGATTGCTGGCAGAATCTCTCTCTTGGCGTCCAGTAATATAGAAATAAAGTCTTACAGACCAAGATCAGAAGCCATGGCATGGCTATAAGCTCATAAAATCTTCTGAGAGTAGAGAGATTGAGAGAGAGAGAGAGAGAGAGAGTGAGGGAGAGAAAATAAATAACGTAGGACCCCTTCTCAGGCTGTAGGTGTAATCCTTTTGCGAAATGCGACACACACATAAGAGAAGCATCAGTATACAGATTTCAGTCTTTTAGGGTGAATATCTAGGTATAGATCCCTTTTCCATCTCAGAAAGTTTTATTGATCCAAGAAGATCTCAGTTTGTCCAAATCCATGTCGTGGGACCAGACTCAAGAAGATGGCCAGAGTAAGTTTCCCATCTGTAATGACAACTTAAAAAGCAGGGAGAGAAGAGAGGGCAGTTCTCATTGATTCAAAAACATATTTCAGGATAAAAATGAATGAATTCTTCATTCACTTGTAACACCTGTTCTAATAATTCTGTTAAGTAATTTAGGAAATAGTTTACTGTAATTTAAAGTGTATCAATATTATTTCAATTGGAATTTAGTTCTAGCTTTATACTAACAGTGCAGCCTAGATAATTGTTTCCTCCCTGCACTTCACTGCTTTCACCAATGGTTAGATGAATAGAATAAAATCAAGTGATCACTAAGGTTTTTTTCATCTATACAAGTATAGGATTTTACATAAGTATGGTCCAGTCTAAGAGGATTTGAGAAGGTCTTTTAAAGGTATTACTCTAAAATGAAAGGCTTTATGTCAGGTATTTGGTTTTATTTATCCTTTTATGTTCACAGCACAATACAAGACACAGAGAACGTGTTCCATAAACATTTATCAGTTGAAAAGATAAATAAATGTTGGTGCTGTGTGAAATGTAGAAGATGATATAGATGGTAACTTGAATAGTCTACATTGTGTTGTATTTACACATGGGCGGATTTTTTTCAAGACTTAATTATTCAGCTTCCTTATCTCTTAGTTCCACAAATACTTAGTGAGTTACTGCCTCAGTTGTAGACAATTAGAGAAACAGGAAAAATTGGGACTTTATATGTTTCTATAGGTAAAAGTTCAAAGGACCGACAAGTAATAAAATGATATCAAGTGACCAGAGACATGAAAGCATGTACATGTGACATGATGTCTCTATGAGGGATATTGACGTCAAAGACACTACTGCACAGAGCTTACTGTGGGATGGAACTTACTGTTAGGAAAGAGATCCCGAGTATTTGATCTCTTTTCCTTGCAAATCACTCACAGAAGAAATTAAAGACTAAATCTCTTTCCCAGAGGACTTTAGGGAGTTGCAGTCTTGCTATTTGTTTTATTTGAAATAATTTAGGTGGACTTATGAACTGAAATAAGGGAGCAACCTTATTTCTTTAACACCATTATAAGTAGTATATATTCTTTGGCATTATCTGAGAGACTAACTCTGACCTAAGAACCTGGACAGACCACTGGAAATGATCCATCCCATATAGGCCCTCGTCCACAGTGTTCAGACTTTTGATACTGATGCTTCTGAAATTCTTTCACTGAAATGGTTATGACTTAGATTTACTGTTAACTTGTTGCTTTTATATCCATTAATTAATCTGATCCTTACATGGGTGGCATTGTTCTTTCCCAGGGGAGGACTTTGAAGGTAATAGAAGTGAGGAAAATTGTGTTAAGATCACACAGCCTGTAAGAGGCAGCACTGCTAAGTCAGGCCCTATTGGTCTATCTTAAAATCCTATGCTCTTTCTCCCAGTGAAGATAGTAGAAAGATCTTGGGTCTTAGACTTGGATTAATATTATCAGCCCCAAGAGGACCCCAGATCAAGTTGAGATAGCCACTATCCAGGAAGAATATAGCAGCTGTGCAAACATCTTTGGGTATCCTTGCTTGAACCCTGAAGCGAAGTCATTCAAGAATATGGACAGAGAAAGAAAAAGACAAATCTATGATTTCACTCATATGTGGAGTTTAAGAAACGAAACAGATGAACATAGGGGAAGGGAAGGAGAAATAAGATGAGAGCAGAGAGAGAGACAAATCATAGGTGTCTCTTAACTATAGGAAAAAACTGAGAGTTGCTGGAGGGGAGGTGGGTAGGGGAATGGGGTAACTGCGTCATGGACATTAAAGAGGGCATTTGATATAACGAGCACTGGGTTTTATATGCAAATGGTGAGTTACTAAACTCTACCTCTGAAACTAATAATACACTATATGCTAATTAGTTGATTAAAGAAAAGAATATGGACTCCATTCTGGTACTACTCTAGTCAAAGAACATATTTGAGAAAGTGGGTGTCAGCAGTAGATACATTTTCTAAACATGGAAATACATATAAATGGGAATTAGAAGATGAACGTCGTAAGGAGTGTAGCATCCTAAGATGACTCTTACCCATGCTTTTCTCCCTCCTTGCATTCAGCATGATCTCCAGTCACTGAGATGGATGATGATAATTAAATATTCACTTACAGTGTGCCATGTACGTGAGTGCTTCATAAGTGATACATATCTAACCTGTACAGCAGTACTATTCTTACTTTGAACCCTTGAGAAAACAGAGGCAAAGGGAAGTTAAGTAACTTCCCTGAAGTCATACTGTGAGCTAATAGGGGGACTTGAATTTGAATCTAGGAAAGCGGGGTTTCAAGCGTCTTTGTAACAGCTACTCTCCACCACCTTCCCCATTCCCACTGCCCTCCTGCTGCAGCAGTGATCATTTTTATGATCCCCCAAATCATTCATGAAAAATTCCAACTCCTCAAACTTCACTCGTGAGACTATGACCTGATCTCCTCTTCCTTTTTAGGCTCACATCCTGACACTTCCCTTCATGGATTCTGTGACGAACTGCATCAAACCTGTTGGCATTCCCCAGAGGGAATTCTATGATGATTTATACCCTTTCTCTTCATATATCCTAATCCATAGGCCTAGAACATCCTTCCTGACCTGTCTTCTCCTTTGTGTCCTCACCCTGCAGTCCTCTCCATCATCAGGTTAACTCTAACTCACCTTTCAAAATTCTACTCAGTGAAGACCCTCTCTGGAGGGGTGTGCCTGACTCTCCTCTGGAACTGTGATTGCTGGTTTATATGTGGGCCTCACCTATTTGGTAGTCACCACAGTCAGTGAAATAATGTCAGATTAATGATCAGTATCACATCACTCATTGCATTCTCATGTTAAGTTTAAGCCAAGTTGGGCACAAACTCTGAATGTTGTGATGATTTTGCCAGTTGCAGCTGTAGTCTCTGCCAGTAAAAACTGGATATAGCTTTAAAAAAAAATCATTATTAGTAGAAAAGGAGGGTTTTGACTATTACAGAAAGTTTAAGACTTTCGAATGAGAAAGAAGATATGCTCACTTTGATGCCCACAGCCCCAGCAGTATGCAAATTCATTACAAAAATGAACTTTGAAATTCCCTGGCCTAGGTTCAGATACCAGCTCTGCCGATCGCTTCACTCTGTGAACTTGGGCAGGTTACGCACCTTCTCTGCGCTTCAGTTTTCACATTTCTGAAGGAATGTTTGTAGGGATGATGATGATAGCTTACTCTGTATGAATGTTATGAGAATTAAATGAATTACTACCACTTAGAACATTACCTAGCACACAGTAAGTACACTATATGTGTTTTCTATGATTACCTAAATGTTTTTTTCAACCCTTATGATTTTGTCAATTGGTTATCACTGACCACAATTTAGCTTTGCTGGTAGAGTGTCAGAATGTTCAAAGATTTTAATGAAGCATATTCTATATTCAAAGAACTTTGCACCATAAGACAGCATTTGATTTTTTTAATGCAATTCTTTTTTCATGAGAAGTTTATCCATTAACTTTTCTATCATCTATCTATCAATCATCTATCCATCATCTATTTATCATCTATCATTATCATCTGTTTACTTGTCATTCTACCCTTTTTCATTTATTTAAGGGGATACATATTGTGTGGGTTTTGGACTTAGGATGGCTCAATTCAAATACCAGCCTCTTCACTGATTGTGTTATATTGGATGATTTACCTAACCTCTTAAAAATTTGGTGCTCTTTAAAATAGAGATAGAAATTACAATGTTGCTGTGAGTATAGAATGAGGGGACATATCCTAATAGTTTAGCATACAATCCTGCACATAGTAAAGTGCTTAGTAAATGTTTACTACCAGTATCACTACTATTAATAATATGTCTCCAATGGAAATGGACAGATACTATAGTTTATTATCTCAGGAATCAAATTATGGATGTTTTAATATTTTCTATTTTGTCTGTATAATTTTTATATGATAGATGAACAGATCAAATTAAAACTTCTACTTACTAGAGAGATCCTACTTTACAGATTCAAATTACAAAGTAAGCCACTTCATAAATGCAAAAAAAATGTACACAAATGATCTCATTTTATTTCTGTAACAGCTTTATGAAGTAAAATAACTATATCACCCATCTTTTACAAATAAGAAAACTGAGATTCAGAAAGAATAAATAGATTTACTTAAAGTAATCCCATTGGTAGGGGTGCTCAAACTTAAATTATCCGCTTCCACTATCCAGGCAGAAAAGAGGTGTTCCTAGCAAAGATGGAAGATAGCTAGTAATTTGCAATTCTTTAAAAAAGCTAATTTTATTCTGAGGAACTTCTTTAGATCTTGTCTCACGATTTACCTCTTTTAAGAATTCTTCTCTGATAACTTTTACCCAATAGTTTCATCTGTGTGCCTTGAGGATCCCTGTATATAGTTTGTAAAATGGTGTCAGACACTTATCTTTAACTACCATTTATAGCGCTATCTGTATGGGAAACCTTATTCCTGATGCTTACCTATGGTTACAGGGAGAGGGCTTTTTCAAGGCAAGAGGACTGAGGATGATAGGAGTCTCAACAAGTTTTAAAGTTTTAAACTTTTTAGAGCAACAAGGGAAAATTATTTCTCTGTATAGCTTGACCACTCCTCAGGTATTCCTTACTGGCAGGCAAATAGAATTTTCACATGGAGACCAAAGCTTAGAACTGAAACTCCCCCAATATGATTTGTAAGCATGGGTTATTGGTGAGCAGGGGGCCTCTGTCGCTGTTGTTCTTGGTCACTAAAACGACTTTGTTTATTTATTTATTTATTTATGTATTTATGTATGTATTTATTTATTTGATGTAAAGTTCGATGATTCATTAGTTGTGTATAACACCCAGTGCACCATGTAATACGTGCCCTCCTTACTACCCATTACCGGTCTATCCCATTCCCCCAGCCCCCTCCCCTCTGAAGCCTCAGTTTGTTTCTCAGAGTCCACAGCCTCTCATGCTTCATTCCCCCTTCTGATTACCCCCCCCCTTTCTAGGAAGATTAGTAGGGGAAGAAAGGGAAAACGACTTAATTTTTAATTGTACTGAAACTTCCAACCTAATTTAGAAACTAAAAACAGTCTTTCTCACTTTCTCACTAACTCTCACAAGTTAGTCTTTCTAACTTAAGTAGAATGTTATTCTTCTAAAGTTGATCTGTGTACATGATATTTAAAAAGATTCATCTAAGAAGTTTGGCATCAAATCTCAGATTCTGACTTCTTGCATTTATCTTAACCCCCCAAAATTAATTTATCCATTTAATAATTAATTTAAATTTTTCCAACCCAAAGAGAATATCTGGCAAAATGAGAAAGAGAGAGAGAGAGAGAGTGAGAGAGAGAGAGGCAGAGAGAGAAATACAGAGGGAGAACTAGGGAACAACATTAAATCCAATTAAAAAACCCCTCATATTCTCTAGATTATTATTTGGGAGAAAGGAACTATAGGCCTAAGTATAACAGAAACTCCAATGTGAGTCAATAACGTGGTAAGAAAATTAATGGTGAGAAAAATATCCATTAATTATGTTTAAGAAATATGAAGAATTTCATCTCCTATTTAGCATCACTTAAATATTTTCATAAGACTGTTCCTGTTAGGCTTCACCATGCTTACAGTGGTTTATGATATTTATTTATTTTTGCAGGGAACGAGAGCCACCAAGCCAGTATCATCTGGGTCCCCACAGAAGTGGCTAACAATGTCACTGAGTTTATATTCCTAGGACTTTCCCAAGATCCTGGAATGCAACTGATGTTCTTTGCCTTATTCCTCCTCTTCTACATCGTGGTCATGGTGGGAAATCTGCTCATTCTGCTCACAGTCTTTTCTGATCCCCGGCTCCATACACCCATGTATTTCTTCCTCAGTAACCTCTCCTTTGTGGACATTGCCTATTCCTCAGCCACAGCACCCAAGATGATTGCAGACTTTATTTCTGAGAAAAAGACCATTTCCTACTGGGGCTGTGTAACTCAGATGTTCACCTTCCACTTTTTTGGTTGTGCTGAGATTTTTGTCTTGACCGTTATGGCTTTTGACCGCTACGCTGCCATCTGCCACCCTCTCCGTTATACCACCATCATGAGTGCCAATGCTTGTATTGTGCTGGCATCACTGTCCTGGTTAGGAGCCCTGGGTCATTCCTTTGTTCAGACCCTCCTGACCTTTCAGCTGCCTTTCTGCAATAATCGGGTCATTGACCACTACTTTTGTGATGTCCACCCAGTCCTAAAACTTGCCTGTGCTGATACAACCCTGGTAAATATGTTGGTGATTGCCAACAGTGGTCTCATCTCTCTGGGGTGTTTCCTCATTCTTCTGGCCTCCTACACCGTCATTCTATTCAGTCTTCGCAAGCGGTCTTCAGAGAGCCGGCGCAAGGCTCTCTCTACCTGTGGGTCTCATTTCACTGTAGTAACTTTCTTCTTTGTCCCTTGTATTTTTATTTATCTGCGTCCATCCACTACTTTCCCACTGGATAAGGCTGTGTCTGTGTTCTATACTACCATCACCCCGATGTTAAACCCACTCATCTACACTCTGAGGAATGAGGATGTAAAGAATGCCATGAAACGGATATGGAGTCTCAAGGTCTCCTTGAAGGAAAAGCAGAAGGCATAGCTCGTCAGAATTGCAAAATCAGAGAATTAGCTGATACCTTCAGTAGTCTATAACTTATTAATGAGCTTAAAGGATAGTCTTTAAAATTCAACTGTCTTGTACAAGGTTTTCATTGAACAGGCAATAATTTGAGACAGTTCTCTTTTTCTGTCTTTTGGTGGGCTAAACTTAGACGTTTCCATACTGTCAAGGTTTATCTTCTTTTACTTTTAGAGTAGGAGGGTAAAAACTCCAACTCAGTATCTCAGTTAAAGGGGTCTCATGTTGTAGACCCCTTTGATTCAAATTAAGATTTCTTAATCTATAATTGAATGATTTAGAATGAGGTTACAAGAGAAAACTGTCTCTGAGGAATCTGACCATTTCTCTTAAAAACGGAAGTGTAATAGCTGAGTAGAATAGCTGGGTGGAAAAGGCAATTTTATTCTGAAGAACTTTTAATTTACTTTTTATTTTTTTTACTCTTAAGATTATATTTTATTTTTTTAAAACATTTATTCTACTTATTTTGGAGGGAGAGTGTGTGCACATGGAGGGAGGGGCAGAGAGAGAGAATCTTCAAGCAGACTCCCTGCTGAGCCCAGAGCCTGATGTGGTCTTGATCTCATGATCATACCTGAGCTGAAACCAAGAGTTTGACACGCATCCACTGAGCCACCCAGGCACCCCAAGATTTTATTTTTAAACTGTCTCTACACCCAATGTGGGGCTTGATCTCACAATCCCAAGATCATGAATCGCATGCTCCACTAACTAAGCCAGCTGGGCACCCTCTGAGGAACTTTTTAGATCTTGTTTCATAAATCATATCTTCCAAAAATTCTGCCCTGATTATTTTCATCAAACATACATTTATTTATTTATTTATTTATTTATTTATTTATTTATTTATTATTTATTTATTTATTTATTTATTATATATTTTTCTCTGTGTGATTTAAGCACACCTCCTTATAGTTCATAAAATGCTTTCAGACACTTCTTTTCTTTCTGGTTTTTGTTCCCTTAGTGTATTTAATCTCATTTCTACAACTTATTAAGGACGTAAGTAATGTATCTTACTTCTTTTCCACTCCCCGTATATGGCACAGAGCTGGATGCACCATAGATTCTTGTGACACAGTCTACCTGTTGTTACCCCAGTATCCATAGTTCCTTTTTCCTTAGTAACAGAGACTTGACATTACTTATGGTGGCCCCACTGAAACATAACATTTACCAGTCTGTCCCTTTCACGGGAGGTGGATACTATGATGTTGGTTGTAGTTGGTGAGTGAGACTTTTGAAAACTCTTTAAAATGATTTCTCTGCCCTTAGGCTTTCTATACATGATCACCACTAACACTTTTTTATGTTATTTTCTCACATGTCACTATATTTTTATCATATATGTTATTTTATGTCATTATATTTTTCATATTATTTTTTCTCTGCAGAAAAGGATGGCTATCCTTTTTATTAATACCTATTTAAAAAATAAATATATTGAACTTATATTTAAAACTGTGGGCTACATTAGTTTTCCCTTTTCCCTCTAAGATCTAAATAAGTTAACAACAATAACAACAGTGATGGGGAAACAAGTTTATACTCAGAGCAACAAAGAAAACAGGACAGAAGTTAGACTGTGCAGACAGAAGATTCCAACAAATATTTGGAAAAGAGAAGACAAAGGTGTAATTGCTTTGGCCATATAAAAAGGCTAACACTAAAATAGCAACTGAGGGGGATACTGAGGAGAAATAGACAGATTTATCTCCCAGAATCCCTGACATGTTTGAGATGCCAGGGCACCACGTAAAGGAGATGGTGGCATTCAGGGCTAGTAATAGGGAGATTAAGAGAAAGGAATGGTTCAGTCTCCCATCCTCTCTCTTCACTCCCAAAGGCTCACACAGGCATATGCTGCACATACAGAACATTGACATCTTTGCATTAAGAAATTAAATTATATTAGAGAAAAGTCTTTCACATTCTGCCTTTGGAGATCATAAATAGGATGGCTGTTTCTCTGCTAGAACCCTGACCAGAATCCGACCAGTTCGTTGGCTCTGCTCTATTGATCGATCCAGAGTTTTGGTCAAAATTTTGGTGCCAAATTCTTTAATACACATAAGATGTTAAAGTAAAAAGTAAGACTTTAGGAAGGCCCACAGGAATTTTGTGGAATCCAAGATAACACAGAAAAAAATTCACTTTGAAAACTACTGATATCTTTACATTGATCAGAGATAATACTTGCAATTCTGAAATGAGAACATGATATTAAAAAAACTAAACAATAAAAATATTATTTTTGGAAACAAAATAAAAGGAGTAATAAATAAAATTAAGACAAATCAACAGAGGTTGAAAGATAGAGTCAAAGAAGTCTCCATGAAAGTAGAATTTAAAAAATCAAAGAAATGAACAACAGAAAAAAGTATGAAAAATCTAAGCAAAAGGTAAAACATTCAACTCATATTTGTTTCCAGAGAAAACGGAGGGGAAGAATTTAAAAGAAACAATGAAAGGAAAACTCATAGCAGGAAGATTTAAGTCTCCAGATACAAAAAATGTATTGATTGCCCACCCTAGTGATGTGAAAACAAGAACTAAGGTGCATTATTATGCAATTTTATTCCCCTAGAGGTTGAGAAGATTATAAGATTATTGAGAGAGACAGAAAAAAATATAGGCCACAAAACAATAAGTAAAATCCAAAGGCATTAGAGTATTTAGTAACAACACTGGACCCTTCAATACGGTAGAAAAGTGTCCAAAACTGATTTTCAGCCTAGAATTCTAGACAGAACAAAACCATCAGATATGAAAGTAGTATAAGACCTTTTCAGCCATGCAAAGATTTATAAAATTTATAAGTACCCTTTCTTTGAAAGTATGAGAGGATGTGTCCCAGCAAAAGCAACAAAGAGAAAGAGATAAGCTCAAGGAATCAGTGTAGGGGGTGGCCCAAAGCACTTTTACGGTGAGAGCTGTCTAGCAGGCATAGGGGGCGATAGAAAGCAGAAGGATAGAAGCCCCAGGAGGCGAGGCTACAGAAAACAGAGATAAGTGGGAATTTTATTATCTATGATGATGGAGCATCTTAGTCATAGGGCATAGTCAATAGGATGGAACAAGTTGATGGGCTTAAGGATACATTTATGGAAAATTATCTATATCATTTAGGACCCTAAGAGAAAACTGATGACACACTCCAAATAGAATAATTCACAAAGAGAAACTCACAGATGGACTGTCTATAAAATGTTAGATATGGAGGAGTCATATGGGGCAGTACCATAACCAGGGATTAGAAGCAGTAGAGCTGTTAACGCCATTATGCCTGAAGGGATTGGCAGAAAGAGTAGATAAAGAAATGCAAAAGGAGAGAGATTTTCTTTTTCTAGATTTTTTAAAATTAAGACTTAATTTTCTTAAAGCAGTCTTAGGTTCACAGCAAAATTAAAGGAAAGGTACAAAGGTTTTCCATACCTCCCCTGCCCTCACACACACATAGCTTCCCCCGTTTTCAGTGTCCTCCAGCAGAGTGGTATATTTGTTACAAAACATCATAATCACCCAATGTCCATAGCTTACATTATGGCTTACTCTTGGTGCTGAATATTTTGCAGGTTTGGACAAATGTATAATGACATGGATCTATCATGATATTATTATACAGAGTAGTGTCATTGCCCTAAAAATTCTCTGTGCTCTGCCTTTTCATCCTTCCTTATCCCCACCCCCGCCCCCTGCCCCCCAAGCCCTGGCAACCATTGATCTTTTTACTGCCTCCATAGTTTTGCCTTTTCCAGATGTCATATAATTGGAATCATACAGTATGTAGCATTTTCAGATTGGCTTCATTCACTTAGTACTATGCATTTAAGTTTCCTCCATGTTTCCTTTTTTTTTTAATTGAAATATAATTGACACACAATGTTACATTAATTTTAGGTGTATACCATAATGATTTTTTTTTAATGATTTTTTATTATATTATGTCAGTCACCAGCAGTACATCCCCGGTTTCCGATGTAAGGCTCGATGATTCATTAGTTGTGTATAACACCCAGTGCACCATGCAATACGTGCCCTCCTTACTACCCATCACCGGTCTATCCCATTCCCCCACCCCCCTCCCCTCTGAAGCCTTCAGTTTGTTTCTCATAGTCCATAGTCTCTCATGTTTCATTCCCCCTTCTGATTACCCCCCCCCTTTCTTTATCCCTTTCTTCCCCTACTGATCATCCTAGTTCTTATGTTCCATAGATGAGAGAAATCATATGATAGTTGTCTTTCTCTGCTTGACTTATTTCACTTAGCATTATCTCCTCCAGTGCTGTCCATGTTGTAGCAAATGTTGAGAACTCGTTCTTTCTGATAGCTGAGTAATATTCCATTGTATATATGGACCACAACTTCTTAATCCAGTCATCTGTTGAAGGGCATCTCGGCTCCTTCCACGATTTAGCTATTGTGGACATTGCTGCTATGAACATTGGGGTGCATATGGCCCTTCTCTTCACTACGTCTGTATCTTTGGGGTAAATACCCAGTAGTGCAATGGCTGGATCATAGGGTAGCTCAATTTTTAACTTTTTAAGGGACCTCCACACTGTTTTCCAGAGTGGCTGTACCAACTTGCATTCCCACCAACAATGTAGGAGGGATCCCCTTTCTCCACATCCTCTCCAACAATTGTTGTTTCTTGCCTTGTCTATTTTTGCCATTCTAACTGGCGTAAGGTGGTATCTCAGTGTGGTTTTGATTTGAATTTCCTTGATGGCTAATGATTTTGAACATTTTTTCATGTGTCTGTTAGCCATTTGTATGTCTTCATTGGAAAAGTGTCTGTTCATATCTTCTGCCCATTTTTTGATTTGTTTATTTGTTTCTCGTGTATTGAGTTTGAGAAGTTCTTTGTAGATCTTGGATACCAGTCCTTTATCTGTAGTGTCATTTGCAAATATATTCTCCCATTCCGTGGGCTGCCTCTTAGTTTTTCTGACTGTTTCCTTGGCTGTGTAGAAACTTTTAATCTTGATGAAGTCCCATAAATTCATTTTATCTTTTGTTTCTCTTGCCTTTGGGGATGTGTCATGAAAAAGGTTACTTTGGCCGATGTCGTAGAAGTGGCTGCCTATGTTCTCCTCTAGAATTTTGATGGATTCCTGTCTCACATCGAGGTCTTTCATCCATTTGGAGTTTATTTTTGTGTATGGTGTGAGAGAGTGGTCAAGTTTCATTCTTTTGCATGTAGCTGTCCAATTTTCCCAGCACCATTTATTGAAGAGACTGTCTTTTTCCCACCGGATGTTTTTTCCTGCTTTATCAAATATTAGTTGCCCAAAGAGCTGAGGGTCCATTTCTGGGCTCTCTATTCTGTTCCATTGGTCTATGTGTCTATTTTTGTGCCAGTACCATACTGTCTTTGTGATCACAGCTTTGTAGTACAGCTCGAAATCCGGCATTGTGATGCCCCCAGCTTTGTTTTTCCTTTTCAACAGTTCCTTGGAGATTCGGGGCCTTTTCTGTTTCCATACAAATTTAAGGACTATTTTTTCCAGTTCTTTGAAAAATGTCCTCGGTATTTTGATCGGGATAGCATTGAAAGTGTAGATTGCTCTGGGTAGCACGGACATTTTAACTATGTTAATTCTTCCAATCCATGAGCATGGAATATCTTTCCATCTTTTTATGTTTTCCTCAATGTCTTTTAAGAGTGATTTATAGTTTCTAGAATATAGGTCCTTTACGTCTCTTGTTAAGTTAATTCCAAGGTAACGTATGGTTTTTGGTGCTATTGTAAATGGGATGGATTCCCTAATTTCTCTTTCTTCGTTCTCGTTATTCGTGTACAGAAATGCAACTGATTTCTGAGCATTGATTTTGTATCCCGCCACGTTACTGAATTGCTCTATAACTTCTAATAGTTTGGGAGTGGCTTCTTTTGGGTTTTCCATATAGAGTATCATGTCATCTGCGAAGAGAGACATTTTGACTTCTTCTTTGCCGATTTGAATACCTTTGATCCCTTTTTGTCGTCTGATTGCTGTTGCAAGGACTTCTAGTACTATGTTGAATAATAGTGGCGAGAGTGGCCATCCTTGTCGTGTTCCTGATCTTAAGGGAAAGGCTTCCAGCTTCTCCCCATTGAGAATAATATTTGCAGTAGGCTTTTCATAGATGGCTTTTACGAGATTGAGAAATGTACCTTCTATTCCTACACTCTGAAGGGTTTTAATCAGGAAAGGATGCTGTATTTTGTCAAATGCTTTTTTGGCATCGATTGAGAGGATCATGTGGTTCCTGAGTCTTTTCTTGTTGATATGATGTATCACGCTGATTGATTTGCGAATATTGAACCACGCTTGCATCCCAGGTGTGAATCCCACTTGATCGTGGTGGAGAATCCTTTTAATGAACTGTTGGATTCTATTAGCAAGTATCTTGTTGAGGATTTTGGCATCCATATTCATTAGGGAAATCGGTCTGTAATTCTCCTTTTTGAGGGGGTCTTTGCCTGGTTTGGGGATCAAGGTAATATTGGCCTCATAGAATGAGTTTGGTAGCTTTCCTTCTGTTTCTATTTTTTGAAATAGCTTTAGGAGAATAGGTATTATTTCTTCTTTGAATGTTTGGTAAAATTCCCCAGGAAAACTGTCCGGGCCTGGAGTTTTATTATTTGGAAGGTTGTTTATCACTGACTCAATATCTTCATAATTAATTGGCCTGTTTAAGAAATCAATATCTCCCTGTTTCAATCTAGGTAGTTTATAGGTTTCCAGGAAGGATTCCATCTCTTCCAGATTGCTTAGTTTATTGGCATATAGCTGTTGATAAAAATTTCTAATAATCCTTCCAATTTCAATGGTGTTCGTCGTGACCTCTCCTTTTTCATTCATAATTTTAATAATCTGGGTCCTTTCTCTTTTCTTTTGGATAAGTCTTGCCAGTGGTCTGTCAATTTTATTGATTCTCTCCAAGAACCAGCTTCTAGTCCTGTTGATCTGCTCTACTGTACTTCTGGTTTCTGCTTGATTGATTTCAGCTCTAATTTTGGTCAACTGCTTCCTCGTGCGTGGATTAGGCCTGTCCCTCTGTTGCTGTTCCAGCTTCTTGAGGTGAGAATATAAAAACTGCATTTTAGATTTTTCTATTCTTTTGAGTGAGGCTTGGATGGCTATGTATTTCCCCCTTAGGACTGCCTTTGCAGTATCCCATAGGTTTTGGACCCTTGTGTTTTCATTCTCATTGGTCTCCATAAATTGTTTAAGTTGATTTTTGATTTCCTGGTTTATCGAGTCATTCCTGAGCAGGATGGTTCTTAGTCTCCAAGTGTTTGAGTTTCTTCCAAATTTTTCCTTGTGGTTGAGTTCCAATTTCAGAGCGTTGTGGTCTGAGAATATGCAGGGGATAATTTCAATCTTTTGGTATCGGCTGAGACCTGTTTTGTGTCCCAGAACATGGTCTATTCTTGAGAATGTTCCATGGGCATTAGAATAGAATGAGTATTCTTTGGTTCTGGGGTGTAGTGTTCTATATATATCTATGAGGTCCAACTCGTCGAGTATGGCATTCAAAGCCTTTGATTCTTTGCTTAGTTTTTGCCAGGGTGTTCTGTCTATTTCTGAGAGTGGAGTGTTGAGGTCCCCTACTAGTAATGTATTTTTATTTATATGTCTCTTTATTCTGGTTAAGAGTTGGCTTGTGTATCTTGCTGCTCCCCTGTTGGGGGCATATATATTTATAATTGTCATATCCACTTGTTGAATACTTCCTTTAAGAATAATATAGTGCCCTTCTGCATCTCTAACTAAAGTCTGTAGTTTAAAATCCAGTTTATCTGATATGAGAATTGCTACCCCAGCTTTCTTTTGAGGTCCATTTGCGTGAAAGATGGTACTCCATCCCCTTACTCTCAGTCTGAATGCATCTTTGGGTTCGAAATGAGTCTCTTGTAGACAGCAAATGGATGGGTCATTTCTTTTTATCCAATCTGCAACCCTGTGGCAATATTAAGGAAGAATTTAAGCCATTAATATTAAGACTGAGTACTGAGAGATATGCTTTTAATGATGCTATGTTATCAGTAAAGTCTTCGTTTGTATTGGCTGTGACTTTCTGTTCGGTATCACTCTTGGGGCCTTTTTACTTTTACTTAGAACCCCCCATAATACCTCCTGTAGGGCTGGTTTCTTGGTTATGAAATTGGTTAGTGACTGGCGATTCTGAAATGTCTTTATTTCTCCATCAATTCTGAATGACAGCCTTGCTGGATAAAGGATCCTTGGCTGCATGTTTTTCTCTGAAAGAGCTTTAAAAATGCTCCCCCAGGGGCGCCTGGGTAGTGCAGTCGTTAAAGCGTCTGCCTTCGGCTCAGGGCGTGATCCTGGCTATCCGGGATCGAGTCCCACATCAGGCTCTTCCGCTATGAGCCTGCTTCTTCCTCTCCCACTCCCCCTGCTGTGTTCCCTCTCTCGCTGGCTGTCTCTCTGTCACATAAATAAATAAAATCTTTAAAAAAAAAAAAAAGAAAAAAAAATGCTCCCCCAACACTTTCTCTCATTCCAGGTCTGTGTAGACAGGTCTGACGTAATTCTGATGCCTTTGCCTTGGTACGTGAGAAATTTCTTTGCCCTGGCCGCTTTCAATACTGTATCCTTGCATCTAATATTTGCGAATTGCCCTATGACGTGACGTGGCGTAGGTTTGTCGTGGTTGAGCTTGGGAGGGGTCCTCTCTGCCTCTTGGACACGAATGTTTGTTTCCCTTGCTAGATTAGGGAAGTTTTCAGCTACAATTTGTTCAAATATCTCTTCTAGACCTCTGTTTTTCTCCACCCCCTCGGGGATGCCGATGATTCTAACATTGGATCGTTTCGTTGAGTCAGTAATCTCCCGTAGCCAACATTCGTGGGCGTGGATTTTTTTAAAAGCATCTTCTATTTTCATATTTTCCTCTATTAACCCATCCTCCAATTCACTAACCCTTTCCTCTGCTTCGGTGACCCTGGCCGTCTGAGCCTCTAGTTTTGCCTGCATTTGGCTCATAGAATTTTTAATTTCTGTCAAATTCTCTCTCATTTCCGCCCTTAGGGATTCTATATTCTCAGTAACATTTCCCTTAATACTTTTTTAAGTCTACTCATCATCTTGACCATTGTTACTCTGAATTCCACTTCTGATAATTTGGTTACATCCATATCCGTTATTTCTGTGGCGGAGGCCACAGACTCACTGTCTTTTCTTTGCTGGGGGGGGGGGGCTTCTCCTTCTTGTCATTCTGATGAGGAGAGGTTGCAGGGTTGTCCAGAGCCCAAATTATTGACTGGGTCCCAGGCCGTGCCCCTTGTTTTATAGGGATCTTAGAGATGTGGGCTTCTTCTTTAAAGATTTTATTTATTTATTTATCTGAGAGAGGGAGACAGACAGCAAGAACGGGAACAGAAGCAGGGGAGTGAGAGAGGAAGAAGCAGGCTCCCAGCGGAGGAGCCCGATGAGGGACTCCTTTCCGGAACGCTGGGATCACGCCCTAAGCCGGAGACAGGCGCTCAATGACTGCGCCACCCAGGCGCCCCCGGGTTGTGGGCTTCTTGATTTTTCAGCCTGCCTTCTGTGTTCTGGGGGAGGGGCCTGCCGCGCCGATACTCAGGCAACCCTGTTTGGGTAGAGTCTCCGTGTCCCCTGCGAGGGGGGATGGGGATGGGCACTCTCTGAGCCGGTATTTCCAGGCTTTTGTTCTCTGGCGGCTTTCCCTGGCGGTTTGCTGTCCCTCTTCTGAGAGTCAGAGCAGCAGTGGCTGAATTTCAGCCTCTGTCACAGAACAGAGGGATTGAGGCCCGTTCTCCACTGATGTTCTGGCCACTTTAACTCTATTACTGTTGGTGCTGCTCAACCCTGCAGCGTCCCGGGATGTGCACCGCACACCCGGCATCCCTGCCCTCACTTCCAGGGCCGGCGCATCTCTGTCCTTTGTGTTTCTAATGCCGCCAGCCACCGGCCGCCCCGCACGCTCCCGGGTCTCCCGGTCTCAGTCTATGCCCGGTGAGCACACCGCGATTCCGGAGTTCCGTGAGATGCCTGGTGGCGTGCGCACCCGGTTCAGGGTCTCAGTCTGCTGTTTCGCGGGTGCCGACCACGAGTCCGCCTGCTCCCCCGTGCAGGTGGCCCGCCAGCCTCCAGCCACCCCGCGCACGCTCCGGGAGCTCCCCGTCTCAGTCTGGATCCCGTGAGCACACCGGGATTCCGGTGTTCCGGGAGATGCCTGGTGGCTCGCGTTCACGGCTCACCGGTCTCAGTCCGCTCTCTCCCGAGTGCCCTCCGTGAGTCCGCCCGCTCCCCCGTGCAGGTGGCTGCCGCTTCCCGGCGCCCAAACGCGGCGGCTCCCTCCCCCTTCCGTTTATCTTCCGACATCTGTGCGCGGTTTTAGGGCTCCCCTCTTGGTACCTCAATACTCAGCGCTGGAAATGTTCATTTGTAGAGATCCAGATGTATCTTCCTGCGTCTCAGGCTGATTCCGTGGTTATTTAGGCTGGTCTGTTACCTATCCAGCTCGACTCAGGGGACCGGCTGAAAAAGGGGTCCCCTACTCCTCCGCCATCTTAACTCCTCTCCAGAACCTAAAATTCTTTATCAGAGAACATTTCTAGGTGAGAGGTATTGACAAGTATTTGTGGATTCATAGATGGGACAGTCAGTTACCGGTTGATTTAGGGAAATAAGGAGTTTCTATCTTATTCATCATTATATGCTTGGTGCCTAGTACAGTGTCTGACATACAGTAGCTAATCATGAAGCACATGGAGAAGACACTGAATAAAAGAAATATTAAGGAGTTATTACTTAAGGCCTGTAAGCTGTTCAAGGAGTTAGTGTAGTATTAGGTTTGGATAGGTCTCCATTTTCCTAAGGATCCAACATCTCTAAGCAATATAGTCCTTTGGGACAGTAGAATTGGAAATGCACATCACAGTCTGGAGGGGGTATCACACATCATAACATTTTCTACTTGTAACCTAGGGAAATGAGCCATTTCCTTACTTGTTCTGGGAAATTCAGATGTGTTTCTATGCTCCTTGGATGAAGCACACACATCAACTTTTAAATTATTCCCTCACTGTTTTGATTCCTAGCTGGCTGACCCTGGCCTCCAGAGAATTGATTTTCTTAGTCACAATCCATGATACTAGTTAGCTCACTGTTACATCATGGAAGGAACTGATGTATCCCAAAATATAGAAGACAGAGCTTTCTGTTGTAGATGGGGGAAGAGGAACCTCTACCACTCTACAGTCCCTGACTACACCAAAACTGTCGCCAGCAACTGGTAGGTGGAAGGTTGGCATTATATTATTTACATAAACTACTCTATTTTTTGAGACAATGGGGTAGATATAGTAATGGGAATAACTCTGTAAAGTACTCAAAGAATAGTGGTAAGAAGCAGAAGCTTCTAGTAAGGAAAGGTGTTAGGGAAACAGTGATCCTATAGAGAAGACCTTAACCAAGGTGGACAAACAAGTTCTTCTTTTGTTTCATGCCCACAGGGAAGACATTTTGAATCAAGGCTGAACAGGGCATTGAGAAGGATGACTTGGTCATCTCTTATTTACAGGGTGAGCCATTCTTAAACAGTCTCAATCAGGGAAGGTTGTTCTGATTTAAGAGTCTTCAGGGAGTGCCAAATCATTAAAATAATCTTCCAAAATTTTGAATCCTGTCATTCCTAAAATGAAGTCAGGAAAAACCTGACCTTATGATGGTTTCTCAAGATGGCCACTGTGAAGAAGATGGGGGAGATAGGGCCTGACATGTTTCAACTGGAGTTGGTAGTAGCAACAACTCTGGAAGTGATAAAGAAAAAACAACAACAACAACAACAACAACAACAAAACTTAAAAGCAAAGAGACTCGACTCTTATTTGAAATTAATATGGGTAGAATAGGTATCTTAAAAAGAGGATTCCAGGAAACAAAATCCGGATCATGAAGCAGAGTCAGAAAACTCCAAATGGATTAAGGAAACAATTAAACTTAGAAGTATTTAACAGTTTTTTCCTATAAGGTCATCATGTCTAGTGTTCATTAGAAATTATTCATACAGAATTTCAGGCATTTTGGTAAAAAGGCCTTCTGAGACTAGCCAGATGATTTAACAATAGTGATTTTTAAAAAAAAGATTTATTTATTTTTAGACAGAGACAGCGTGTGCACAAATGGGGGGAGGGGCAGAAAGAGAAAAAGAAGCAGACTCCCCACTGAGCGGGCAGTCCGATGCCGGGCTTGATCTCATGACCCATGAGATTGTGACCCATGAAATCATGACCTAAGCCGAAACCAAGACTTGGACTCTTAAAGGCCTGAGCCACCCAGGATCCCTAACAATAGTAATTTATCAACAGTCGCATAGGATTGTAGCCTGGGGAAAACAGGAGGAGATGGTAGTGTCTAGAAGTCAGATTTTCTTGGCCTCTTCTCTAAGCTGTTTCTCAGATTTAGTCTTCTGGATCCAAGGAGAGTAGTTGGGGATAGAGTAGGAATAAAGACGTCTAAACAGACATTGAAGGGCAATATTTTCGACATCATATATAAAAACAGTAGTTTCTCTAATGAACTTGCTTCTTTGCAAAGGAAATACAAGCACCATTATTATCATAATGACGATAGTGATAATAATTTAAGTAAGTATAAATTATATACCAGGGTTTTTTTTTTCCTGAGCTTTACATGCATTAGCTCATTAATCCCCACAATAATACCTATGAGGTAGGTACTATTACTATCTCCATTGCACTAACAGACACATTAAGGGAGAGAAGTGAGTGAGTTGCTCAAGGTCACATAACTAGTAACTTATCAGCTGTGATTAGAGCCAAAGCACTCACACCCTATATCTGTCTATTTTAAGAGAAATGCACAAGCAGCAGATGATTCTCTCGTATTGAAATCTGCCCTTCTCTGATCCTAATGCTTTCTTCTTGCCTAGTTTCCTTTGGGCCACAAAGAATATAGGAAATCAATATAATTACTACGCTTTGGTATTCTCTGCTGCTGGTTTATTTGTGAGACTAAAGATTCCTGGTATCCACATATCCTTCTATATGGTAAAGATGTGTTTGTATGCTGCCTCCTCACAGAGTAGTCTCAGAGGTCACAGAGTAGTCTCAGAGGTCACAGAGTATCTCCTTACAGAATAAGATAGGTAAGCTCGATGTCCTAGCAATCGGAAAAATGAATTTATTTCTTTTACATGTTGTCTGTATCCACAATGATGATTAAATCACTGTCCCTGCACGTTGTCCCCCACATTGTTCTTAATATACCTTCCTGGGGTCTTCACTCTCAATCCACTTTTTTCTTCATAGAATCATAGAATTATACAGCTAAATTATTCATTAAAATTCTAGTTGAAATCCCTTATGTTGCTACGAAGAAACTGTTGTAGAGGGAAGTTGAATGAGCTTCCTAAGGTCACACAGATTTTGGTGGCTAAGCTTTCATGGGAATCCAAGTGTCTTAATTCTTCTTCAGCGCTCTTTATAGCTGCCTTTCAAACTGGAGTACATGTCACATAAGTACCCCACACTTTCTAAAATTCAATTCTTTATAAAGATTTTAGAGAAATTAAAGGAATATATAATATTATATGTGCTTGTCTATATACAACAATATAAGACTCATAAAGATAAAATGTTTCAAATAATGACTGTTTTTGTGATTCCTTAACCTATGTTCTAAAAATATCCTTTTTTGAATGGTTTGCTCTAACATGGATCCTACTGAGGTAGAGTACTCTTTAAAAATAAACACATATTTCTGTTTTCTAAAAATCTAGTACCTTCCTATTATGCTTGCCTCGAGGCTCCCTTCCTCACTTGACCTTAGTCCCGTTTCTCAGGGTTTCCTTTGTTCTGTTCCCTAGCTCAGGGAAGGCTTAAGTTCTACCACAAAGCCTTCACCACAGTCCCATGATCGGCAGGTTTGAAAGGCTAAAGTACTATTCTTCTCTGGGGAAGAATTTTCAATAAATCTTCATTTGAATCTATTTATCATCATTTTCTTTCTTTATTTTATAAAACTATTTTGCTTTTTCGTTTAAATGAATACTCACCAGTGGCAATGTGACCTATAATGATGACTGTTTTCATTATCAGAAGAAATGCAGGACTAATAACGGCCTCTTTCTTTTACAGCTTTCTTCCCCTTCATCAGTACATTTCCCTTTCTTCCATTTTCCCAGCCTCTCAGTTTCAGCTTGCTCCTTCTACATTATGTTATTAAAGCAGGGTCTGAAAGCAGTTCTTTGCATTGTGAGCTTTTGGTTTCCAGGAAGGGCTAAGATGAGTGACTTTTACTCTGGGAGACACTGCCTTCTCATTCACATCTTTATGTGGGGAAAGAGAATCAATAGTGCTCATGATGATAGCTAACATTTTAAAATGCCTCTTGTATGAGGGTAATCCAGTATCTCTTGAGTCATTTAATCTTTTACTATTTCAGGATCTCTGTGCTAGACTCCCCAGTTCCTCAAATTGGCAAGATAACTATTCTCCGTGTGGTTACTAAGAGCTTGGCTAGACACATGGACAAACACTGCATTGTTGGTAAGGAAGAAGTTCTGCACAGATTCTTACTTTTCCCCAAAGCACTTGTTCCCTTGAGGAGAGTTCACGGTTCACTCACCTGTAGGGAAAGCTTCTGTACTTCTAGGTTTCTCCATAGTCATCCTCTAGATACTATATCCCTGCAGATTAAGCACGGAATGGGAATTCACTAGATGTTATTAAAAGAGGAACAGGCTTTTTTAGATTTCACATATAAGTGAGATCATGCAGTATTTCTTTGTTCGGCTTATTTCACTCAGCATAACATCCTCCAGATTCATCCATGTTGTTGCAAATGGATGATAGCTAAAATTTCAGAATCTCTTTTTTTAAAGACAGAATTTTATATATATATATATATATATATATAATTATTATTATATTATTATTATATCACATTTCCTTTTTCCATGTGAGTGTAGAGTGGTTGTTACCAGGGACAAGGAGGTGGGGGAAATAGGGAGATGTTGGTCAAAAACAAAGTTGCAGTTATGTAGGATGAATGAATAAGTTTGGAGAGCTAATGGACAGAATACTGACTGTCATTAGTAATACTCTATTGAATGCTGAAAATATGCTAAGAGGGTAGGTTTCAGGTGTTCTTGTAACTGAAAAAACTGTGAAAACTGAAAAAACTGTGTGAAGAGATTCTGTTAATTAACTTGATGATAGTACTTATTTCACTTTGTATATGTGTATCAGATGATTGTGTTGTACACCTTAAATATATACAATTTTTACTTAGAATAAAAAGAGGAGCAGCCTTGGGGGGTGTAGTGTAGGCAGGATAAAGTAAAACCTGCCGACCAACCAGTACAGCTGCTCTAAGAGTAAGTGCTGGCTCAGGATAGCTAACTCTTTCTAGATGACAGCCTAGGAAGGAAATGCCCTAACCCAGCACCCACGGATGGCTTATCTCCTCCCAGAATTCCCACAAACAGAATTCCTTGCTCCAGATTATATTGGCACATCCCCAAGCTTTTCTTAGAGTGTGGACAGAGTGTTCCTAAATATTTACGGCAGATTCATTCAAATTTTATTAAAAACTTGAATGTGTTGGATGAACCTCATTTTAGACATAGAAGATATAAAGTTACATTTTTAATAGCTTAGCAAGCTATATAACATAACGATATATTCCAAAATATATTGGAACCTGTTAAAATCTAATTTTCTTTTTATTGACCACATTACTTGGTCTTTGGCTATTTCTACTCTGTTCTTGTACTTCAGTAAGTTGCAGGTCTTCTGTAGTTCCTACAAACTTTTCCCTGCCTCAAAGCCTTTGTATTTGCTATTCTCTGTTCCTAAAACGCTTTTCTCCTATTTTCAAAGTTAGTTGAAATGTCACCAGTTGAAAGATGCTTTTCTAAAAAAATCCTCACCATCAGTACCATGTGCCACTACCATTTATTTTCTATCATAATTCCCTTTTTATTTCCCTCTTGTCTCTTATTAATAGTGGTAATTATTTATTTTGCTTATTTATAATTCATTTACTTATTGATGTTTACTAAGTTGTTTGTCTATATTTCTAAAGTGGAAGTTCAGTGAGGCAGAAACTGAGTCTTCCTTGTTCATTGTTCTGTTCTCAGCAGTTAGCACATGGTAGATGTCCCCTAAATACTTGCTGAATAAACAGTTTATAGAAGTGACACAGAAGGTGTTTATTTTGGGATAGAGCTTTCAATGTCATATGTAAAGTTTTATGGAGGCTATCAGTCACCTTCTCCAGGTAAATAGGATGAAAGCATTGATTTCTGGGTTGCTAGGAAATATGTCATTCTGGATGATCATGCTCTTAAGAAAGTTGAGGATTGAAAACTGGCAGCATTATCTTTCTTTCGACTAAAATCTTTCTAAACTGAATTTTAAATTGCCTTCCTTACTAAACATGATTAATTAAATCACTGAGGCCCACCCTGGGCTATTCATGGATGTGGGAATATTTACCCTTTTGCTAAATAGTCCCATAATGCTGAGCTTTCTGAGTGTTTTTGTTTTCTGCTTTTTGTGTCAGATTGCTGCTAATTACTGGTCTTTTCTCTGTGTGTCTACTTGTAGTGAACCATCCCTTCTTTATGAATGCTTTTTTAACAGATCAGGAAGGCATATGTCTATGTTTGATAAAATTATGCACAAATTGAGTCAGTAGATTGCAGGGAAGAAACATTGGGTTTCTTTAGTCAATAGTATTCATAAGCTTTAGTGCCTGGATGCTGTTAAATCTATTTGGTTTTATAGAATCTTTTTTTGTTTGTTTGTTTTGTTTTGTTTTTTGTTTTATAAAATCTTACGTTTGTTTTTCTATGCTTACCTCCTGAAGAGAGGCAATATTATAAAACTGCACATCAGTAGAACAGAAACAACTCTTCAGTATTGGCTGTTGGTTACAAGAAATGCTTGCTTTGATGGGCAGTTTTTATATTACTTAAAAGAAGAAGCATATCTGGTAAAGTGAATGATTATCTTATTTTTATTTGATGGGTTTTGTTCTATCTTATAGTGGTAGGTTCAATACTAGGACTTGAGCAAAATTTTAGCAATAATCTTATTCCCACTGTCACCTTGAATTGGCAGAATGGGTTAGCTTGGGTGGCAATCATACCCACTCCTCAGATCACTATATCTTCTTCCTACCTTCATGGAACAGTGGATAAACTGCATGGTCAGTGGAATAATGACATCTGGTTACAGCTCGAAGAATTTTCATATATGGCCCTGCATTGTTGCATATTGTGGCTGCTTACCTATTGCCAAGGATTAAGCTGTATAGGCTTTGGTTAAGGAAAAAAATGTCTATTCACCACACATGAAACCCTGAGATCTTTTTGAAAGATTAAAATGAAAATACTGCCAGATCAGTGTACCTGATATTAGACAAGAAGCATAAGTTTTCAAGTTTGCTAGATTTGTCAACAACAAAAAATCTAGAAATAACTAGATTTACTTATTACCAGTCTACAATTTAGCTTCTCTCATAAGTAGTTACACATAATGCTTACTAAGGTAGATATACGGGGAAAGGATCAGTGCACTGCTGAGTTTCATAAAAAATAGAAATTAATAACAGTAATAGATTGGGATTTTGGTTTCAGATATGTGACATACTTCATATGGTTTCAGTGTTTCTAATTTTCAGGTCATCACTTACTCTTTCCCTGTCTTGGCTTATCAGACATCAAATGGAACAATCAAATGTATCCTAATACAGTCCCTTAATGACACAGAACAATCTGATGATTTCAACAGCAGTAAAATAAATCTAGTTAAATGCTATTTGGAGTAATTGTAATTTCTGTATTTTTTATAGCCATATTATTAAAAAAAAAAGTGAAGAAATGGAACCCGTAAATTACACCAGGGTGACCGAATTTGTTCTCACTGGCTTATCCCAGACTCGAGAAGTACAACTAGTCCTATTTGTCATATTTCTATCCTTCTATCTGTTCATCCTTCCAGGGAATATTCTTATTATTTGCACCATCGGGCTTGACCCTCATCTGACCTCACCCATATATTTCCTGTTGGCTAATCTAGCCTTCCTTGACATTTGGTACGCCTCCATCACAGCCCCTAAAACGCTCGTAGATTTCTCTGTGGAAAATAAGAGAATTTCCTTTGGTGGGTGCATTGCACAGCTCTTCTTCTTGCACTTCACTGGGGCCTCCGAGATGTTCCTGCTCACAGTAATGGCCTTTGACCGCTATGCCGCCATCTGCCGCCCTCTCCACTATGCTACTATCATGAATCGACGTCTCTGCTGTATCCTGGTGGCTCTCTCCTAGTTGGGGGGCTTTATTCATTCTATAATACAAGTGGCTCTCATTGTTCGACTTCCCTTCTGTGGGCCCAATGAGTTAGACAGTTACTTCTGTGACATCACGCAGGTAGTCCAGACTGCCTGTGCCAATACCTTCCCAGAGGAGTTAGTGTGATTTTTAGCAGTGGTCTGATCTCTGTGGTATGTTTCATTGCTCTCCTAATGTCCTATGCCTTCCTCCTGGCCATGCTGAAGAAACACTCAGGCTCAGGTGAGAGTACCAGCTGGGCCATGTCCACCTGCTATTCCCACATGACCCATTGTGGTATTTATGTTTGGACCATCCATCTACATTTATGCTTGCCCATTTGACTCTTTTCCCCTAGATAAGGTGGTGTCTGTGTTCCATACTGTGATATTCCCTTTACTTAATCCCATTATCTACACCTTGGGAAATAAGGAAGTAAAGACAGCCATGAGGAAGTTGGTCAACAGATGTATTTTATGCAAAGAGAAGTGAAAGATAAGTGGCATATTCTACAATCTTTCCGGGTCATCCTCCTAAAGTAGGAAGCATTTGCTGCAGTAATAATGTTTTCACTACCTCTTTTCGTCTGAGTTCTTAAATTCTCAGATTTTTCCCTCTATTTGGGGGAAAAAAAAAACAAAGCAGTTAAGATGGAAATAAGTATCAGTGACAGAATTCAAGATTTTGCTATATCCTAGAAGCAATTTTTAAGAATTCATAGCAGAGTTTGGTTACTACATGAGACCCCCTCTTATTCCAGAGGAAGTTGCCAGCCAAGTAGTGGTTTTTATAGGCAGTCTCTACTTACATGCTCCAGTGTGAAAGCAGATTTGGAGGAAAGGGAGTCTAGGTTGACTGGAATTGACAGACATCTAGCTGTGTGATTTTTAAAAGATTATCTCCTTTGTCGTTTTTGTGTGTTTCCTGTATTTTCTAATTCTGTTTCTCATGTTAAAATTACATTAGTAAGGTGCTGCTTTTGTTAGCCCTGTAATCTAGAGTTCTTTCCCGTTAAACCATTTTTTTAAGTACCTATGAAAGAGACCTGGGTGTACTGGTTCTCAGAATCTTTTAGTGAATTATTTAGTAGAGATCAATTTATTATTCCCTGATACTAAGAACCCAATTACTGACCGTGCTTCAGAATATAAAAGATAGACTAGTATATTTGAGTTTGTATAAATTTATTTACTTATATTAACTTCCAATTTCAAAACTAGGATAGTGTCCATCAAAGAGTGAGAGGATTTTGTGTGTTCTGACCTTTAGTCTTATGTTTTCTTTGATAACATAATATGACTAGACTTTGAGGGGAACAGGTATCTGTCAGCATCAGGAAAGAATATATATAAATGAATGATGGAAACAATGATGAAAACCTCAGGTACACAGGATAGAATGATTGCACATAAAGTTTATTCTTTGCTTTGGGATTTTTTTCTCTTTGACGACCCTCTTTCATCTTCAAAGTTAGAGTGACTTCTCTTCTAAGAACCCAGATACGCTGATCGAGATGATGATTCCTGAATTTTGAGTTGACTGCTCATTGGAAATGAATAAAATAGTAGACTTCTCTAATATTTCACAACAGAGCATGGAAAAAAGGATCTAACATACAAAATAGATATAGATATAGATGTAGATATATAATAAAAATGATTTATGTTTCTAGATTTTATGTTTCCTCATTGTTATTTCTCTGTATCTGAAATAGACTTCTATTCATTTTGTCACTTATCCTTCATTTAGCTAGGATTAATGTTTTTTGGGAAAAGACTATGGACTCAATATGCTCTGCAAACACCATTATACTGCTACTACATAAGGGCATTTATTGAAAATAGGGAAGCTAGGAATAAGAAGAAAAAACATCAAACAGCAGTGTAATGAAGATATTAACAATATCTCAATATTAACAAGATGAACTTTACCGTAACATTTGGTAAAAAAACATCTTTATTATCCAAACAAAAATACAGTTCTTCTGTTTTTTAATTAATAAAATAATATGTTCATTAAAAATTAAAAATATGTGAACATGTAAGTAGAAAAACAAACATTACTGGCAATCTCTTTTTCCCTAGGGATCGGGGTTTTCATGTAACACAATTTGTGAAGTCCCACCCACCCAGCTCTACCGGAAGCAGACCAGTTTGCCTGTCTGCATTGCTATAAAATATAATGAACTAACAATAAATGGAGGTGAGGTGGAATAAAAATCTTCAGACAAGTAAGGGTAACCTTCAGATTATATACCTAGCAAAAGTGGCATTTAATTTAAAAGGCTACCAACTGTTTCAAACATTAAACAAAATTCTGGGAATGTTGTTTCCAAGAACTTCTTGAAGAAACTATCAATAAATCATTCAGTCACGAAGACTGAGAAAGGAGACTGAAAAAGGACAGAAAGGTGGATACTGAATATTAAACATATTAAAACTACATCTAAGACTGAAACTGATGTGATGATTTGCATGATTGAACAGTATGACGTGCCGCATGCCTCGGTAAGACAGAAACGAGAGAGCTGCATTCCATTTCCACCTGGTGGCATATTGGAGAGCTTTACTGAACCTGTCACTAAAAACGAACATACATGTTGGATAACATTTTTTGAAATACTTTGATTAGCTAGCCAAAAAAAAAAAAAGTGGTGTAAAATATTGAGAAATCAAATGAAACTGGGAACTCAGAGAAATAAATGCTGACTAGAAATCAGCTTTTATTGTGAAAATTTGTGATCTGTTTTTAAGGCCACTGTGTCGATGGTAGAGACAGAGATGCATAGGTAACAAAGCCCAGGGCACTCACAAGGAAATCCTCCACAACAAGCTGAGATCTCAGAGGATATATTCTCAGGGTAGTGGTGAAATAGAGTTTTAAAAAAATCACCACCTGAAAGGCTAAAAAGAGAAGAAAGAATTATAAACTGTAAGTGGAATCACACATATTTTTTGAGTTTGAATTTATACTATTGAGTTGTCTGAATCACTGCTAGCTGATAATTTTATTCACAGTGTCTGATTCCAGAGATGTAATGCCTCTTGATAGAAGGAACTACAAATACCCTATGGTGGATGCTGCCATTATTCCAGGACTTAAAGTATTCTACAGATAAGAAATAAGCTTACAGTCTGACATCAGTGATCACACAAGACAGCAAGGCTCTGGGAGCAAGAGCCAGAAGAACAACAGAAAGAAGAACTGAAAGCACAAAAGAATCACAGAATATAAATTGCATACATTTAGTATTTTTCAAGAAATAAGAAAAGGGCTGGAAATATGAAAAAGGAGGAGGACACTATAAAACATATAGGAAAATTATATGAAAAACAGAGAGAGCTTAGATTCAGTTTAAAAATCCTTCAGATGCATCTCAATGCAAATTAGACACATTCAGAGAGAAACAGGAATCTAGAATATAGATCTGGGTAAATTACCGACAATGCAGGGCAGAAACAAAATGGATAGAAAGAATGAAAGAGAGGGTAAGAGACATTGAGAACTGGAAGTTCAGAGTTCCCGGAGGAGAGGATAGGTGGCAGAGGCAATTTTGAAGAGGTAAAGCTGAACAATTTCCCAAACTAACAAAAGACACTAATCTCCATACGCAAGGATCCCACCAAAATATTTGTGGGAAAAACTTTTAAAAACACACATTGAGACACATCATAAAATCCATAAAGACAACTCAGCAGATGTTGAAAGTATCTGAATACAAAAGCAGAGATTACTCTCTAGGGAAAGGCAGTTAACAGCAGATTGCTTTAACAGCAAAAATGTAAACTGATGATGAATTATATTCAATATTCAGAGATAAAATAATTATCAACTCTGTAAGAATAAAATAAAAACTCCTTAGAAAAACAGAAACAAGTTTTGCACTCGCAAACAATCAACTAAGAGAAATTTCATAGGATATACTTGAAACAAGAAAGTGATCCCAGCTAGGAGATTTGAGGTGACAGAAAAAGAATGGCAAGTATGTGATAAATCTAAACAAACGTCTACTGTATTAACTACCAAGAGTGACAACAAACTTCTGAAGTCTAGAAAAATGTTAAGAACCAAAGTTCATGGAAATAATATTTACATAAGTTAAGAGTTGTATGATTGGAGTTAAGTGTAGTAGTCCTTATATTTCTCTAGAAGATGATGAGGATGCGGATTTACTTTTAACTTTGGGTTGTTATCAGTTTTGACAGGTTACACCATAGAAATGACAGAAAAATTTCTTTGGTGTTACACATCAGAAGTTTCTTTCTCACATAAAGCCTGTTGTAGGTTTGGGTGACACTCCAGAACACTGAAAAAACAAAAAGGTTAAAATGAAAAATAGCAGATAGATTGGAAGGACTGTTAAGTTAAATGAGTAAAGCTTCTTATATTATTCTAGAGCTGTGCTATCCAATACATTGGCTACATGTGCCTTTTAAAATTTTAACTAATAAAATTTAAGATTAATTTCCTCAGGTTATAGCCACATTTCAAGAGCTCAATAGTCACATGTGGTGAGTGACTACCATATTAGCACCTTTCCGGGGTTTATATTTATATCATATAATAAAACCATTTCTGGAATTTTTAGGCAATATCTCTTAGGTCCACGTTATGAGCAAAGATAAAATTAGTATATACCTTCTTTCCTCTTCTTCAACTCAGATTGTAGTGATTAAAAGTTTTATCTTTCTTAATTGACCTTTCTAGGACTTGTACTTCAATTATTTAATTACAACTTTAGTAACAGACTTTGGCTTCTAGAAATGACATAGGAAGCGATTATTATAAACTTTCTCTCACTTTTTTACTCAACTAAATAAAATTTTGTTATAGCACTTCTTTTTATTATTTATGGAGTCTTATTATCTATTAAAGAGATATGCTAAGCATAGAAATTATAATGATATATTTTTGCATCCATGTTCATCAGGGATATTGGTCTGTAATTCTCCTTTGTAGAGGGGTCTTTGTCTGGTTTTGGGATCAAGGTAATTATGGCCTCATAGAATGAGTTTGGAAGTTTTCCCTCCATTTCTATGTTTTTGGAACAGCTTCAGAAGAATAGGTATTAATTCTGCTTTAAATGTTTGGTAAAATTCCCCTGGGAAGCCATCAGGCCCTGGACTCTTATTCGTTGGGAGATTTTTTATTATTACTTCAGTTTCTTTGCTGGTTTTGAGTCTGTTCAGGTTTTCTATTTCTTCCTTGAAGTTTCAGTTTTGGTTGTTTCTATGTTTCTAGGAATTTATCCATTTCTTCTAGATTGCCCAATTTATTGGCATATAGTTCCTCATAACGTTCTCTTACAACCGTATTTTTTTTTTGTATTGGTGGTGATTTCTCCTCCTTCATTCATGATTTTATTTGGGTCCTTTCTCTTTTCTTTTTGGTAAGTCTGGCTAGGGCTTTATTGGTCTTATTAATTCTTTCAAAGAACCAGCTCCTAATTCCATTGATCTGTTCTATTTTTTTTTATTTCTCTATTATTGATTTCTGCTCTAATATTTATTATTAAAAGCATTTGCACAGCAAAGGAAACAGTCAAAAAACTAAAAGGCAACTGACAGAATGGGAGAACATACTTGCAAATGACATATCAGACAAAGGGCTAGTATCCAAAATCTATAAAGAACTTACCAAATTCAATACCCAACAAAGCCAAAAATCCAGTCAAGAAATGGGCAGAAGACATGAACAGACATTCCTCCAAAGAAGACATACAAATGGCTAACAGACACATGAAAAAATGCTCAACATCACTTAGCATCAGGGAAATCAAAACCACAATGAGATACCACCTCTCACCTGTCACAATGACTAACCCAGGAAACAGCAGGTGTTGGCAACAATGCCGAGAAAGGGGAACCTTCTTACACTGTTGGTGGGGATGCAAACTGGTGCAGCCACTCTGGAAAACAGTATGGAAGTTCCTCAGAAAGTTAAAAATAGAACTACCCTATGTCCCAGCAATTACACTGCTTGCTATTTATCCAAAGGATACAAACACAGTGATTCAAAGGGGCACATGCACCCTAATGTTTATAGCAGCAATGTCCAAATAGCCAAAATATGAAGAGAGTCCAGATGTCCATCGACAGATGAATGCACACACACACACACACACACACACACACACACCACACCCATACATACTCATCCATCAAAGAGAATGAAATCTTGTCATATGCAACAGTATGGATGGAACTAGAGGGTATTATGCTAAATGAAATAAGTCAATCAGAGAAAGACAAATACCATATGATTTCACTCATATATGGAATTTAAGAAACAAAACACATGAACATAGGGGAAGGGAAGAAAAAAATGATAAAAACAGAGAGACTCTTAATTACAGGAAACAAACTGATGGTTGCTGGAGGGGAAGTGGGTGGGGAGATGGGGTAACTGGGTGATGGTCATTAAGGAGGGCACTTGATGTAATGAGCACTGGGTGTTACATGCAACTGATGAATCACTAAATTCTATCCCTGAAACTAATAATGTACTATATGTTAACTAAACTGAATTTAAATTAAAAAAATATTTATTTTTTTTAAGATTTTATTTATTTATTTATTTGACAGAGGGAGAGGCAGCGAGAGAGGGAACACAAGCAGGGGGAGTGGGAGAGGAAGAAGCAGGCTCATAGTGGAAGAGCCTGATGTGGGGCTCGATCCCATAACACAGGGATCACACCCTGAGCCGAAGGCAGACGCTTAACCGCTGTGCCACCCAGGCGCCCCTGTGCAAATTTTCTATTCCTTCCTGCTTTAGTTTTGGTGTGTTATATGCTTTTAACAATTTATCCATTTCTTCTAAGTTGTCCGATTTGTTGACATATGGGTTTTCCTAATATTCTGCTACAATCCTTTGTATTTCTGTGGTGTTAGTTGCTATTTCTCCTCTTCATTAGTGATTTTATTTATTTGGGTCCTTTCTCTCTCCCTCTCTTTTTGATGAGTCTGGCTAGAGATTTATCAATTTTGTTGATCTTTTCAAAGAATCAACTCCTGTTTTCATTGATCTGTTCTTTTTTTTTTTTTTTTTCAGTTTCTATATTATTTGTTTCTGCTCTAATCTTTATTACTTCCCCTCTTTTGCTGGGTTTGGGTTTTGTTTGTTGTTCTTTTTCTAGGTCATTTAGGTGTCAAGTTAGGTTGTTTATTTGAGATTTTCCTTACTTCTTGATGCAGGTCTCTATTGCTATAAACTTTCCTCTTAAAACCACTTTTGCTGCCTCCCAAAGATTTTGGACTGTTGTGTTTTCATTTTCATTTGTTTCCATATAATTTGTGATTTCTTCTCTGATTTCTTGGTTGTCCCATTCCTTATTAGCATGTAATTTAACTTCCATGTATATGTGTCTTTCCAGATTTTTTCTTGTGGTTGATTTCTAGCTTTATGCTGTTTTGGTCAGAAAATATACATGCTATGACTGATTTTTTTAGATTTGTTGAAACTTGTTTTGTGGCCTAATATGTGATCTATTCTGGAGAATGTTCTGTGTGCAGTTGAAAAGAATGTGTATTCTGCTGTTTTAGGATGGGATGTTCTGAACATGTCTGTTAAATCCATCTGGTCCAATGTGCCACCCAGAACTACTGTTTTCCTTGTTGATACTCTGTTGGGATGATCTGTCCATCGATGTAACTGGGGTGTTAAAGTCCCCTACTATCATTGTATGAGGATGAAATGTCTTTGATTGTGCACTGTATTCTTTAAGAAAACATTTTATGTTTAGTATTTTAATTTTTTAAATAGTTTGAAAATCTTTCTCTTTAAAAGAAAATCAAATCTAAAATTGAAATGATGTTGCCTTCTACTACATGACTTTTAATTATTTTTCTTCTGTATAATATTTAGTTGAAAAAAATAGTTCTTCATTATTGCTTTAGCAGAGCATAGGAAACAATCATGTCTAAAGTGAAAACCACAAATACCAAGGGTATAATAGGGTCTATTTAGGAGAACATCTTCTCTCCATGGAAGGACTATGTAAAGGAGACTGTGTGATCTATTTAGGAGAACATCTTCTCTCCATGGGAGGACTATGTAAAGGAGACTGTGTGATCTATTTAGGAGAACATCTTCTCTCCATGGGAGGACTATGTAAAGGGGACTGTGTGATCTATTTAGGAGAACATCTTCTCTCCATGGGAGGACTATGTAAAGGGGACTGTGTGATCTATTTAGGAGAACATCTTCTCTCCATGGAAGGACTATGTAAAGGAGACTGTGTGGTCTATTTAGGAGAACATCTTCTCTCCATGGGAGGACTATGTAAAGGGGACTGTGTGAGCATCATTTATTTCGTCTTTGCCTATCTTTTTGTCACCAGAAATATGTTGAATCTAACATATTTGCCACCTACTTGACCACAATATTTTTCCCTAGATGTAGCAATGATTTTGTATCATTTATACTATTTTTCTCTTTTTGAATTGCAGTGTAAAATATAAAATAATTTCCTGTGGCTTTCTACTCACTGAGACCTAATAAATATGCTTGCCATTCCATTGTCTCTGTCACTGATGGAATGTTGATTTTAAATCCCATAAGTGACAGTGTCTGTTTAATTGATTTATATTTGAATATCTGTACCTAACAAATCTGAAGTCTAATCTTTGATTATATCTTGTTGGCATTCTAATAATTCCCATTGAAAGCATTCTATAGGTTTGTTAGCCTTCAAATTCCCAAAGTACGTTCTCCATTGCATCACAAATTGGCTATGCATTTCAATGTGCATGAGGCTGCTGTGTGAGAAGAGATATTTAAGAACAAAGGTCGGAATAATCAGTAATTGTTTCTTCCATTAAGAGGTGATGTCTGCTGTGTGAGAGTAGTTTTGGGTTGCTAGAGAAGTAAATGTTTTTATCTTTATATTTATGAAGAATAGAAAGAAGGAATAAATGGAGACATATTATAATTCTTCAGGTGTGGCATTTACTGTCATGGAATGCAATGGTCAGAATTATAGTAGAAATAGACTAATACATGAGGTCTGAATTCAGTGATACACCAACACCTTTTATCTGTTCTCAATAGTATATCTTTAGTTCTTCTCAATATTTAAAATTACTTTATTGGGGGATATGCAAAACCTTTGTTAAAATACCAACCGTCTTGAGGATGTTAATAGTTGGTGTTATATTTACATACCACATATTAACTGAGAGAAGTGATGGATGTCAGATAGTAATGAATCCCATCTGTTAAAGAATTAATAGAAGAACAGAAGTTTATGATGGAAAATAAAACACAAGCTACAGTGGAAGAGCCTGCAGCTTTTAACCTTAGAGGTACTTTAAGTTCTCTTTTTTTAAAATAATTTTTTATTATGTTATGTTAAAGTTTTCTTTTTTTTTTTTAAGGGGGCCTGATGCAGGGCTCAATCCCAGGACTCTGGGATCATGAACTGAGTGGAAGGCAGACGCTTAACCGACTGAGCCACCGGGGCACATCCCCCCCCTTTTGATGTCTTAAAGACAGCATCAGGTTTGAAAGACTATGAAATAACCACTGTGTAATAGTGTACAGGATGCACACTACTTAGGAGTTAAGTAGAGAGGGATTTCTGACTTACTGTGCTAACAGCAGGTTTATGCACAGAAGGAATGATAAATATTGAAGCCAATGACTACTTAAGTAAAAAAAAGAAAGGAAGGAAGGAAGGAAAGAAAAGGAAAGAAAAAAGAAAGGAAGA
The DNA here is from genome assembly GCF_024610735.1 of Ursus americanus. Taxonomy (NCBI): domain Eukaryota; kingdom Metazoa; phylum Chordata; class Mammalia; order Carnivora; family Ursidae; genus Ursus; species Ursus americanus. The sequence continues at coordinate 5,730,215 of NC_142130.1, read as the reverse complement.
AAAATGATTTGGATGGTGCCATTTGTAAATTTTTGTGCTTTAGTTTTGCTTAGGAACGTGTGTGTGTGTGTGCGCGTGTGTGTGCGCGTGTGTGTGTGTGCGCACGTGTGTGTGCGTGTGTGTGCGCGCGCATGTGTGTGTGCGCGCACGTGTGTGTGCATGCGCGCACGCATGGATCTGCCTTGGTGATGTAAAGTAGCTCTTTCATAATTTCCAATTTAGATTATACATGGAAATCTCTGTTACTAATTAGTCTATTTAGGTTTAGACATAAAAAGCATGTATTTTTGTTTTTAATAGATGTGCTATTATAAAAACTTCCTTTGGTTTCTTGATTTGGGATTTTATTGTGTTTCTCTTCCTTCTTTCCCTCTTTCATTCTGTCTCATCTTACATTTAGTTTGTGGACCCTTCTTGTCCTCCTCTCCACACTCCATATTCCACAACGCTATTTAAAAACGAGGGTACCATGTAACTGAAAGCATGTGAAATATTGTTTTTTTGTTTTTAAAGATTTATTTATTTATTTGAGAGAGATAGAGAAATAGCATGAGTTGGAGGGGCACAGGAAGATAGGGAGGGAGAATCTCAAGAAGACTCCGCTGAGTGCAGTCTGATGCAGGGCTTAATCTCATGACCTGGAGATGATGACTGGAACAGAAACCAAGAATCAGATGCTTAACTGACTGTGCTACCCAGGTGCCCCTGTGAAATATTGTCTTAAATCACTAATGTTTTGCTCTAGTTCAAATGTCTTCAAGCTTTTTAAATTTTTCATTTCAGTAATAAACCATTTTGAACATGCACAAGCAATATCTATATTTTATTTTTATATTTCACATTCAATTACACCATGATTCTGTGTAAAGTATAAAACTTTCAAAATTTAGCTTCATAGAATGGGATATAATAATATATGTATAGAAATTCTATTATTATTTTCATGCCACTAAATTATCATGTGTGTTAGGTGACCACATTCTCAATTTAGAGGCCACTGTACAGATAAGCCTCAGATCATCTTAATGTCTCTAGAATAATCAGGACTTTTTTTTTTTTAATTAGACCACATGGATGGGTTGATATTCCATAGAGGAAAAGGAAATATTTCAAATAAGCAAGTTTTTTAAAAAACTTTTTAAGTCAGCATTCCTGACGTATAATTTGCATAGAGTAAATGTAACAATGTCTGTATAGTTTAGTAAATTTTGGTGAAAGAACAGACACTTGCAACCATTATAGTCAAGATACGGAATGTTTCTGTCACCTTCAAAAATTCTGCCCTTCCTCTTTGCTATCAATCCTCACCTTAACTCTCATTCAAATAAAAACCTGAAGAACTTGATAACTGAGATTAAGTTTTTTCTCAGAGACATTTCCTTTTGCCTCATGCAAATCATAAACAAGTCCAGGGCAGGGGCATTGCAGGGTCCCAGGTGAGAGAACAGTTAAATAGAAGCACAGAACTGAAGAAGCAGAAGAGTGTGGCTTCAAACCAGGGTGTTGGCAGATAGAAATGTAGAAGAATAATGGGCAGAAAAGATTTCTTTGGTTGTGGGGAAGTGATGGTATGACAGATGTGGCACATGCTCCTTTTAGTTTGAAAAGAACTATGATCTAGATGCTAGAGACGGAAATAAACTTTCTGATGTTCTGTAGGTAGAGGAGATGGAAAATGACAACAGCACAGTGGTGAAAGAGTTCATCCTTCTTGGTCTGACCCAATCTCAAGATATTCAGCTCCTGGTCTTTGTTCTAATTTTAATTTTCTATCTCATCATCCTCCCTGGAAACTTCCTCATCATCCTCACCATCAGATCAGACCCTGGCCTCACAGCCCCCCTCTACTTCTTTCTGGGCAACTTGGCCTTCCTGGATGCATCCTATTCCTTCATTGTGGCTCCCAGGATGCTGGTGGACTTTCTTTCTGAGAAGAAGGTAATCTCCTACAGGGGTTGCGTCACTCAGCTCTTTTTCTTGCACTTCCTTGGAGGAGGGGAAGGATTACTCCTTGTTGTGATGGCCTTTGACCGCTACATTGCCATCTGTCGGCCTCTACACTATTCAACTGTCATGAACCCTAGAGCCTGCCATGCCTTGCTGTTGGCGCTGTGGCTTGGAGGCTTTATCCACTCCATTATCCAGGTGGCCTTCATCCTCAGCTTGCCCTTCTGTGGCCCAAACCAGCTGGATAACTTCTTCTGTGATGTGCCACAGGTCATCAAGCTGGCCTGCACAGACACTTTTGTGATGGAGCTTCTGATGGTCTCCAACAGCAGCCTGCTCACCCTCCTGTGCTTCCTTGGGCTTTTGTCTTCCTACGCCGTCATCCTCTGCCATGTACGTGGGTCTGCTTCTGAAGGGAAGAGCAAAGCACTGTCCACATGCACCACTCATGTCATTATTATACTTCTCATGTTTGGACCTGCTATCTTCATCTACACTCGCCCCTTCAGGGCCTTGCCAGCTGACAAGGTAGTTTCCTTTTTCCATACTGTGATCTTTCCATTAATGAATCCTCTGATTTATACCCTTCGCAACCAGGAAGTGAAAACTTCCATGAGGAGGTTATTGAGTCGGCATGTGGTCTGCTGAATAGATTTTATAATATGAAGTAAAGAAGAGGAAATTCTTGCTGTAAATCATAACATTCATTTAACAAGTATTGTTTTTCACTGAGTACCTCCCATTTTCCAGGTACTATTGTAGGCAATGAGGGAGAGTTATGTATAATTAGGGAATAAACTCAGTATGCTTAAAGAATATGAAAGAAACACCTGAGTGCTTCTCAGTTGGAGTGTGATGAATAATTGTGAGAGATTTAGGGGATAAATAAATGTTACTGTAAGGGTCAAATCACTAAGGTCTTTTCGGCTGAGATAAGGAGTTTTATTCTAATTGCTATAAGAATACATGTTAGTATTTCAAACAAGAGAGTCACTCATTCACAATTGTTTCTTCTTTGGTTTAGAGCAACATGAAGATTCTGGGCAGAGAGCAGTAAGCTGCAAAACACCATTAAGAGCCAAATGTTATTCTGCAGACTTGTTTTGAAAAAGTCTCTCCCTCTCTCTCCCTCTCTCTCTCTCTCTATATATATATATAATTGATTGATTGATTGATTGATTGATAGGTATATTCCCCCCCACCCCAATTTGGTAAATGGGTAAGAAAGGAAAATAATTGGTTTTATAGAAAAATGTCATGAAATGATTTCACTTGATTTTTTTCAGAGCTTCATGATTGTTACTAATGGGTATTTACAAATCCTACCTGTAAGTTAAACCTTGCCATCAATTGATTTCACTCATTATGATAATGATAGTTATTTGGTACTATAGACTGTATTGGAGATTACATAAACTACTTTAGTTATTTTAAATATAATGGGGCTTAGTGTGGGAAATTAGGTACTTGTAAAATCTTTTAAGGGATAGAAGGCTATTTTTTATGCTGGGCATCCATACATGACTGCCAGAAAAAACAGTATAAAACTAACATGCCAAGTGATCTATCTTTGAAATAATCAGGGGAATAGGGAAACAAGAAGCCATTTTGCCAGCTACTGACTGAAAGACTGTACCAGTTAGCCATGGTTTGGGAACAGGAGGATGATATAGAATACCTTTAATGTTACTGCCTCTCTCTCCAATTAATTTTTTCTAAATTCAAGTTTTACATGAGCTCATTTGATAGTCCGAATTTGGAACTCTAGACACAAAGTCCTAGAAGAACCTGTTTATATGTTTTCAGCTTTATTGGAAAACAAAATAAAACAATGCCAAAAATGGTGGGAAAATGTAGGATAATAGTTTTAAAATCTTGGAAGTGAGAAAGTATGATACGAAAATAGTAAGTGAAAAGGAAAATAGTTATATTTGTATGATATGAAAATAGTAAGTGAAGTATGATACGAAAATAGTAAGTGAAAAGAAAAGTAGTTATATTTGACATGTTAAAAAATATATGTGTAGTTAAAATGTAAAAAACTGATGAAAATCTGCCTGCCACATATGGATATGCAGATTATTTTCTGCGTAATTATAGAGGCTTGCTTGGAAATTGAATTGAATTCCTTCCTACCCCAGAATGGCACAAGGGAGAATCCATGCATAAAAATCATTAACTAAAAATTAATATAAATGATAAAAGATTAATTTATTTAATACACAAGTAACTTCCATAAATGAATATGAAACAATTACATACCCAGAAGGAAACTGGAAAGGGGCAATTGAAAGTAATAGATAACTAACAGGAAAAAATGGAAGAGCTTATAATTTTATTCTCAAAAACAAATCATAAGAATACAGAGCACTGATTGTGGTCAGCTTGTAGAATAATGTTGCTCATGTATTATCAACAACAGAAAAGTGAAAAATAAAAATCATACATTTCTATGAGGCTTCTAAAGAGGGGGTGGAGCAAGGAAGCCTTATTACTGAGCTCCAGAGAGGGACAAAGCCCATCTAGATGAGCAGAGAGTTATGGCAGTTTTTATATCTGTAGGCAAGTTATCTGGTCTGGATATGGGCACATGGAGCAGTTATGCTACCATAGATTGAGATATTTGGTAGAGGTGAGGAAAAAGGGCTAAGCCGTGGACAGACTGGAATCCAAAAAAGTCCCAAACACAAAAATAAATAGCTCACTTTTATAAATTTCTCCCCCAACAACCACTGATACCCATACCAGTAATTTTCTCAGAAAAGGGACACTGCAGGAAGAAATGAAAATCAGAAGGGATTTGTACTTTCCCAGCCATTATTGTAGTGCTTGGGTATTGATGTCTATAGAGTTGAATCATAAGGGAAACAAAAATATCTAGTGTGGCTCAAACTCCTCCTGGCTCCAAGTGTCAGCTCCAAGTGTCAGAAAAGACCTTGCTGGTAGTTGGCAGATGTTGGAGGTAAAACTAATCTGAGCTAAGTTCATTTTAATTAAAGATGATTCCAAGTCCCAGTTAAACTAGACCTATGAAGGAATCTGAAGATCAGATCCTCATTCTAACTTCTTTTTTATTTTTTAAAATACTTTCTTTATTTGTTTGTCAGAGAGAGAGAGAGAGCGTGAACACAACCAGGGGGAGCCACAAGCAGAGGGAGAGGGAGAAGCAGGCTCCCTGCTGAGCAAGGAGACCAATGCAGGACTCCATCCCAGGACCCCGGGATCCTGACCTGAGCTAAAGGCAAACACTTAACCAACTGAGCCACCCAGGTGTACCCTTATTCTAACTTCTGGACAGAGGAAGAGGATTGAAGTTTCTGAAGAATTAAGCAAAGTAAAATTAAATACTACTCTTCATCTTCCATTGAATTTTTATTGAAAGTATTAGGAATATAATAAAAAATCAGGAGCTATGCCAAGAAAATAAAACAAAGAAGAGTTATCTCATAATTAATAGAATTGATAGACAAAAACTACCAGATGAACCATATGTTGTAATTATCAGGCAAAGACTTTAGAAAACTACTATAAATATATCAAATAAGTGATAAATGGATAAATAGATGAGGATTTCAGGAGAAAAGTATGAACTTTAAATATAAATGGATATGCTAGATTTGAAAATAACTATGTTTGAAATTAAAAGAAATGCTTCAGATGAGATGAATGAACAGCACTGTGGACAATGTAGACAGAATGACTACTGATGGTGAGGACAGGTAATTAGAAATAACCCAAGCTGAAGTGCTGAGATAAAAGATTAAAAATATTAATAGTATTAATATACTTGGGCAATATCAAATAGTAAAACATATATGTAATCGGGATTCCAGAAGAGGAGAGAGAGAATGGGACAAGGAAAAGAAGTAACTGTCAAGAATTCTCAAAAACATTAACTCAGATATCCAAGAAACTCCACAAAATTCAAGCAGTATAAATACAAATAAGACCACAGTATAATATGTGCTAACCAAATATGAAAATAAAATCTTTTTTCTTTTTTTTTAAGATCTCATATTAGTTTATTTTGAGCAAGAGAGAGAGCACATGAGCAGGAAAGGGCTAAGGAAGAGAGAGAGAGAATCCCAAGCCGACTCCACACTGAGCATGGAGTCTGACTCAGGGCTCAATTCCACAACCCCGAGATCATGACCTGAGCCAAAATCCTAAGAGTCAGACGTTTAACCGACTGAGCCACCCAGGCACCCCTGAAAAGAAAATCTTAAAAGCAGTATAGAGAGAGAAAAAAAAAAAAAAAGACAGTTCAGAGGAGCAACAAGAATGGTGGTTGACATTTTATCGAAACAATGGACACCATGTCAGTGAAATACAATTTTTAAAATTCTTAAGAAAAACGAACTGTGGAGCTGGAATTCCATATCTAGTGAAAATAAACCAAAAAGAAAGGTGCGACAGGCATTTTAATATTCATAAAAGATGAGAATTTGTTGCTAGCAGACCTACATAAAAAAGTCATGCCAAAGGAAGTTCTTCAGGAAATTCTTCAACAGTAAAATATGTCAGATGGAAACCTGAATTAATGAGGAAGAATGAAAAGATCTGGAAATGGTAAATAAGTGTGTAAATATGGCAAAAGTCTATTTTTACCTTATATTATTTACTTTATAAGATACTTAGCTGCTTAAAAAATAATAAGGTATTATGGGGCTTATAACTTTTATAGAAGCAAAATATATGACAACAATAGCACAGAGGACTTAAAAGAGGATAAAATATATATATATATATACACTCTTCATGAAGTATCCTTGAATAAAAATTTGGAGTGGCTGGTAAGCTACAGATGAATATTATAATCACTAGAGCACCCCACACACAAAAATAATACATGGAGACTTTATTAGATAGTCTTTACAGGAGAGAAAATGGAATATTAAAAATATTCAATCCAAAAGAAGGAAAGAAATGCAAAGGAATGAAGAATAATGGGACAAATATAATGAACTCAAATATCAACAATAATTTTAAATGTAATGGACCAAACATACCAATTAAAAAAGATTTTCAGACTGTATAGAAGAACAAGATTCAAGTATATACTGTTTATAAGATATATCAATTCTTAAATATAAAGTCACAGATATGTTTTAAGTATGAGGGTGGAGAATGATATACCATATATGATGTTTAATTTTATGTGTCAACTGGCCATGGATCTTCAGATTAAACATTATTTCTGGTGTGTCTGTGATAGTGTTAACATGAGATTAGTATTTGAACTGGTGGACTCAGTGAAGTAGATTGCCCTTCCCAACATGGGTAGAGATCATTCAATCCGTTGAGGGCCTGAATAGCAAAAAACTCAGAGGATGGAGGAATTTGCTTTTTCTTCCTTGCTTCGCTGATTGAGCTGGTACATTTCAACTCATCTCTTCTAGTTCTTGGAATTTATGCCATCAGCTCCCCTGGTTCTCAGACCTTTGAACTTGGACTGAATGACATGGCTGGCTTTCCTGGGTCTTCATTTAGCAGATGGCAGATTGTAGGACTTCTCTACTTCCATAATCACATGAACCAATTCATCATAATAAACTGCATCCCTCCCACCTTCCCTCCCCCTCTCTTTCTCTCTCTTAATTATGTATCTATCCTACTGGTTCTGTTTCTCTGGAGAACCCAATATACCATGGAAACATTAACCATTTCATGGCATGGTTGTATTAATAACAAAGTAAACTTCAAGGACCTAGAGGTATTACTAGGTATTTATTACTAGGTATTTCATAGTGATAAAAATGTCAATTCATCAAGACATACAATCTTAAATGTGATTCCTCTAGTAGCAGAACTTCACAATTTATGCACGAATACAGACATATCTAAATACAGAAGTGGAGAACCCAAAAGCATGGATTGAGATTTTAATAACTTTTTTTGAAAATTGGTAGAACATGTGATAAAAAAATCAATAGGGTAATAGAAACTAAACAACTTAACCTAGTTGCTATTTATAGAGTATTACACTCAACAATTAAGAACACAAGTTTTTTCAGGTGCACACAAGACATTTGTCAAGATAGAGGATATGCTGGCACATAAAAAAGCCTCAGTATATTTCATACAAAATATATTTTCTGACCACAATGGAGTTGAATTTGAAATAATTAAGAAAAAAAAAAACTACGTATACTTGTGAATTAAGCCAGACACTTTAAGCCAGACACTTTTAAATAACTCAATGTGTACAAGATATTAGCAGATATTAGAAAATATCTTCCCTTTTATATTGTTTTTTTTTAAAGAGTTTGTTTAGAATTGGTATTATTTCTTCAAAAAATGTCTGATAGTTTTCACTAGAGGAGCCATCGGGGCCTGGAGTTTTTTTAAGGGAAGATGTTTAAGTACAAATTGAGTATCTTTAATAGATACACATTTATTCAATCTACTTCTTCTAGAATTAGCTTTGGCAGTTAATGTCGTTAGAATTTTGTTCATTCAATTAAGTTATCAGATTCATTGGCATAAATTGCTCATAATGTTTCCTTAATATTCTTTTAATTTTTGTAATACCTATAGTGATTGCCCCTCTTTTTGATTCCTGATATTGACATTTTTGTAACTTCTTTTTTTTTTCTTGACTAGTCTGGGTAAAGTTTTATGAATATTCTTGTTCTTTACAAAAAGAATAGCTTTTGGTTTTATTTATTTTTCTCTATTTTCTCAATTTCTTGTATTTTTTCTTGTATCTATGTTATTACATTCTTTCTTTCTTTGCATTTAATTTCCTGTTCTTTTTTCTAAAGTGGAAGATTAGATTATTGATTCAAACCCTTTGTTATAGGGGCGCCTGGGTGGCTTAGTCTTTAAGCGTCTGCCTTTGGCTCAGGGCGTGATCCCGGTGTTCTGAGATCCAGCCCCGCATAGGGCTCCTCTGCTGGAAGCCTGCTTCTTCCTCTCCCATTCCCCCTGCTTGTGTTCCCTCTCTCACTGGCTGTCTGTCTGTCAAATAAATAAAATCTTTAAAACAAAAACAAAAACAAAACCCTTTGCTATAAACCTTTAATATATTCAGTTGATGCTACACACTTCTCTCTAGCACTGCTTTATCTAAATCTTGCATATATTTAGAAATTGTGTTTTCATTTTCATTCAATTAAAACTATTTTCTAATCTCTTTGACTTTCTTACTCAAGGGGTTATTTAGAGTGTGTTTCTTTCTTGAATATTTGGGAATTAGCCTAATATATTTCTAGTTTAATTTCATTGTGGTCCAAGAACATATTTGATATGATTTCAGTTTTAAAAAAAATGTGTTGAAATTTGTTTTATATCCTAGAATAAAATCTATCAGATTAAGACCTGCCATGTTGAATGACATAATAAATTCTGAACTTTAAATGTAAGAGTATACTTTTGAAACTGAATTTACTCTGATGATGTATCTATAGGATATATAAACAACATGCTGAGACGTTGTAAATTTTATCAAGTCAGCTATATATATTCCTTACATACAGTGTGAAACAGCACTCTCATGGGTATTTCCTGAATTTCCTTTTGCTGAATTACAAACTTAATCAAATACAACTACTCTTAGCAATTACCTTGTTTTTCCAATCTTGTCTGTTACTATTTCTGCACATGCACAGTTCTGATTCTTTGATGCTTTTGCACTTTCCGTTCTCTCCTTTTACCACTCTCTAGTGAATATTTCAATCTAGACCCAGCTATAATGCTTCTTCCTTCTTGAAATATTTCTAATGCCCCACACTGTGTTCACTTCTCTTTGCTCTTATGATACCCTAAGCATTGTTCTTTAACAAAACATCTCACGATTATTTAAATTCTTGTGCATTATTCACAATTTTCTGTCTTCCTTGAGGTTAGTGTTTGTCTTATTTTTGTACTTCATCTCTGGCACATTGACTCACTCTGGTAGACTTTCCATAATGGTTGGAAGGAGAGAATGAGTAATTGAATATATTATTTTTTTACTGTAAAAAGCAGAATGGGTAATTTTGAAATGGGCAATATAGAGTTTTACATAATGTGATGTTAATAACAATAACAGTAATTTAAAAAAATGACTGGTAGAAAGGAATTGATGAGAAATATACACAGTAGGAGAAAGGCCAGAGAATGTATATAATATTCTGGAATATATTTTCCACATTTTTCAGCATGTAAAAACTTTAAAAAATATTCTAGAACCTATATTATACCTGAGCTTACATATTTTATATATCTAGTATTTTAAATACCTGTGAATGAAGTCTTGAATTGTATGCTGTTATTAAAATGTATTTAAATAATCCCCTATTTTGGGATGTTTACCACATTTGTTTATTAATAGGGAAAAATGTACAATCCATTTGCTTATGTATGCATAATACTCTTTGGAAGATACACAAAGAATAATAATATTAGGAATTTTGTGTGTATGGAAGTTATAGGTGGGGGACAAAGATGGGAAGGAATTTTCTCTGTATATAAATTTTTCACTCTCTTGGCACCCTGGCCTGTTTTCTCTTCCTCAGCACACCAGATCTTTCTTTTTGATGACTTCTCTCTAGAATGGCTTCTTTTCAACCTTCAGATCTCACTTTTACGAAACTGCCTCAGAAAGAACCTCCCTGACCATCTAAAATAGCAGTATTTTTCTCAAGATTTCTCCATCTAAAATAGCAGTATTTTTCTCAAGATTTCTCCAACAAACTGTAATATTTTCATTATCACACTCATTAGTATCTGATGTTCTTTTTCCTGCTTGTTTATTGTCTGTCTCCCTGTGGTAGAATGTAAAATTCCAAAGAACAGGGATGTTGTCTGTCTTGTCTCTACTGTATTCTGGACACTTAAAATACTACCTGGTTCATGGTAGACAGTAAGTGATTGTTGAATTGGGTATAGAATCGAAGGGAGTGTCAATAAACTCAGTAATAGAGATAAATTGTTCATATATTAATATTTTAAAAAAATCCAAAAATACCCCGGAGCTCCTGGGTGGCACAGTCAGTTGAGTGACCAACTCTTGGTTTCAGCTCAGGTCGTGATCTCAGGGTCATGAGATGGAGCCCTGTGTAGGGTGCTCGATGTGGAGTCTGCTTGAGGTTCTCTTTCCTTCTCCCTCTGCCCCTCCCGCTCATGCTCTCTCTCAAATAAATAAATCTTAAGACAAAACAAAACAAAAATGCCCCATCTATAGGTGGGATAACAGTCTGTGAAAGGTGGTATTATTTTCCAAATCCATGGAACATTTATAGATTGAAGCCAGCACTACAGCCTTAGCTTTTTACTTTCTATCTGGCAGTCTTTTCACTATAATGGGTTATTTTTGTGTATATGCTTTTTGATCAGTAAATCAACTATACAATATCTGAAGTCAATCTGAGAATACAACTTTTGAAAATGTGTTTGTTCATTTGTTTTTTCTCAGGTTGTAAATCTAACATGATAATGCTTTCCCAGCTGGGTTAAAAAGCCTCCATTCTGAGAATTAGTTTAGATCTTCAGCTTAATTTTATCTTACGTATTGGGGTGAATATTAAAAAGAGAGGAAGTCCCAGATTATAACTACAGAAAAATATCACATTTTTAGGAGTCTTTTGTGGCAGGATTCTAACCTACTCCATGATGGGGCTGTTACTCCACAATTCTATATTATTATGTATATAATTATATATTTATATTTATATAATTATATATTATATACAATTATATATGTAATTTATTTATATAATTATAACATATTATTATATGTAATATATAATTGCCTTTCCATTTATGTCTCCTTTCTCTGTTTTCCTGTTCTATATTGTGATCATCCTTTATCTCTTTTTTCTCTCCCCTTTTTCTACTTTTCACACTGTGGTTTTGAGCTGAAAATAGATTAGGACAAATACATATTTGATTATGAATTACAGTTCACAAAAATGTGTGTTCATTATTTCAACTGTAAAGTGACTCATAAACTCAGGTTTCCCTTTAATGCAAAATAATAAAAACAGATATAAAATATTAAGTTGCATTTAATTGCTCTGACCCTTAATTTATTTGAATAATCTTCAGTGGAAAAAACAAAAAGGTATTCGTTTTTGGTTTTGCTGAGCAGAGTAAAAGTGAGTAAACAACAAATACTGAGATCATGATATATCTTTTCACATCCTCTATGGGAAGTCACTTTCCCTTGAGTAAATGGTCTGTCTTACACCAAACAGTTCTTTCCTCTAAGAAGAATTATGCCTTCAAAGTCTTCACGAGCATTATGTCTTCATCACCAGCAGTATGCTGACTCTTACATACTCATTACTGACTTGGCCACATTATTTGATTTCAGAGCCAGATCATGGTGATGCTAGAGAATAAGTCAAGCACTTGCCTTGAGTGTAAAATCTAAGGGAGTGACAAAAATACCCCAATAACTTAGTGATAAAGAGAAACACTATTTTAGTGTTTTTAAAAATCAAAATTAATTTAAAAAATCCATGATGAACAAAATAAATGCCAAACTTTAAGTAAAGACAGGATCAGTAACTGTCATGCTGAACCATACTGGGAACTCCCGCAAAAGGAAATATCTGTAATTCTGATGTCTTCGTTTAAAATTTTGATTTTTCTGTTCACAATTTTCACATTAACTGTGATTTTTAAGATATTGCATTAAAATGTTATTTATCTTCATTATTAAGTTTTTTGGTACCCTGGTAATTTTTGTGCCTAAGGCAAATACCTCACTTTTCTCACCTTCTCATCCTGGCACTGCTTGCTTTTTTCATATATATATTAATCTTCTATCACTTATTTACATTTGGGGGGTTATTATAGGATTTAAATGAACTTTTCTTAACCTTCTATTTACTTTTGACCTAGTAAATATGCTTCCAAATAGGATTCTATTATTTCATTCACTGATAGGATTTTGGTTTTAGAATTCAGAATTAATCCAGTGTGGCATTATGTGACATATTTAAAAATATTTATCCCTTCCAAAGCGCTGGTATTTCACATTCTAATAGCTCCCTTTGGAAATATTCAATAGGGTTGTGGTAGTCTCAAGTCTCCAAAGCACTTTCTCCATTGCATCATAAAGAGTTAAAGAGGTTCCAAAATATAAGATCCCTATGTGAGAACAAATATTTGTGAACAGTAAGAATGGTCAATTAATGGGGTTTTTTGTTGTTGTGTTTTTTTCAGGGGAGGAAGTATGGCTACTTTGTGAGAATTACATAAAACCCCTGGAGACTGAAATTTCCAGGGCTGGGAGTAGGATTCATATTTACAAGAAACAAGGAGAGGACAATGGAGAAGATAATACAGCTATTCTACTGCTTTAACTGCTGCCTTGGAATACAATGGAATAGAGGTCAGAGTTTCAGTAGGAACAGCAGAGCCAAAGACCTAAATTCAGCAGTGTGGCATTTTCTTCCTTTCCCCTAAGAGATCTCTATATGTTCTTGATGCTTAGAATTACTTTACTGATGCTCAAAAACTTTTATTCTCTTATCATAAGTAAGTGAAATTATCAATAGCCTTCAGAGAATTGACATCTGGTGTTAAAACCAAGGAGCATACGAATGAATGATATGTTTTGTTGTCCTTATAAACTACAGATGAAAGGAAGGAAACTACAGAAAGTTAGGCTAAAGTCTCTAGAGAAAAACTTAACAGATTTTATCATTTTGCAGAAGATTAGCCCAGATATCTTAATTTCCATAACACAACATATTTGAGAGTTTCTTCTGTTGCCTCTGGTTCTATTATTCAAAACATAGGGCTTTGACAGAGAAAGCTGTAAAACTGAGAAAAGACTGATATATAAACAACTGACAGCATTGGCAATTTTACATGAAAAGCTTTACTGCACCACCCCAATTTCTTCTATTACTCACTCTGATTTTTGTGGCTACCATCACCCAGGGTTTACCCTACAGCCATTGACAAAGAATCTCATGGCAATATGTCCATTCAGTAGAGCTACCTCTTAATATCTATGTATTTGCAGGGTTAGCTTTGGTTTAAACATTCTTGAATAAGTTACTTATTATTGCCGTCACCCTTATATACCATGAGCCTTATATCCCTGTATGACAGAAAGAGTCAACACATTATTCTATGTGAAAGATGAAAAGCCAGCCTTCTGAAAGGTGGGTGACTTTCCCAGGGTCATACATTTACTGAATTGCTGAGCCAACACTCACTCATCCTAAAAAGGCATTAAAATCATATAAAAGGGTTCCAAACTAAGGATATTTCTACATTGTTAAATTGCCTAAAAAATTAGGGAATTTAGAAGTAATTTAACCATCTCGTTTTACTGACGGGTGAATTGCCTGGCTGAAGACCTATACATTTGTTTAGTGCTTTATATGTCCGCCATTACCATCAGTATCAATTACATCTTTGATCACGTTCTTCAGCTTGATCCACAGTTTTAAGAATATGTAAAACACCAATTTACACTTAAATAACTTACAAGCTTCAATCAATATGCTGACAGACATTACCTCAAATTTTGGAAACTTTGTTAAATATATTCATTTCACTAGAATGATACTGAGATTTGTTGAAAAAAGGTAAAGCATCTCATTTTATCAGGTTCACTTATGTGCAGAAAAAATATATATGAGTGAATGGGAAGTAATTAATGAGTGGTTCAGATTAATTAAACCACTCAAGAGAAAATAATTAGTATTTAAGAGTGACATAGACTTTATTTTGTAGACTGTTAAGAATGGATTACTCCTTCTGATACACGTATTTTCTTTTTGTAAGAATTCTAAATTTAATAATGGAAGAACTGCTAAATTTAATAATGGAAGAACTGCTACATCTGGTCAGTTCAAAGGTCCATCCTGTCAGGTGTCCAGTGTCCATGAACAGCTCTAAAGGACATCTGTCAGTGACCACTTATGTGATGTAATGAGGTATATAATAAACACTCAGATGATGGAATGAATGTTGAGACAAATGGCTGCCCAAATGTTGAAAAGTTAAGAAGCGAATAGAGAAGCTAATTTGGAAAGCCTGCAAAAAAAATTTTTTTTCATGTGTCTGTTGGTCACTTGTATGTCTTTGGAGAAGCGTCTGTTCATGCCTTCTGCCCATTTCTTGACTGGATGTTTTTGTTTCTTGGGTGTTGAGTTTGATGAGTTTTTTTAATAGATTTTGGATACTAGCCCTTTATTTGATAAGACATTTGCAAATATCTTCTCCCATTCAGTAGTTTTGTTGACTGTTTCCTTTGCTGTGCAAAAGTTTTTTACCTCGATGAAGTCCCAATAATTCATTTTTGATTTTGTTTCTTTTGCATTTGGAGATGTGTCTAGCTAGAAGTTGCTAAGGCTGTCAAAGAGGTTGCTACCTGTGTTCTCCTCTAGGATTATGATGGATTCCTGTCTCACATTTAGGTCTTTCATCCATTTTGAGTTTATTTTTATGTATGTATAGTGTAAGAAAGTGGTCCAGTTTCATTCTGCATGAAGAATGTCTGATTTTCCCAACTCCATTTGCTGAAAAGACTGTCTTTTTCCATTGAATATTCTTTCCTGCTTTGATGAAGATTAGTTGACCATAGAGTTGAGGGTCCATTTCTGGGTTTTCTATTTTGTTGCACTGATGTATATGTCTGTTTTTGTGTCAGTACCACACTGTCTTGATGACTGCAGCTTTGTAATACAGTTTGAAGTCTAGAATTCTGATGTCTCCAGTTTTGGTTCTTTTTCAACAACACTTTGTCTATTTGGGGTATTTTCTGGTTTCATACAAATTTTAGGATTGTTTGTTCTAGCCCTATGAAAAATGTTGATGGTATTTTATAGGGATTGCATTGAATGTGTAGATTGCTTTGGGTAGCATAGTTAAAATTTTGTGTAGGTCCCACTTTCCCTGTGTGTGGTGTTTGTGTATATGTATACTGTGTATATATACTGATTGATATGTTGAATAAGACCTTCATAAATTCTACCTTTGGCTGTAAGTAATACAATGGAAACCTATATATTATCCACTCAACTAGCTTCAGACATACTTAAAACAGATATTTTTAATGTTTCCTAAAATATGTATCCTAACAGTACACTATATAGACTTACTGCTTTGTTTTGGGTTTTGCTTTTCTATTTCTCTCCTCTTCTTTCTTTCCTTCATCCTTGTCTCTTCTAGTCTTTCTTTCTAATTACTGACCCATTAGCATTTTCTGGCAAAGATGTCCCCCTTTTTTGGCACTCCATATTCCACAGAACTTACTTAAAGCAACTGTGCTATTTAAATAGGATAGGGGAGCACTGGTATATGTCACATTATATTTTTCTGTAGATTAGCAATTTTCAAACTTTAAGAACATTTCATATCTGTGACAAAATTTTTTGAACATGTACCTTAAGTATATGCAGTTTATTTACAAAGTACATATATACCATTATACCAATATGTAAATACCAAAAAGTAGCATTTTGAAAAGAGTAAAATTAAAATGCAATATGTACATATGTGCATAATTATATGCTATATATATACATATATATATATATATATACACACTATTTTATGTTCACTCTTCAATGAATCTCATGTGTCCCTTCTGAAATGAGACCCCACTAAATAGCCTGAGCCTTAAGTCTGGATTTTCCCTCCAATAACTTAGCCTTAAGTCTGGATTTTCCCTCATCTTCTAATTCTAGGCTCCACAAAGGTGTGATTTTTAGACTAACAATATTATTTTTATTTAAGTACACAAAAAAAGGACATCCACTGATGAGAGTTGTGTTAGTAATTTCTTTATTTAAATGAAAAAGAACACACTTGCATTCTTCCACTACTTGTCAATCAGAACAAAAGAGAAAACTCATTCTAGACTTAGGTAACCACAGTTGCCTTAGTTTTCTTATATTTGAAAGGAATATATTAGACTATAGGATCTTTTTTGTTACTTCGACCTGTTCTATGCTATGATTTTATGCATTGACATAACTAATTTTTTAAAATGTTATATTTGCAAATTTTGTATTGTAGCATATTGTTTGTTGAAAGACTAAAGGCTCTCCACCCTTGGGTGTTATACGGGGATCAGAGAGAGAAGGAGACTGGGAGTATGTAAGAAGTGTTAATTAAGCTAGATGAACAACGTATGGAGTGGCTATATAAGTGGTATTTAACCAGGGACATAGCCAGGAAATTGCCTCTACGTTACATGAAAACTGGAGTTATCATTGGGATCCTGATGATCAGTTTGGAGTCAGGGTAATAGAAAGACACCAGACCAGAGGAGGGTAATGTAATAAGATAATTAATAAAAGAATACAGAGGGCAAGGCAGGGAGTGAGCAGGCAGGAACTAAGAATTCCACAGGAACTGAAAAAAGGAAATACTTAAGAAAAAAATTGGACTTGGTGAATGAAAAGAGGTGTAATTTCAAGAAAATAGCTAAGTCTCAAGCACAGTACAACAATAAAAATGCAAAGATCTTAAAAATTGGAGTTATGTTGTATCTCAATTAGGAACCTTCTCATATGACCCAGGAAGGTAGGAATCCCAACGTGTAGGATGCCAGATTCTTAGAGTGGAGAGCAGTTCTACAGAAGCGCATGGTTGGATGGGAATAAGAATTGTGGTATGAAAACAGTATTTTTGTTTGTTGGTTTGCTTGCTTTAAGTATGGAGTTAACAAAATGTTTGGAGTTTACCCAGGATGTTGGTGAGGGTTGAGACATGATTTTAGCTGATGTGACAAACATGTCAAAAAAAATTTTTTTAATAGAGGAAGGGGGATCAAGGGGGAAGGAGGGGCAGAGGGAGAATCTTAAGCAGGTTCCATGTCTGGGGCTCAACCTTACAACCCTGAGATCATGACCTGAGCCCATATCAAGAGTTGGATGCTTAACCGACTGAGCCCCCAGATATGTCAAATATTTTTAGTTGGAGAAGAATGAGGTTCTAGATGGAAGAAACAATAACAACAATCACTCTGCTTCTTGATGTACTGCAGGCAGAGGAGATGGAAAATGACAACAGCACAGTGGTGAAAGAATTCATCCTTCTTGGTCTGACCCAATCTCAAGATATTCAGCTCCTGGTCTTTGTTCTAATTTTAATTTTCTATCTCATCATCCTCCCTGGAAACTTCCTCATCATCCTCACCATCAGATCAGACCCTGGCCTCACAGCCCCCCTCTACTTCTTTCTGGGCAACTTGGCCTTCCTGGATGCATCCTATTCCTTCATTGTGGCTCCCAGGATGCTGGTGGACTTTCTTTCTGAGAAGGTAATCTCCTACAGGAGTTGCATCACTCAGCTCTTTTTCTTGCACTTCCTTGGAGGAGGGGAAGGATTACTCCTTGTTGTGATGGCCTTTGACCGCTACATTGCCATCTGTCGGCCTCTACACTATTCAACTGTCATGAACCCTAGAGCCTGCCATGCCTTGCTGTTGGCGCTGTGGCTTGGAGGCTTTATCCACTCCATTATCCAGGTGGCCTTCATCCTCCGCTTGCCCTTCTGTGGCCCAAACCAGCTGGATAACTTCTTCTGTGATGTGCCACAGGTCATCAAGCTGGCCTGCACAGACACTTTTGTGGTGGAGCTTCTGATGGTCTTCAACAGTGGTCTGATGACCCTTCTGTGCTTCCTGGGCCTTCTGGCCTCCTATGCGGTTTTCCTCTGCCGTGTATATGGGTCTTCCTCTGAGGGGAAGAGCAAGGCTGTTTCCACATGCACAACCCATATCATTGTTATATTTCTCATGTTTGGGCCTGGCATCTTCATCTATACTCGCCCCTTCAGAGCCTTCCCGGCTGACAAGGTTGTTTCTCTTTTTCACACAGTGATCTTTCCTTTGTTGAATCCTCTGATTTATACCCTTCGCAACCAGGAAGTAAAAGCTTCTATGAGGAGGCTGTTTAATCAGCATGTAGCCTAGTTAAAGGGAAAAAAAAGAATTAAAAAATCAAGACCAGAGAATTTTATCTGAAATTAATTTATCCATTTCCAAATACTGCGTTTATTGAACATTTTATCAGGACTATTTCAGGCACTGGGAGAAAGAGGTATTGAGACAGGTAAAGTCACTGCTCTCCTAAAGGTACAATCTGGTGGGAATAGACAGCCATTAAAGATAGAAAATGAACTGAATGGTTTCAAGAAGAGATACAGAAACTAAAGGATAACAAAAGTATAGATAAATAGATAAAAGAGAGTGTGGGGTGAGGGTAATAAGTCGACTTTCCATCTTAAACTAGGCTGTTCTTGTGGATGTGACATTTTGGCTGATAACTAGATGAACTAAACAGTCAACCATGCAAACATCTGGAGGTAGAGCATTCTAGACAGAGGAAACACGTAGTGCAAAAACCTGAAGATGGTGATTAACTTGGTATATTTGAAGAATACAACAAAGTTCAAATTGGCTGAGGTATAATAAGTGAATATGAAAAAGATTGAAAATACCAGGTAGTCTAACACATGAGTCTATGAAGTGAATATAAAGAGTCTGATTTTTTTTGTAATTAAAATAAGAAACCATTCTAAGGCTTTAAGCAGCAGGATGATTTATCACATGCAGTTTTATAAATGTCTTAGGGCTCTAAACTCAAGATTCTGTGCAGATATCAAGAGTTAAAAAATATCATTAAGAGGGAAATATATTTTGAAAGAAATTAAGCTGCCAAATTTTTTCCATAATTTGTTGAAGGCCAAAAAAAGCTGGTTATTTTCTTTAAAAAATATTTTTTGAGTATAGTTGTCACACAATGTTAAATTAGTTTCAGGTGTACAACACAGTAATTTAACATCTCTATATATTATACTATGTTCAACAGAAGTATAGCTACTGTCTGTCACCACACAACACTATTACAATACCATTGACTATGTTCCCTATGCTGTATGTTTTACTCCCTTGACTTACTCTTCCATAACTGGAAGCCTGTATCTCCCCTTCCCTTCATCCATTTTCCCCATCTTGCCACTGCCCTCCCCTCTGGGAACCATAGGTTTGTTCTCTGTATTTATAGGTCTGATTCTGTTTTTGTTTCTTTGTTTAGTATTCATTTGCTTTATTTTAGTTTGCACATATAAGTGAAATCATATGGTATTTGTCTTTATCTCTCTTTTTTTTTACTTATTTATTTAAATTCCAGTTTTTTAACATACAGTGTAATGTTAGTTTCAGGTGTACAATATAGTGATTCAGCACTTCCATAAAACACCCAGTGCTCATCACAAGTGCCCTCCTTAATCCCCATCACTTATTTAACCCATCCCTCTATCCATCTCCCTTTTGGTAATCATCAGTTTGTCTCTATAGTTAAGAGTCTGTTTCTTGGTTTGCCTCTCTCTCTTTTTTATTTTCCCTTTGCTCACATGTTTTGATCATTAAATTCCACATACAAGTGAAATAATATGGTATTTGTCTTTCTCTGACTTATTTACCCAAAGAATACAAAAATACGAATTCAAAGGGATACATGCACCCAATGTTTACAGCAGAATTATCTACAATAGCCAAATTATGGAAAAAGTCCAAGTGTCCATCAGCTGATGAATGGATAAAGAAGATGTGGGGTGTGTGTGTGTGTGTGTGTGTGTGTGTGTGTGTGTGTGTGTGGAATATTACTCGGCCATAAAAAAGAATGTAATCTTGCCATCTACAATGACATGGATGTACGTAGAGTGTATTATGCTAAGCAAAATAAGTCTGTTTCACTTAGCATAATACATTCTACGTCCATCCATGTTGTCACGAATGGCAAGATCTTATCCTTCTTTATGGCTGTGTAATATACCATTATATATATATACCACATCTTATTTATACATTCATCTATTGATGGGCACTTGGGTTGATTCCATAACTTGGCTCTTGTAAATAATGCTACAATAAACATAGCAGTGCACATATTTTTCAGATTGGAGTTTCATTTTCTTTGGTTAAATACCCAGTAGTGGAATTACTGGATGATATGGTAATTCTATTTTTAATTTTTTAAGGTACCTCCATAGTGTTTTCCAACAGTGCATGAGGGTTCCTTTTTCTCCACATCTTCACTAAAACTTGTTATTTCTCTTCTTTTTCATTCTAGCCATGTTGCCATGTATGAGGTGATATCAGATTGTGGTTTTGATTTGCGCTTCCCTGGTGATTGGTGATGTTGAGCATCTCTTTATGTGTCTGTTGGCCATCTGTCTTCTTTGGGGAAATGTCTGTTTAAGTCCTCTGCCCATTTTTTTAATTGGATTATTTGGGTTTTTGTTTTTTGTTTTGTTTTGTTTTTGATATTGAGTTGAATAAGTTCTTTATATATCTTAGACAGTAATTCCTTATCAGATATATCATTTGCAAGTATCTTCTCCCATTTAGTAGGTTGCCTTTTTGTTTGGTTGATGGTTTCCTTCACTGTGCAGAAGCTTTTTATTTTGATGTAGTCCCAATAGTTGATGTGTGCTTTTGCTTCCTTTGGTTATGGAGATATATCTAGAAAAACGTTGCTACAGCCAGTGTCAAAAAGATTACTGCCTATGTTCTCTTGTAGGAGTTTTATGGTTTCAAATTTCACATGTAGGTCTTTAATCCATTTTGAGCTTATTTTTGCTTATGGTGTAAGAAAGTGGCCCAGTTTCATTCTTTTGCACATAGCTGTTCAGTTTTCTCATCACCATTTGTTGAAGAGACTATATTTTCTTCATTGTATATTCTTGCCTCCTTTGTCATAGAGTAATTGACCATGTAAGTGTGGCTTTATTTCTGGACTCTCTATCCTGTCCTATTAATCTGTGTGTCTCTTCTCTGGCACTACCATTCTGTTTTGATGACCACTTTGTAGTATATTATCTTGAAATCTGGAATTGGATACCTCCAGCTTTATTCTTCATTTTCAAGACTTCTTTTGCTATTTGGGTTCTTAGGTGGTTTCATACAAATTTTACTTTTATTTGTTCTCATTCTTTGAAAAGTGATGTTGGTATTTGGATAGGGATTGCATGGAGTCTGTGGATTGTATTGGTAGTATGGACATTGTAACAACATTAATTCTTCCAATCCATGAGCATGGTACATCTTTCCACTTTTTTGGCGTTATCTTCAAACTCTTTATCAATGTTTTATAGTTTAGAGTATAGTTCTTCCACTAACTTGATTAAGTTTGTTACTAGAGACTTTATTCCTTTTGGTGCAATTGTAAATAGAATTATTTTCTCAATTTCTCTTTCTGCTACTTTGTTACCAGTGTATAGAAACACAAGCAATTTCTGTGTACTAATCTTGTATACTGCAACTTTACTGAATTAACTTATCAGTTCCAGTACTTTTTGGTGGAGTCTTTAGGGTTTTTTATGTATAGCATCATGTCATCTGCAAATAGTGACAGTTTAACTTCTTCCTACCAATATGGATGGCTTTTCCCCCTGATTGCTGTGGCTAGGACTTCAAGTACTATGTTAAATAAAGTGGTGATAATGGGTATCCTTCTCTTTTCTTCTTCTGGGACCTCTATAATGTGAATGTTTGTTTCTTTGGTGCTGTTCGAGAGATCTCTTAACCTATCCTCATTTTATTTTTAAAAATTCTTCCCTGCTGTTCACCTTGGGTGCTTTCCATTACCTTGTCTTCCAGATCACTGATCTGTATTTCTGCATCCACTAATGTACTGCTGATTCTCTCTAGTGTTTTTATTTCAGTTACTGTGTTCTTCAACTCTGGGTCCTTTTTATATTTTCTATCTTTTTATTGAACGACTCAACTGAGTTCTTCCACTCCAGCCTGGTGAGCATCTTTAAGATCATAACTTTAAACTCTTATTAGGCATATTCTTTATCTGCTTGTCATTTAGTTATTTTTCTGAGTTTTCTTGTTTTTTCTTTTAGGGCTTATTTCTCTGTCTCCCCATTTTGCTTGACTTTCTATGTTTGTTTCTATGGATTAGGTAGAACTGCTGAATCTTTCAGTCTTGAAGGAATTGTCTTATGTATGGTTGTACTGTATGCAGATTGTGTGTGTGGTGTCACTGGATGGCAGGAGCTGTGGCTGGTGTGGGCTGGGTCTGCCCTAGTAGGATGGCCACAGTTGAAGTCGACTTGAGCTGCAGTGGCCCTGAGACTCTGTGGGTGCCCTAGAAGGACAGCAGAAGCTGAAGGAGGTGAAAGCTGAGGGGTCCCAGGGATCTCTATGTACTGTAAGCTCTGGGAAGAGTTAAAGCTTAAGTAGGTGCAGGTTGGTGTTAACAGTACCTGGGCTCACCATGCAGCAGGTGCTCTGGCAGGAAAGCTAAAACTGAAGTGGGTGCCGGCTGGGTGGTTGGCAGGTAGGGGTCTTGGGGTTGTAAGCACAGAGGACACCCTGGCAGGACAGCTAAAGCTGAGGTGGGTACAAGCCAGGGAGTCTTAGGGCTCTATGTGCAGAGGGCACATGAACAGGATAGCTGAAATTGAAGTGGGTATAAGCTAGGGTCCTGGGGTGCTCTGTGCTCTCCATCAGAGCAGCTAGAGCTCAGGCAGTGTGCAGGCTGGGAGGTCCTGGGTCTCTCCATGCAGGTAGCACTATGGCAGGACAGTTGAAGTTGAAGTGGGTGCAAGCCTGGAGACCCCAGAGCTCTCCATGCAGAGGGTGCCCTGGCAGGATTACTAAGCTTGAGTAGACATGGGCTGCTATGGTCCCTGGGCTCTCCACACAGAAGATGCCCCACCAGGGTAGCTGAAAATGAAGTGGGTGCAAGTGGGGGTGTCCCATGCACATAGGGCACCTTGGCAGGACAATGAAACTGAAAGGAGTGTAAACTAAGTTGTTCCAGGACTCTCTACACAAAGATGCCCCAGTGTGTTCCCTGGACTTTTCAAAATGTACCCTAACAGGACAGTGGAAGATGAAGGTGATGTGAACCAGGGTATCCCAGGGTGCTCAGTGCAGGGGCTGCCCTGGTGGGGTGGCTGGAACTGATGGAGGCACAGCTGGGGGTCCGGGGGTACTCTACACAGGGGGCACCTTGGCAGGGCCACTGGAGCCAAAGTGGGCATCATCAGCTGGGAGGTCCTAGAGCATTCTGCAGCAGGGATGCCTCAGCAAGCTGGCTGAAGCTGAAGTGGTGTGGGCATGGACTGTTCTAGGATGCTTTGCCCTGTGTCACCTTTGCCCCTGTGTCACCTTGGTGCAAAGGCTGGAGCTGTGATGAGTGCTGATCAGGGGTGTCAGTGTACTAAACTGTGGCCACCTTGGTGGGACAGTTGGGGCTGGTATGGGCCAGGGGCTCTAGTGCTTGCTAAGTGACTAGGGTACCTAGACCCTGCCCCAGTTCAGATTATTAAGGTAGAGGCAGAGCGTAAACGATGTCTCTCAGGAGCCCCTCTGACTTGCAGAGTTCCAAAAGCCTCCCCCCCCACACTGTTTGGTGGAGTTCTAGGGCCAGGTTTTTTATATGCTAGTTGCTTTTAAACTGTGCTTTTATTCTGTGCCCCTGAGGGTCTAGGGCTAGTGTGGGCTAGGTGACCTGGGGCTGCTGAGGCAGCAGGCCAGTATGGCCTCTAGATCCTGCACTGGCCTGCACTTAGGAGGTGGAGGGAGAATGTAAACCACAGCACTCACCAGATACTCCAACCCTGAGAGAGTTCCAGCAGTGCCTCTGGCCATTTGGCAGAGTTCCAGGGTTGGATCTTTTATAAACTAGTTGTTCTTTCAAATCACGCTTTTTTTCTGTGCCCCAGGGCAGAAGAATCTGTTCACATCCCTCATTATTATCCCTCCCACTGTAGTTCACAGTTTCAGGGATGGGCATTCCCTTCATTACCCTATCTCTGTCTCTCCTGCCATTTTCTTTTGCTGTCCTCTCTTTTGTGCAAAGGCTGTTCAGCAGCCCCCAGTTCTTCTTCAGGAGAAATTGCTCTATAATTAAATGTAAATCTGGTGTGTTTATGTGAGTTCAAGGCCTTCCTACATGGCTATCTTGGACCAGAATCCCCCAAAACTGGTTATTTTCATATGAAAAGGTCATGGAAACTTGTTTTGTTTTGTGTTTTTTTTTTTCTTTTTCTTTGAGTTCTAGCTGTTTGTTGATCTCATCCCTAGCTGATTTTACACTGAGTATAATAATTCTTTGGTGGGCCAGTCATGAATCTATTGCAGATAGCAGAAACTATCCTAATTATTTTATTTTTAAAGATTTTATTTATTTATTTGACAGAGAGACAGCCAGCAAGAGAGGGGACACAAGCAGGGGTGGGGTGGGAGAGGAAGAAGCAGGCTCCCAGCTGAGCAGGGAGCCCAATGCGGGGCTCAATCCCAGGACCCTGGGATCATGCCCTGAGCCGAAAGCAGATGCTTAAGGACTGAGCCACCCAGGCGCCCCTATCTTAGTTATTTTAAACACAGTATTGTTGGGTTTGGCCAGCAAACCCCGAGACAGCAAATGAAAAGATGACTCCAGACACCTTAGTAGGAGAAAGAGAGGGCCTGGGGACCAGACGCTCTAGTGTTGAAAGGTCCTCTGTCTCCGCTTTTATTGTGAGTTTATCGATACACCAAGAGCAAGTGCAAAACAAGAAGGAAATGTGTAGCTTTAATGATTAGGACGATAGTCTATGGGGCAACTGCGTGATGGGGCGAGCAGTGCTAGTGAAGTGCATGTGAGGCAAGGAGATGGTGAAATATGTGAGCAGCACAGCTGCCTGTTTTTCTTCAAAATGTAAACATTTACTCCCTAGATAAGAACCTGGAGCCACAGGAAGAATCTGGCTGCTTTCAGCCAAGAAACTTCAATGGAGGCCCAGGGTTCCGGGCACATCTCCTCTGCTTTTCAATTAGTCTCACCCAGGGAGGCATATGCAAGTCAGATTTTATCTATCCAGACACTGTGAATCCCCACACAGTATGATTTAATATAGAGAATTATGTATTTACAAAACAGCTAAAAGGTCTAGAAAACTATAAGTTCGGCATCCAGAGATGTCTCCTAGAATAACACAGGAGACCCAGGCTGTCAAGCGAGCCATTCCTGCTATAATCTTTGTCCTCCGTTTGAAAAATTCCACCACATTAACCATAGGACTAGGGTCAAGAGAATGATCTAGAGCACTGTGTACCTATCAGATCTCCTCTACCAAAACAGAATCTTCTGCTACTGCCTCTCTGCCCATTAAACTTACCCAAATTTAAGTCACTTATAACTACACTGAATAGGCAGTATCAAAAAAAAATCTGTAACCAAAAATGCAAATAAGTCTATAATTTTTTATATTTTATTTTTAAAAATAATAAGTTAAAATGTTTATGAATATAAATCATGTGCATGGTAAAAATATTCAGGCTATAAAAATATTCTCATTCCTCAAATATCTCCTCCATCTTCACTCCCAGCTTATCATGTTGCTTCCTATTTCACTAAAAAAAGAAGAGAATTCCTCAAGCTCCTACCACTACAACTACCCCTATACCTGCATCTGGGACCATGCTGCCTTTCATCCCTCCTGAAACTGAGTCACCTGATACTGCTCCTACAAAAATCGCCTCCCCCATCTACCCAGCAGAATCCATCCTCTCTTTGCTACTAAAGCCAATTACTCTGGTAATTCTTTTTTCTCTCTTCACCATTAACTTTTTCTTCCCAATTGTTTTTTTTTCTTAGTGTATAACCACATATTTTCATATTAAATAAAACTGTTGGCTTTTCCCCTCTACATATTATCTCATTTCTCCTTTTTACAGCAAAATTCCTCAAAAGTTGTTTCTACGTAGACATTAGTAGACTTTTCCTGTGTAGTATTTAGGTTTACAGAAAAGTTGAGCAGGAATACAGAGTTGCCGTACTCTTTGCCCTCCACTACACATACATCACACACATATGTTCCCCTGCATTAGTGTAGTATATTTGTTACAACTGACGAGCCAATAGTGATATAGTTTTAATAAGGTCCTTAGTTTATATTAGGTTTCGCATTGTGTGTACAACTGTATGGATTTTAACGAATGCTTGACATACATCCACCAATATAGTATCATACAGAGTAGTTTTAATGCCCTAAAAATCCCCTGGGTCTGCCTGTTCATCCCACTAAATTTGTAACTTAATTACAAATTAAAGCAATGAGATACTACTACATACCTACTAGAAGAGCTACAGTGCAGAGAACCTGACAGTACTAAACGCTGCTGATGAAGTGGAATAAGAACACTTATTTATTGCTTGTGGAAACACAAAATTGTACTTTGGAAGTCTTTGGCAATTTCTTACAAAGCTAAACATACTCTTACCTTATGACCTGGCAATCATATTCCTAGGTATTTATGTAACTTATTGGAAAACATGTCCAAACGAAAACATGCTCAGGAATGTTTTTAAGAGTTTCATCTTAAAAGCTAAAGCTGGAAGCAACCACAATGTCCTTTGATGGGTGAGTGGATAAACAGACTGTGGCGCATTCACACAACAGAACATTTTTTGGCAATATTAGGAAATGAGCTATTAAGGCATTTATATATGGATGAATCTTAGATGCATACTGCTAAGTGAAAGAAGCCAGTCTAAAAAGGCTACATACTAAGTAATCTCAAATGTATGAAATTTTGGGAAAGACTGAACTTTAAAGACAGTAAAAAATAAAAAAATCAGTACCTTGCCAAAGGTAGACAGGGATGTGGGGAGGGTTGAATAAGCGAAGCAAAAGGGATATTTTAGCATGTGAAATTTTTCTGTGTAATACTGCAGTGATGGATATATGACACTATGGATTTATCAAAACCCACAGAACTTTAGAGCACAAGAATGAACTTTAATTTAGGCAAATTAAAAAAGAAGGTCATTCAGGAAGTTAAAAGATTCCAGGATGGAACGTAGACTGTGACCACCCAAAATGTAACAAATGTATGAAATGACTTATTTAAGGAGATAGGAGAAAAGGGGCTGAGCTAAGTAACTTTGGAAATTAGTGGAATCTGTAAGACTAACGGCAAAAGGAACTGCACCTAAGCACTATATTCTAGTGACAGAGTTGTCTCCCATGGGGTATGGGTTAACAATTTTGACACTGCTATATATGTATCTACTGGAATTGAATAATTAAGTAAATGGATGATGGTAGCCAAGCTTCTCAATGCTGGAGTGGGAGTTTACAGATTATGTGAAGAGGCTAGAATGATCCATGAGATAATGGATTAAAGCTGAAGACATCAGTATAAATTCATGTTTAGCTCAATATAGATGCAGACTGTTACAGACAGAAGGATTTATAGATATGTGTGTATGTTAAGACTGTTGTACAGGCATATAGTCCCTCACTCTGTTGGCTGAGAGGGCCTAGGGCAATGACAGCCTGTGGCAATAAACACACCTAGTGTTAATCACAATGGTTTCTAATACCATTTTACAAGAAAAAGGACCAGGGCTTCTTAGGTTCTAGTAGTGGTCCAGGAAATATATGAAATGAGTGTTGGATATCTTATAGTACCAATGTTCAAAACAAAGCATAAAAACCCAAAAACCACGCTGTTGGGGAATATGTCAAAGTGACACAGGAACCAACTGAAGGAGCTTCCAACTGAGAAAGCGCAACAATTTTGGAAATAAAATAAACGTAGTAGTGATGGATTATAACCTAAAGTATAAAATAAACATATGAGTCTTACTGCTGCTATAACAAATTCCCACAGACATAGGGGCTTAAAGCAAATAAAATGATCTCTTACAATTCTGGAGATCAGAAGTCCTAAAATCATGGTGTCTACAGAGTTGTGTTCTGAATGCCAGCCCTGCCAACCAACAAAAATCTCTCAGGAGGCAACACAGGGAGAGTTCCCTGCAGTTCAGTATGCAAGCAACTATGACAGAGTGCAGACAGCTAGCCTGACTGCTGACACTGCCCAACTATAAGCCCACAGAGGCCTCAGACCTCTCAACAGCACAGGGACCAAACACTGACCTATGCTCCACAACCAGCAAAGTGGGCCACTGCAGCCAACTGAACTGAAAGCAAACATGGCTCAGTCAAAATGCTAGGATACATGGACCCACACAGGAGACACCCACGGACGGTCTGGTTCTGATGACCAGGTAGCACTGCACTACAGGGCAGGCACCACATGACTTCTTCATAAGGCCACTACATTCAAGATCAGGAGACACAGCTGACCTTCCTAAACAGAGAGTTAGACAAAATAAGGAGACAGGATTATGTCCTAAATGAAAGAACAGAACAAAATCAGAAAAGAGCTTAATGAAATGGAGATAAGGAATATGTCTGATAAAGACTTCAAAGTATGGTAAAAAGATACTCAGTGGACTTGAGAAAAGGAGAATCTCAATGAGACCTTCAACAAAGAGATCACAAATGTAAAAAAGAATCAGTCGGAGATAAAGAACTCAATAACTAAAGGGAATCAGTAGCAGATTAGAGCAGGCAGAAGAAAGGACCAGCAGCCAGGGTAATGAAAGCAATCAAACTAAAAAGAAGAAAGAATAAAAATGAGAATAGGTTAATGAGACTCAGTGACATCATCAAGCATACTATCATTCACATTATAAGGATCCCAGGAAACATACTGGAAGAAGTAACAGCTGAATAGTTCTCTAATCTAGTGAAGGAGACAGACCTCAGATTCAGGAGGCACAGAGAGCTCCCAACAAAATCAACCCAAGAAGGTCTACACCAAGACACAGAATAATTAAAATGGCAAGAAGTAAAGTGGTAAAGAATTTTAAAGAGAAAAGAGAACAGTTACATACCAGGGAAACTCTGTAAGGCTTCAACTGATTTTTCACCAGAAACTTTGGAGGCCAGAAGGGAATGACATCAGATATCCAAAGTGCTAAAAGGAAAAATAAACCTACAGTGCCAAGAACACTCCACCCAGGAAAGCTATCATTCAGAAAAGAAGGAGAGAGAAAGAGTTTCCCAGATAAAGAAAAGTTAAAGGAGTTCATCACTACTCAAGCAGCCTTACAAGAAAGGTTAAGGACAATTCTTTGAGTGGAAAGGAAAGTTCACAACTAGCAGTTAAAAAAAAGAAAAAAAAACAGAAAAATAATTCACAAGTAAATGCAAACACAGAATAAAGGTAGTAGATTAATCACATATAAAATCAGTAAGGAGGTTAAAACACAAAAGCAGTAAAAATCAGTTATATTGACCAAAATCATGAAAGGATGGAAAAAACTACATCATATATGTAAATGGAGGTGGGGAGTTAAATTTCAGTATTTTTAGAATGTGACCATCAACTTAATATAGATGGCTGTAGGCCTAAGATGATATATATGAACCTAGCAGTAATCACAAATCAAAACCTGTCACAGACATACACCCAAAAAAGAGAATGAAATCCAAGCATAATAATAAAGCCATCAAACCACAAGGTAAGAGAATGAGAGAAGAAGCAGAGAACAATGACGAAAACAACCAGAAAACAAGTAACAAGGGCTTATGGCAATAAGTACATACCTATCAATAATTACCTCAAATGTAAATGAACTAAATGCTGCATCAAAAGACAAAGGGTGACAGAATGGATAAAAAAGCATGCTGCCTACAAGAGACTCACTAAAGACACATGCAGATTGAAAGTAAGGGGATGAGGGATGGCACCTGAAGTAATGAGCACTGGGTATTGCATGCAAGTGATGGATCACTAAATTGAACCACTGAAACTAATAATATGTTAAACTGATTTTAAATTTAAAAAATTTTTAAAAAGTAAATGGATGGAAAAACATTTATCATGCAATTGGAAGTGAAAAGAAAGCTGAGGTAGCAACACTTGTAACCAACGAAATACACTTTAAAGCAAAGACTGTAGTGGGAGACAAAGGACACGGAGACAATAGACAAAGAGAAAAAGGAAACATTCCAACAAGAGGGTAGAAAAATTATAAATATCTATGCATCCCACATGGGAGCACCTAAATACGTAAAGCAACTATTAACAGAGATAAAGGGAGAAACTGATACTAATACAATAGTAGGGGACTTGAACACCTTACTTACATCAATTCGATAGATCATTGAGACAGAAGGAAACAGGGAAACAGGAACAGGACCAACAAGGAAACAGGTCTATCTGGTCTTGTGTCACCCAAAGCCAAACAGACATATACAGATCATTCCATCCCCAAACAGCAGAATGCACCTTCCTTCCAGTGCACATGGAATATTCTCCAAGATATAACACATGTTAGCCCACAAAACAAGGCTCCATAAATTAAAGAAGATTGAAATAATAAAATACATCTTTTCTGACCACAGTGGTAAGAAACTAGAAATCAGTTACAAGGAAACATCTGGAAACAAACCAAATAAATATAAGCTAAATAATATACATCTAAATGATGAATGGGTCATCCCAAGAATCAAAGAGGAAATTAAAAAAAAAACACAGGGAGACAAATCAAAATGAAAACACAACCATCTAAATTCTCTGGAATGTGGCAAAAGCTGCGCTAAGACACAAGTTACAGCAATACAGGCCTATCTCAAGAAACAGAAAAAAATCTCAAGCAACCTAACCTTACACCTAAAGGACCTAGAAAGAGAAGAGTAAACAAAGGCAAAGGCCAATAGGAGGAGGGAAATAATAATGATTAGAGCAGAAATACCAAAAATACCAAAACCAAAGACACTACAAAAAAACCAAAAAGCCAAAACAAAAATATAATAACCCTGCTGGCTAATATCTCTGATGAACATAGATGCAGAAATCCTCAACAAAATATTAGCAACCTGAATCAACAATATATCAAAAAATCATTCAGCAGGATCAAGAGGGATTTATTCCCAGGATGCAAGTGTGGTTCAACAGTTACAAATCAATCAACATGATACATTTCATTAACAAGAGAAAAGATAAAAATCATATGATCATTTTAATAGACACAGAAAAAACACTGACAAAGTACAATATCCATTCATGATAAAAACCCTTGAAAAAGCAGGTTTACAGGAACATAACTCAACATAATAAAGGCCATAATGAAAAAGCCACAACTAACCATCATAATCAATGGTGAGAAACTGAGAGCTTTTCCTCTAAGACAAGGAACAAGACAAGAATGTCTACTCTTACTAATTGTATCCAATTTATCTTAGAAATCCTAGATGCAGCAATCAGATAAGAAACAAAAGGCATCCAGATTGGTAAGGAAGAAGTAAAGCTGTCATTATTTGCAGATGATTTAGTAGTATATAGAGAAAAATGTAAAGACTCTACCAAAAAGTACTAAGACTAAAATTCAGCAAATTCACAGGATACAAAATTAATATAGAGAAATCTGTAACATTTCTATACACTAATAAGTACCAGAAAGAGACATTAAGAAAACAATCCCACTTACAATTGCACCAAAAAGAATAAAATACTTAGAAATAAGCCTAACCAAGGAGGTGAAAGACCTGTACTCCAAAAACTATAGAACACTGATGAAGGAAACTGAAAACACAAACAAATGGAAAGATATTCCATGGTCATGGGTTGGAAAAATGAATATTATTAAAATATTCATACTCCCCAAAGCAGTCTATAGATGCAATGCAATCTCTATCAAAATACCAATAGCATTTTTCAAAGAACTAGAACAAAAACACTAAAATTTGTATGGAACCACAAAGGACCTGGAATAGCCAAAGCAGTCTTAAGAAAGAATAACAAAGCTACAGGTATTACAATCCCAGACTTCAATATATACTACAAAGTGGTAGTAATCAAAACAGTATGGTACTTGTTAGGTAGGAAGCTAGGCATGAGCAACAGAGGATGGACCACAGATGTCCTGACCGAGAGCCCCCATTCCACCCATCTAGCAGTCGGTTTGCAGTTACAACATCCCAGCAGAAAAGGAGTTAAATTTGTTGTGCTTACTGCACTTGGGCAGAAAGCAGCCTCCTGTCCTTATTTGACCTGCCTCTAGAATAGAAATAATGTGGTTTCCTACCCTGTGCAGTTATTTTGAATACATCTTGGGAAAGGATAGGCATAGTCGGCTATTATATAATCCCCTCCTGTCACTCAAATGTTGCGACCCTAGGATGCACCCAAAAGAAAAACATTGATCTTAACTCACACCCCAGAGTTTGCAGGGACTTTGTCTCTCCTGATTGGCCTGCTCCTCCCGTGGAGTGTACTTTAATAAAACTTGCTCTGCTTTACTTTAGTTCCATTGTACTTTCGTTTCTTTGCTGTGGCAGTGAAAAGAACCAAGACTTCTTTCCTTTTCTATCTAACTCTTGGTAATCGTACTCACGAAAATAGACACAAAGACCAATGGAAGAAAATAGCACAGAAATAAATCCACACTTACATGGTCAATTTATGACAAAGGAAGCAAGAATATCCAACGGGGAAAAGACAGTCTCTTCAACAAATGGTCCTGGGAAAACTGAACAGCTACATGCAAAAGAACGAAACTGGACCACTTCCTTAGACCATACACAAACTAAACTCAAAATGGATTAAAGACCTACATGTGAGACCTCAAACTATAAAACCAGAAGAAATCCTAAGTCGCAATTTCTTTTATATCTGCCAGAGAAACATTTTCCTAGATATGTCTTCTCAGGCAAGTGCAACAAAAGCAAAAATAAACCATTGGGACTGTATCAAAATAAAAAGCTTTTGCACAGTGAAGGAAACCATGAACAACAACAACAAAACGCTGAATAGGAGAAGATATTTTCAAATGATGTATCTGATAAGGGGTTAACATCCAAAATATAAAAGGAACTTACACAATTTAATACCAAAAAACCCCAAATGCTCTGATTAAGTAATGGGCAGAGAACCTGATTAGACATTTTTCCAAAGATATACAGGTGGCCAACAGACACATGAAAAGATGCTCAACACCTCTAAACATCAGGGAAATGCAAATCAAAACCTCAGTGAGGTATCAGCTCACACCTGTCAGAATGGCTACTATCAAAAACACAAGAAACAACAAGTACTGGCGAGGATGTGCAGAAAGGGGAACCCTCATGCATTGTTGGTGGGAATAAAAAGGTGTAGTCACTGTAGATATCAGGATGGAGGTTCCTCAAAAAATTAAAAATAGAAACTCCATATAATCCCGTAATTTCCTTATTGGGTATTTACCAAAAAAACCAAAAATACTAATTTAAAAAGACATATGCATCCCTATGTTTACTGCAGCATTATTTACAATAGCTAAGATATGGAAGCTACCTAAGTGTCCACAGATGGATAACTCAATAAAAAAGTGGTATATATATTGGTATATATAATTGGTATATATTTTACATACATACATATGTATATTTTACATATATATATTTACATATATATATTATATGTAATATATATATGATGGAATATTCAGCCATAAAAAAGAACAAAATCTTCCATTAGCAATGACATGGATGCAGCTAGAGAGTATTATGCCAAGTGAAATAAGTCAGAGAAAGACAAATACCATATGATTTCACTCATTGTGGAACTAAAGAAATAAACAGAAAAAAAGAGACAAACAAAAAAACAGAATCTTAAATACAGAGAAAAACTGGTGGTTGCCAGAGGGGAGGTGAGTAGGGGAATGGGTGAAATAGAGAAAGGGGATTAAGAGGTACAAATTTTCAGTACAAAATAAAGTCATAGAGATAAAAGTACAGCATAGGGAATATAGTTAATAAGGTCGTAATATGTTGTGTGGCTGATGGTGACTATACCATTGTGAGCACTGAGTATGTATAAAATTATTCAATCTTTATGCACACCTGAAACTAATATGCTGTATGTTAGTTACACTTTAATTAAAAATTTTCCTTGTTGAGCAATATTGTGTTTTTCCTTCCAATAACAGCATGTATTTCAATTTGTTTTTTTTTCCTTTTGCAGAGTATTACAGCTTGTCACACAGATCCAACACATTTCAGATTAAGATTATTCCTATTTATGTATTCTGTTCCTTATCTGAAAAGGCTCTTTTTTTTTTACTATATATTTTAGCAGTTAATGTTGGTTTATCATGGTTTTATTTGCTTCTTTTGTAACAAAATTATCTAGTTTTGCTTTCTAAAATTCTACTTTATACATTATCTTAAAGTAAAATTGATTTTGGTTTCTCTTGGTATTGCAGTGCTATGAATTTTAATGCATGTATCGATTTGTGTAAAGACCACCACAACCAAGATACAGAACAGCTGCATAATGTCCCCAAACTCTTTCATAACTCTCTTTCTGAATTATCTTTTATTTCTATTATTTTTTGTTTTTGTTAATCTCTTGCCTTTCCAGGATAACTCCAGTAGTCTGTATACACTTACCTTTTGTTTTAAAGTGGGCAAATATTTAAAATTTACTGAACTTTTGCAACTGCTTTTGTGTTGGTTGGCCCTTTTTTCCCCTTTATTTCCTTTCTTTCTCTTTACAGATGAAAAATTTTAAAAATCTTCAAAACAAACTTGCTTTTTTTTTTTTTTTATTTCAAAGCCTGTAAGAAATATGGTCAGCTAGGGAAGATTTTCTTGGGCTCTACTGCTAGTCTTGTGAGGAATGTAGGATAGGTATCATACTTGTGAAGAGTTCAAATTACTGAGAAATTTGAGAAGAAATTTGTGTTTGGAGAGCAATCCACAGATGAATGACTGGCCTTCAAATAAATATGGTAAGACCCTCAGTGATGGTTTCAGGTTGAGAATCTACATTTAGTATCTTCTTGAATTATGTGTCATGGACATTTCCAAATATAATGTTAATTAGAATCACCCCTGCTAGTTATTCCATATTTTATTCACCACTTTCTCTCTGTCAGATATTGTGCTAAATGCTTTACATTTCTTTGTATAATGTAATTCATACACCATTCCTCTAGGGTACTTGCAAGTACCTGTCTTTACTTCTTTCTGTACTTTGGGCTTTCCAGCTTCTCCTTCCCCAGATTTCACCTGCTGGTACCTACCAACCTGTACTACAACCTGGAGTGTCCTGTCAAAACTTTAATGCATGATTATTCCATTATACGATTCTTCCGGTAAGCACGATTTCTTTTGGTGACAAAGTACCTAAGCCTACAAGAGTAATTTTCCAACTTTGAGACATTGAACCCTGGGGCATAAAGGTGGGAATACTTCCACGTTCAAAGGAACAATTTTTTGCTACTTAAATGCTCCTTCAGACTGCTCAAAGGTGTCCTTCTCCTAGGCCAGTCCCAGTTGTGCTCTTTCTCTAAGGAACACTGCAGCATCATAAATGTGTATCCTCACTTTAAATAGCAAAGACATGCTCCACAATTCTTGCAACTTTGGGAAAAGTCAGAGGAACATTTTAATAACTCCCACTGCAAGTAGACAGGAGTATCCAATCCCTCAGCTCCTAAAGGCCGCTGCTTTCTAGAGGCTCTTATACCAGGACTGGGAAAACATATATCCATGCTCTAGGCTTCTGACGCTTACTAAGGACCATGGTGATTTCAAAAGGCTTCTGAAGCTTGAAGGATGTAGTGTTTTTGATTCCTGATGTATAGCTGGTAGGTTAAAAGCTGGAAATAATATGAAGGATCTTGAGAAGCAGTCATGGTTTGTGTTTGTCAGGTGGCAAAGAAAATTCATTTAATAATTCTATAGAGCAAATATAATGAAGGGGTAGTAAGGAAAAATATATATAACTTGAAGACATAAAGATGGATGATTTCATTAAATAGGTATTAGAGATGCCTTTCAGGAAATGAAAGGAGAAAAAACCTGGCAACTGTTTATTCACTTATAAATGAATACACAATATATTATCATATATACATATATGTGTGTATATACATATATAAATTAGGTATAATAGTTTGCATTCTCATTACTAATTACATTAAGTTAGGAAAATAGAACAAGTATTCAAATGAGTGAGGCTGAGATTTTTGATACATCAAGGTACTCATAATTTTCATTTGGAAAGAAGTAATTTAACTTCAAAAAGATGAAATGATTTTATAAGCACATATCTTCTTCTAAATCCCTGAATTTAAACTAGATTTGAATATGTTTACTGCAATTATTATAATTATTAGTGAAATAAAACAAGCTGATTACTTTTGAGCAGTATTCTTTTTTTTTTTTTAAGATTTTATTTATTTATTTGACAGAGATAGAGACAGCCAGCGAGAGAGGGAATACAAGCAGGGGGAGTAGGAGAGGAAGAAGCAGGCGCACAGCGGAGGAGCCTGATGCGGG
Source organism: Ursus americanus (assembly GCF_024610735.1). Classification (NCBI taxonomy): domain Eukaryota; kingdom Metazoa; phylum Chordata; class Mammalia; order Carnivora; family Ursidae; genus Ursus; species Ursus americanus. The sequence continues at coordinate 5,693,177 of NC_142130.1, read as the reverse complement.
GCTCGATCCCACAATGCCGGGATCACGCCCCGAGCTGAAGGCAGACACTCAACCACTGTGCCACCCAGGCGCCCCTTGAGCAGTATTCTTAAATTTGGATTTTGAAACCTAGAGAGTTCTTGAATGTTGTCCAGGAGATATAAGGGCTTTATGCAAGCTATCTAATTTAATGCTCTCAGGTAAAGACATCAAATCTTACAGAGGCTACTCAGGTATGATCAAAGTCACAAAGCAGGTTAAGGACACCTTAACCCTTTTAACTACTTTGCCACAGTTCAGTTGTCAGATTTCTAGAATATTGTTCTCTGATAAATCTTACAAATATTTATTAATATTGACAGAACAATTTGAATATGTGCAAATAAGTGAGGATGAAGCCAAACTTTTCTCTAATGGGAAAACAGGAGGTTACTTTGATGAAAAACATCATAGAAGGTATTTGTAGCACTTGCAATGTGCTGCAAATAAAAAACTCAATTTTGAAAAATGAGTCTGAGTCCTTGAACTGTCTTTTTCTTCCCCCAGTGGCTCCTGTGTCACTTTGAAATACTACCACCTAAGTGGGTTTTTTGCTTGTCTTGTTTTAAGCACCTTATATTCTGGTATTACAAGATGCCCAACACTCATCTTGTATATTTCTGGCTCAGTCCTCGAATCTATTTTTCTTTTTAGTCTAAAAAAGCAGCTTTGTTGGAATAGCATGAGATGTAAAGGAGGGATATTCTCTCTTTTTTAAGCGTTTCTTTGAGATCATAAAATAAAATCGAGAATAACTCATGTTTCAGGTAAACCTTTTAGTTATCAATAGTTTTATGGAATTAAGAAATTATTTATATATTACATATTAAAAATAATACTTATCAATAGTGACAAAACAATTTGAAAATTTGCAAGTGAAGTGAGAATAGAACTGGATTTTTCTGTAGCTGAGAAAACAGGAGACCACTAAAAGAATCATTTATTACCCTCATAGGATACTTAATGGGTCTTTTGAAATTGTTATGTTAAACTATTAGTTACATCCAGCATTCAATGATGGATTTGACATAATTATATTTTTATTGTTGTTGTTTAACAGAAAGTTTGGAGATTTCAATCCTCATTTAAACTTTTACATAACTGACTTATTAAGTAGAGCACACTAATTTAGGGTAATCTCACTCTATAAATATGGATTATGTAACTCCTTAGTATTCAGAATGGGAATATTATTGTGTGGGTATATGATAAGTATAACCCAAAATGTACCGATGTTGGTCAAAACCAAGAAGCTGTCCATTCGAAGTGCTATCTGATGGCAATTGTTAACTTTGTTCCAAAGGGAAAAATCTTTACTGAGATAGTTATTAGTAGGCTTTAAGGTAATCAATGTTCTGGTGAATTACTAATTGATATAATAACTCCTTCATATGTAATCGTAAAAGTGTCACATTTTCTAACTATGTCATTTTGTCTTATTTTGTCATGACAGAGCAGTCTGCAGATCAATGGAGGGGTTCAACCATTCTAGAGTGTCTGAATTTGTATTACTTGGACTTACTGATTCTCCTGAGCTCCAGACTTTTTTCTTTGTGATGTTTTCTGTTCTCTATTTGATAACTATGTTGGGCAATGGCCTGATTTTGCTCACAGTTCTATCCACCCCACACCTCCACTCCCCCATGTATTTCCTACTCAGCAACCTGTCTCTCATTGACATGTGCCTGTCCTCCTTTGCCACTCCAAAGATGATCATGGACTTCTTTGCTGAGCGTAAGACCATCTCCTTTGAGGGCTGCATTTCTCAGATCTTCTTTTTGCACCTCTTTACTGGGACTGAGATTGTGCTGCTGATCTCCATGTCTTTTGACAGGTACATTGCCATATGCAAACCTCTCCATTATTCAACAATTATGAGCCAAAGAGTATGTGCTGGGCTTGTGGTAACCTCTTGGACAGTGGGCTTCCTGCATACAATGAGCCAGTTAGCTTTTACCCTCTATTTACCCTTCTGTGGTCCCAATGTTGTAGACAGTTTCTTCTGTGACCTTCCTTTGGTCATCCAGCTGGCTTGTATAGATATGTATGTTCTTGGAATCTTCATGATCTCAACCAGTGGTGTGATTGGTCTTATAAGTTTTCTGCTTTTGCTCACCTCCTATGTCATTGTGCTTGTCACAATCAAGGACCACTCCTCTACAGGAACATCTAAGGCTTTGTCTACCTGCACTGCACATTTCATGGTTGTGTTAATGTTCTTTGGGCCCTGCATCTTTATCTATGTGTGGCCTTTCACCAACTTCCTGGTAGACAAAGTTCTGTCTGTTTTCTATACCATCTTCACCCCCTTTCTGAATCCACTTATCTATACCTTGAGAAATCAGGAAGTGAAGACAGCTGTGAAGAAGAAACTAAGTAATCAAAACTTAAACCTTGGGAAAACTACTCCAAGATACCCAGTGCAATGAATCTCCTGTCTGAGATTTACATCATCAGTTTTCTCCTTATAGCAAAAGATAATTAAACTTAGATCTTCATTTCAAGTCCTTTAGTCTAAATTCACAAAAATAAGAAGCCAGGGTTGAGAGATGTGAAATATCTTGCCTAGAAGTTAGTGAGATGTTTGCAAGCCTTTTGAGATTATGGATACATTTGAAAATCTGTTGAAATCTATAGGCTATTTTCATAGAAAAATGCAGATATCATCAAAACGTAAATTCAGGGCTTCATACATCCCTAAGTCCTATCAACATACCTCAGTCAACTTAGAGAAGCCTGAGAAAAATTACTATTCTCTTGTCTTCTAACCCAGAACATTCCCACTCAGTGGCAGCCTTGTGGCACTCTGATGGTGTCCACTTGCAGAACTTTGATTAAGAGTATTGGGCATACCAAGGTTTTTTTCATACATTGGGGATATTTTTGTGGGGAAATTCATATCATGAAGAGTTTCTTCTGAATAAAGCTGAACAATCCTGATTTATTACAACCAACTCCTTGAGTTCTGAGTCAGCTTTAAACAAAACAGAATAGTTTGGAGGATGTGAAATTTAACAATATGTTTTTTAAAGAAGTATACTGATCACTACCACACTTGATATTTAATATAGCAAATAACTGATTAAATGGCCATTTGTGAAGTTTAAAATGTAGAAAGTGAACCACTGAAGTCTGATTAACTTTTTAAACCTGACTGAATATTAGAGATATGATGAATTCATTTAATATCAAGACTAAATGTTTGGAAAATTAACTACTTCATTCATGACAAGTCTGTCATTTCCAAAATATTATTAGTCTTAGTATGAGTTTTGTTTCTCATTTTCAATATAATGTAGCCTATAAGAAAAAAAGATGAAACTAATTTAAAAAGCATATAGCACAATTCTCCCTATTCTGGTTTATTGTTGATTGTGTTAAAGAGATTTTTTATTACAAGGTAGTCTTTGGAAATCAGCTGACCAAATCACTTCCCTAACAGCTGATGAAGAAGCTAAGATGCAGAGAATTCATAGAGCTGGTTCAAGACTGAATCACTGTAAGGGGCAAAGATCATTTCTCTGAATATACACAGACCTCAGAATTAAATTTTGGATCTGTCATTTCATAGTTGGGCTATCCTAGGATAGTCACTTTATATCTCTAGCCTTTTTAATTTTTATTGTGAAGATAATAGATTGTTTGTTGTGATGATTTTATGGGAAGTGGACAGAATAGACTCTAAAAATGTCATTTTCTTTACCTTTCCCACCTGCACAGACTCTGACTGAAAATGCATCTTATTTGTAAGTAGTATGCTTTTAAAGAATAACTGCATTCCGGTGAAACCAGAAGCTTATAAAATTTGATATTCTAGTTTTAGGATGTCTCTTTGACTGTGGCTTCTTAAGACATATGGCAGAAAAACAAAAGAACACTTTCTATTTTTCCATTGCTGACACGGAGGGTAGTTGGAAAAAATTAGATTAGATTGCCAGATACTTTGATTTTTATGAATAACAGTATACTGATAGGCTGTATCTCTTTGAACTGACTAAAGTATGTGAAAATAGTTTAAGAAGCAATCTGTTATGATGGATTTAGACAGTTTGGCATTAATGGTATTAATAGTTTCTGACATTTATTCTGTATCTCTAAGGTTTCAGCATGCTTCAACAAATCTCCAAGCCAAATACTTAATATCTGAAGTTAAATAATGTGGCAGAAGTTTATGAAGAAATGTAGAGTTGGAGTTAGGTATAAAACCATATTCTATTTTAAAATACTAGTTCATTTTTAGCCAAATCATAAACTCTTCCTTCTTGCCTCAAAGTCAATCAGACAAATGACAAAAAGTGAAGGTAAAAATGTCCTTTTGTCTCAAGTCCATTCTTCAATAAAAACTATCATCTTCGTTTTAATTTTTTAAATTTAATTTAATTTTAGATTTTATTTAAATTCAAGTTAATTAACATATAGTGAATTATCAGTTTCAGGGGTAGAATTTAGTGATTCACCAGTTGCATATAATACCCAGTGCTCATTACATCACGTGTCTCCTTAATGCCCATTACTCAATTACCTCATTACCCCACCACCTCCCCTCCGGCAACCCTCAGTTTGTTTCTTATAGTTAAGAGTCACTTATGGTTTGTCTCTCTCTCTGTTTTATCTTATTTTTCCTTCCCTTCTCCTGTGTTCATCAGTTTTGTTTCCTATATTCCACATGAGTGAAATCATATGGTATTTGTCTTTCTCTGCCTTATTGCACTTAGCATAATATACTCTAGTTCCACCCACCTTGTTGCAAATGGCAAGATTTCATTTTTTGATGGCTGAATAGTATTCCATTGTATATATATATATACCACATCTTCTTTATCCATTCATCTGTCAGTGGACATCTGGGCTCTTTCCAAATTCTGGCTATTGTGGACACTGCTGCTATAATGATTGGGATACATAAGCCCTTCTGAATCACTGTTTGTATCCTCTGTATAAATACCTAGTAGTGCAATTGCTGGGCCATAGGGTAGTTCTGTTTTTAGCTTTTTGAGGAATCTCCACATCTTTGTTTTAAATATAAACCCTGCTTCTGATAAGTCTTTAGTTCAATAACTACTCATTGAGAACCTACTCCGTTTAAGGTCTTTCCTGGGTGCTTGTGATACATTAATGTACAAGATCTGTTTCTCTGTTTTTAAGAAACATATATCTAGCAATTAGATGGGACCAGTCTGTTATAGGTGAAATTCCAATCTCACCACTTTCTTGTTGTACAACTTTGAGCATGTATTCTTAATGTTTCTGAGACTCTGTTTTTTCACCTATAAAATGTAGACTAGGAATATTGTAAAAAATTAAACAAAAAGACATGTAACATAATTAACAGTGCTTGGCACTCATTAAAGGTTTAATGAATGCTAACTAATAATATCATTGTTATTATTGCCATTGTGTTAGACATGCATAAATGACAGGGTAAATGGAATAGAAATAGATATGCTTACTTGAACTTCAAGAACATGGTTGTAAGACTATAATAGGATGTTCCAATTTACCTAATATTAACTAATGTTAAAATATTGGATTTGTGCCAATTATTAATCTTTGGTGCATTGATGTAGTTAATGTCCTTTATAGGTCTGTGTTTTTCGAAGGAAGTATTATATTTTATGGACTCTGAGAAACAAACTGAGGGCTTCAGAGGGGAGGAGGGTGGGGGAATGGGATAGACTGGTGATGGGTAGTAAGGAGGGCACGTATTGCATGGTGCACTGGGTGTTATACGCAACTAATGAATCATCGAACTTTACATCAGAAACCAGGGGTGTACTGTATGGTGACTAACATAATAAAAAAATATGATTATAATAAAAAAAAGAAATTTCTTAATCATTTTAAGTTGAAATATATACCATGATGGCATGAAAGGGGAAAATAATTAATAAATGTTCTACAGGTCAGTGTCTTGTTTTATCACAATGTTTTTAAGTAAAGTTTATATGATTCAAAAGTGATAAAATATTGTTCACATATTTTGTCTCCCTTTATCTTTTACCCATTCAAAAGATAGTAGTGAAATGTTTAAAATTCTTATATAACTAGATTTATCATAAATATTAACTGAGAAATGAATGGTGACAATTACCTATTCACTTTAGCACATTAATAAAGTTACAACTACAGGCGGAAAGATTTTGCCCACATTTATGAAAATATAAGGGAATAGTTTATTTGGAGACATGGTAGAAGTATTGTTTAAGAAACTATAAAATTGGAACTGTGAAGCATCAAGTCAGACTGGCTAGAATAAATCTGAAGCTGTAGGATAAATACCTAATTTCCACCAGGGCATTTACGTGGTAAAGCCAATTCCTGGGGAATCGATTAAACCCCAAACGGTCCACATAGCACAGTTTGATAACTATATTTCAATGTAATTGGTTTTCCTTACAGTGCTATGTATTTTAGTTTATGCGTTTGCAGTATTATTCTAATGAGGAGGCTTTGAGCTTGACTGAAGCTCAGAGGGGTCTGCAGTACACACGAGACTAAAAAAACTCTTGGAGTGGGGGCTGTATCACCAGTGAAGCCTGGTTGTCTGATTGGAACCCAAGCTCTATACCACTTACTAGGTTTCTGGTTTGGGGCAAGTTTGTCAACTTCTATCCCGGTGTTCTCATCATTCTTTAGCAGAGTTTGCAAGTCAACAGCCTGTATTCCCAACATGTTTTTGTCTTTCCTCAAAGGTTTATAAAGAAATCAAACTAATTTAATAAAATTAGATAACGGAAGATTTCATAAGAAAACAGAGCTTCATAGATTTTCTTTAAAAATGAAAGAAAAACAAACCTGCCAACATTAGGCCAGAATTCTAAGCTGTAAATGAGTTTTTAGACTGGGCTAACACCAGAGATCTTATCTGTTTTGTCTTGCACTAGGTAATATGCACTTTTTATAGCCTTCTCAGGTGATCTGACAAAAGCCTTGTCTTACTTATTTTTTCTACGGTGGATCACAGGGTACTAAACATATAGTTTGCACTTGAAGACTACATTGGAGCTACAGAAGAAAAGTTATCCTGGTCTTCTTATCTCTTTACAACTTTCCTATATAATCCTGAATTTGCTTACTTAACCAGAACACTGAATCTTAGGTTATAAGGTGAGGTGACTTGGAACTGTTAGCCCAGCAATTTCTGGAACTAGGGTTCCCTTTTACCTCTTCTCTTCTTTTCCCATCACCTTGCATCTTAAAGCTATGCCCCAGAATCTCTTCTCCTCTCATACCCTGAAACAATCTTACTGGCTTATTGGTGTCAGTTCTGAATGGCATTTTGGTGTGTTTTCACTGGGGGGATGACATGCAAGTTGGTGGAAACCTTTACATTAAGGTGACAGAGAATACCTGGAGGGGAGCAGGAAGGATTATAGAAGAGACCTGGACATCCCCAGTGAGGCATATACAGCTCAGCACTTGTCTCTCCAAGGGTGAAATATTCTGATTTAATGCTGATTTTAACATTGCTGATTTTATTATTGATGAAGATGATGTATGTATTTATTCTCAGATATTTATTACTAAAAGCTTAAAATGTGACAGGCTTCATTCTATGTATCACAAAAAAATACTAATGTGGCTAGGGAATATACAATAACAAATTCTTACAGTGTATAGTAGGACATGAATCATCTGACTCTTGCTTACCTCCTTATTTTACATTCCTTTCCCCCTTAAACATTAATTTTACTCTTCCTCCCATGTGCTACACTCCATTCTTTTGAGGGCTTTAGACATGCTATTTTATCTGCTTAATTGTTACAACAACACTACAAAGTGTGTGTCAGGGGGTAAAAGTATAGTTTTTGTACGCAATTAAAGTTAAGCTGTAATCAGTCCAAAACAGACAGTTATAACAAGAAGTTTTTTTGCAAGCCTCACGGTAACCACAAAGAATAAAATCTGTAGCAATACAAGAAAAGATAAAGAGAAAAGAATCAAAACATACCATTACAAAGAACCAACACATCGAAAGTAAAGATGAGGAGAAGAGGAAAAAAAGGAACTACAAAACAGAAAACAACAAAACAACTATAGTAAGTCCTTATCTAAAAATAATTACTTTAAATGTAAATAGATTAAACTCACCAAACAAAAGACATAGGGTCACCGAAGGGATAAAAAGCAAGATCCAACTATATGCTGTCTATAAGGTATCTGCTTTAGATTTAAGGACACACACAGGCTCAAAGTGAAGGGATGGAAAAATATATTTCATTCAAATGATAACCAAAGGAGAGGAGGAGTATACTTATATTGAAAAAAAATAGATTTTAAGTCAAAAACTGTCACAAGAGCAAAGAAGGTCATTATGTAATGCTAACGGGTCAATTCAACAGGAAGATGTAACAATTAGAAATATATATGCACATGAGAACACCTAAATATATAAAGCTAACATTGACATATCTGAAGGGAGAAACAGCAACACAATAAAGTAGGCTTCAACACCCCAAATGATAATGGACAGATGATCCAGACTAAATATCAGTAAGGAAACAGCAGGTGCGAACAACACTACAGACCGAATGGACCTAACAGACATATCCAGAACATTTCACCCAACAGGACCAGAATATACATTCTTCTCATGTACACATGAAACACTCTCCAGAAAAGATCACATGCTAGGTCACAAAACTAGTCATTACAAATTTAAGAAGACTGAAATCATCCCAAGCGTCTTTCCCAACCATACTGGAATGAAACTAGAAATCAATACCAAAGGGAAATGGAAAAATTCACAAATATGTGTAAATTAGCATACTTTCAAATGACCATTGTATATAAAAAAAAAACAGATGTTAGACCGTATCTCAAGAAAAATGAAAATGAAAACACAACACACCAAAATTTATGGGACGCACACCTTCCTGGGTATCCAGGATTATTTAAAGGATATAAAACCAGAGTCCCTTTTCCTATAGATTCTGACCTTCTCAATTTCCCTTGACTTTTAGGAAGTTTTATACTTGAACTACCGCAGGATAAAATGAATTGACAATTAAAAGTCCTACACATGATAATAGTACTTGAAAGGACCTCATAGAAGATCTAATCAGATCAGAGGTTTGTACAAGGTCCCATAATTAATGGCAGAATTCCAGAGTCAGAATTTGATAGGGGCAACTACTTATCTCTGAAATTCTCTCTACCTCAACATTTCTGTGATTACTATGATACGAAGAATGGTGGAACAGTACCAAAGAAAACACAAAAGGACAGTTAGAAAAACATAATTAGTTTAAAAATTGTACCAAATCACTGCTTCTGACTGTGCTCTGAGTCAAATGCTATGGCAGATACTAAAAACAGATTTACAAGCAAATGAATAACAACAACAAAAACAAGCAAGGGCAAAGTTTCTGTTCTTAAAATGCTTATAAATTACAAGAAGAAAAGACACAGACTTAAGAAATGGTTAAGCAACAATCTAAAGCAATGTATAAAATCAATAATGCAGGAAATATTAGCTGTGAGAAGAGAGAGAAGTTAATAAGAGAGAGAGAGAAGTTAATAAAAGAATTGAAAAAGCCTCCCCTGAAGAGGTGGGGCTTAGGTTAAACCTTGAAGGTGGGTGTTATAAAATCATACTATGTCTTGGTTCTAAAACCACTACAGTTTTTTGAAATGAAAACTGTAACATCTTCTAAGTAAAGTAGGTTTTCTGGTACAAAGGGACGGGGGAGCACAAACTGTTAACTGACCAGAAAAAATGGCACATGAAACAAATCACTTTTTTTCAAGTTTCTGATAATAAAGTGTCACAAATCCACAGCTATATCGTCAACATCATCAAATGAAAGGCCACATTCCTGATTATCCTTGTGGCTCCTAGAATGAGCCGGGAACAGTAGTTCTTTGAGCAGAAACAATGGATCTTACTTTCTTTTTCTCTTTCTTTCTTTTTCTTTCTTTCTTTCTTTCTTTCTTTCTTTCTTTCTTTCTTTCTTTTTCTTTCTTTCTTCTTTCTCTTTCTTTCTTTCTTTCTTCCTTCTTTCTTTCTTTCTTTCCTCTCTCCTTTTTCTTTTTTCTTTTTCTTTCTTTCTTTCTTTCTTTTTCTTTCTTTCTTTCTTTCTTTCTTTCTTTCTTTCTTTCTTTCTTTCTTTCTCTCTCTCTCTCTCTCTCTCTCTTTCTTTCTTTCTTTCTTTGCTGGGAGAGAAATACATCTAAAGGGATTTTGGTACTGGGAACTCTGGGGCTGATGGCTTGCTGCTGTAGCTCATCCAGTCGCAAACAAATCTCAATTTTATTGTGTATGTGTACATTTAATTTTTGAACAATGTTAAGTATTCTGATATCCCTATATACATTTATTCCTGGTTGCATTTATTAGACTATAATTAGAGATCAACTTGTAAAACAAGCTCAACAGAGGTAAATGGAGAACAGGGAATCTAATTACTTAAAGAATAAAAAAGAGAAGAAAAAATTTGCTCTACTGAACCACACTACACACAGTTTCAATTAGGCTAATGACTCTCTGAGGTGAAGAGATGGCATCATAAAATCAGGTTATTTCCTGAAATTGTTTGCTAGGTTTGTCTTTCACAGAGTTGGGACTCAGTGTTATATGACAGGTAAAAAGGGATGCTCAGATAACTTATTGTCAGCAGAGAATACGAGGCAAGGAGGGAGAGGACCCTGTAGGTGGAGGGCTTAGAATGGAGAATGGGAGTCCGTTATGCAAATTTTCCTAGGTTGATGCTTATGCCAACCATCTAGATTTTGTCTTTGGGGTTAACTTCCCATGTTGTTCTCCTAATACTTGGAATCTTATTTTCAAGCACACGTAAATTTCCAGATAATGAAACTCATGACATTTATATGGCTATAATCCTAGCAGTGTGTATGTTAAGATGCTAAACTGGAACACAAAATCTGCAGTCTGACAAAAGATTTGCAGCATTCCTTACCCTGATGAGCCAACCATATGCTGTTGATCAGAACGAAATAAGAAAGACTCAACTTGGAACCTTGATCTCATCACCAGAGTTGAGAAGGTGGGAGAACAGATTTGTAATATTCAGAGAGTCATAAATAAACCAAAGGTATTTAAATTATTATTTTAAGATTTTATTTATTTGACAGACAGAGAGACAGCCAGCGAGAGAGGGAACACAAGCAGGGGGAGTGGGAGACGAAGAAGCAGGCTTCCAGCAGAGGAGCCTGATGCGGGGCTCAATCCCAGAACACCCGGATCATGCCCTGAGCCGAAGGCAGACACTTAACAACTGAGCCACCCAGGCACCCCATAAATTATTATTATTTTTTACTAATGTTAATTCATTGGTGGATCTCTCAAGTGACCGTTAAATATATTCCTAAACTGAACTGGTTGTACTTCATCACAAGAAACACACTTCAGAGTATCCTGTTTTGACTTTACTAAATTCAATAGCCTTTAAATTTTAAACAAGTGACAGTTGCAATCTATAGTTGTATAGATTCAGCACATGGACTATTGAGTCAATATAGTAAGATATTTTTTCACTTATTTATGATTTTAAGTATTTGTCTATCTTGCTATACAGCCATCCCCCCATCCATCTCCTTTTCCATTTATCTGCTCATCCATTCCCCTAATGATTGGTTTATCTTTCTTTCAACTCTTTACAATGTATTTATCCCATCAGTCATCTCTATATATTCATCTGTCTTTATCTAAACCCAAGCTAGTACAATATTACAATGTTATGCTAACTTTGACAATGGCAAGCAGGCAGATAATTATTTGTGGTTACAGTTCATCCACTTATATGCATTAAACATTTCTTCTATGTGTAGCTCTCAGAATGACAATGACCAAATGCTCTTGAAGATAACCTAGCCCTTGTTCAGTTGAGAGAGACAGAGAGAGAGAGAGGGCAAGAGAAAGGGAGACAGAGAGAGAAGACAGGCACATTCTAGGATACTGTCATTATATAGATACATGACCTTTGGAAAATTATTCCCCAATTCTCACTTTCATGATCTGTAAAATCAATAGATACTGCTAGATGATTTCTATCTTCTAAAAACTCCCGTTATTAGCTATATCAAATATGTTGAAAGACCACTATTTCATAGGTCCTTTAAGTCAAATACTGTGTTTAATCAGGGGGAAAATGACTCAGATCCTTTAGGACATAACTATTTATCTTTTGATTACAGAAACAATATAACAAAAAGTATAGCACCAAAATAACTTGTTACTGCTTAGAAAATAAACATGTATCTCTATTTGTAGGTGGATGACCTAGATCCTGCCTCTAGCATGACCCTGAAAAAGCTGTGTCCTTGGGTCTTAGTGTCATCTTTTAGAATGGGAGCGTGGATAGAATTTACTGTATACCACATATTAATCTTTTATATCTATATCTATATCTATATCTATATCTATATATATATATATATATAAAAGAATTTTCTGGAGTTAACTGTACTACTTTAAAATTGGAAAATCCACTCTAGGGAACTTAGGGACAGAATATAAATAAGATACATTCTTATTCTCATCAAAGATGGGTTACAAAAACATTAAATAACAAATATTTTTACTTACCAAGAACCTTCCACTTTTTCCTGACTTTTAAACTAAAATAATCCATTCATCAGCACCTTTGTCACCAATAAAAAATTTCATTGTAACTTCAGTGTACAGGGGTACTATACTAGGTGTCGGTGCTTTCACACTTGCCTCTTTTCTTAGAGGCTATTACAAGAGAGTAGGAGAGAATCTACTCTTAAAACATGCATATGTCTCAGGGGAAGGAATATTCAAATATATGTTTATATCCGACAGAAGTTGAATAGTCCAAAAGTGGGTCTCTGTGCAGTAAAATGTAGAGTACAGGTTTGATGGTGCCCTGTAGTTAATGCGATATTGTATGAGGACAATTAACATGACCAGAGCTCTGTGACTGCGGAGACTGATTACATAAATAGTTCTGCCATGAACTACCAGCTTCTTGCAGTAGCATCACTTTGTTGACCAACTGAATGAGGAGGATAAATGCGAAACAAGTATTTCATTTTTGTATGAGGAAATCAAGGGGTATGATCAGTCTTCCTAGACTTAAAGATGCGGCTACTAAGTTTTCTCATGGAATCCTTGACATCTTTATTTCTAAGGGTATAGATCACTGGATTCAAGAGGGGGGTGAAAATGGTATAAAATACTGAGAGCACTTTGTCTTTTGGGAAGTTTGTGAAAGGCCATACATAGATGAAAATGCATGGGCCAAAGAAAAGAGTCACAACGGTGAAGTGGGCACTGCAAGTGGAGAGCGCTTTGGAGGACCCACCAGAGGAATGTTGCTGAACAGTGACCAGGATGACCGTGTAGGAAATCACCAAGAGGATGAAACACACCAGGGCAATCGTGCCACTGGTTGAGATCATGAACACTCCCAGAATGTATGTGTCTACTCAGGAGAGTTTGATCACCAAGGGGAGGTCACAGAAGAAGCTGTCCACTTCATTGGGTCCACAGAAGGGCAGATTCACAGTAAATGCTAACTGACTCAGAGCATGAAAGATGCCAACAATCCAGGAAAGCGTGACAAGCCCAACACACATTCTTCGGTTCATAATGGTTAAGTAACGTAGAGGTTTACATATAGCCACGTACCGATCAAAAGACATAGATATCAGCAGTACAATCTCAGCACCCCCTAACAGATGCAGGAAAAATATCTGAGTGATGCAGCCTTCAAAAGAGATGGCTTTGTGCTCACTGAGGAAATCTGCAATCATTTTGGGGGTGGCGAATGAAGCCAGAGACATGTCAATGAAGGAGAGATTGCCCAGCAAAAAGTACATGGGGGAGCGAAGGCATGGCTCTGACACGATGGTGAGCACAATAAGGAGGTTGCCCAATACAGTGGATGCATGGACTATGGAGAAAAACAGGAAATAGAAGATCTGGAGTTCCCAAGAACTGGAGAGACCCCATAGTATGAATTCAGTTATGACTGACTGATTATTCCAGGCCATTCAGTCTGATTTCTGGAAGGATTCTGACATTTCCAGATGGGAGGAGAACTAGGAAAAAATACAGTGATCAAATTCAAAGTGAGATTTTTTGCATGAAATAATTTAGTGGTAGCCTACTACCAGATAGTTCCCTGTTTTATCACTTCCCTGCTCACAGTGTTCAAATATTTCCCCATGTCTTTCCAGATATCTTAATTGATTCAATTCGAGATCAATTCTTATGACTTAGAAATTTGCTTACAGGGGGTGTCTGGGTGGCGCAGTCGTTAAGCGTCTGCCTTCGGCTCAGGGCGTGACCCCAGGGTTCTGGGATGGAGCCCCACATCAGGCTTCTCTGCTGGAAGCCCGCTTCTTCCTCTCCCACTTCCCCTGCTTGTGTTCCCTCTCTTGCTGGCTGTCTCTGTCAAATAAATAAATACAATCTTTAAAAAAAAAGAGAGAGAGAGAAATTTGCTTACAAGATGCAAATCTTCATAGAAAGAAAGAAAAATTCAGCTATTTTAAGATTTACTCCTCAGTTTATAAAATACCTAAAAAAAATTTCACAGCTAACTTCCAACAAGTTTTGAAGGGAAAGGGAATGGTAACTTTTTCAAAACATCATGATGAATGAAGGACTGGAATGAACAACGTTCGAGAATCATGATAGTGGGAACACAAAAGTGGAAAGGAATGTGGGCACTGTCTCCTTACAGTAGTTAGGATAAAGGAATAGAAATAAGGGGAGGGAAAATGGCTATAGAGAAACATAATATGTTCCAATTTTCTAATGGAGATTGTCTAGAATAAAAATGAAATAGCCTCTCATTTTCAGTTTATTTCAGTTATGCAGACATGAATAACCCTTGTTCCATACCACCAAGGCCAAATATTTTTCAAAGGTTGGTGAACATTATGTAGCTAGAGCCTGAAGGTTTCATACATTTCCAAGTATATTTTACATAGAAAGACCATTAAGTAACATGCTGCCTGAATTTACATATTTTTTGAACTGCTAGATTTTATAGACTTTCACCAAAGCAGTTTGAAGCAGAAAACGCTTCCTGTTTCAGGAGTTCACTTGGAACAAATAGGAGACAGGTTATATAGAGACAGAAGATGGTATGGTGAATCTAGGAGAAGTTAGATAATACTATATGCCTCAAAAGTTAAAACAAGACTTCTTAGGTAAACTAGTTCCCACTGAGATCTGAGACTTTACAAACTGCACTGAAAGCCAACTGAGAGGATGTGTACTTAAAATTCATGACAAACTCCTTTCATCTTGCCACTAAACTAGCTTTTTTTCTTTTTTCTTTCTCAAAACTCTGCCATAAGTGTATTTTAAATGAACTGTTCTAAGACTAAACCAATTATTACATGCAATTACCTGTACTTGTTGGCTTTTTTCCCCTCCTGAAGTTTGGGTGCCCCTTCTTTAATTCCACATTGCTCTTCTGACTTTATCTATTCCAAAAACTTTTAGATTTGTTTCTTCACCCACATACCTGATATTAAAATGGACGTTACAGCTCTCACTTAAATTGGCGTAGCGGAAATAGCAGCAGCCTAAGATTCAGAAAATGTGAATTCAAATCTTGTCCTTGATATGTAAGATTGGATAATTTACTAAATCAACTGATGCCTTGATTCTTCATAAATAATGTAAGTGGGTTGATATGGATGATTTTAAGATCCTTCCACACACATATTAATATTGCAATATTCAACTAATACCTGCAAGCAATGACAATTGCTCCAGAGTGAACTCACATCAATACTGTGCCTAATTTCTAAGTAAAGGAGGCTCACAATCCTTGGGACCATTGTATTTATAATGTCTGTATTGGTAAGAATCAATTCAGTAAATTACATGGCATGAAAAAGACCAGCGGCTGCTTGGGGAATAAACAGATGATCAAGTTGCAGTGAGAGTTATTAAAACACTCAAGTTAGTTTGGTCAGAATTAAAGATGGATC
This sequence comes from Ursus americanus, assembly GCF_024610735.1. Taxonomy (NCBI): domain Eukaryota; kingdom Metazoa; phylum Chordata; class Mammalia; order Carnivora; family Ursidae; genus Ursus; species Ursus americanus. The sequence goes on along the minus strand of NC_142130.1, from coordinate 5,677,220 downwards.
ACAAAATATTGTGATTGTTCTGAAGTGCTTTATGTACATGGTATGGATACTGTGGGGCAGGGAAGCCATAAGGGATAATTTTTTTCTTGGACCACAGCAAAGATAAGTCAAGTAAGCTCTTTTAATTTGATTCGTGGAATTGCAAATGTTATCTCTCAGTTCCTCCACTAATTTTTAAGGATAAGGGCTGTGTTTACCTGTTTGGAGAAAAATCTATACTGCAAATAATAAAATCAATGAATGGTTGAGGGTTTAGATTTTATAATATTCACTGGAATCATTATGAAGTAGGGGAAGAAAAGAGAAATGAAAAGTGAGGAAACATCTGACACATAAGGATGTTAAGTGGTTATCAAGTCTTTAATATCTCTACATACTCAGAATAAAAACCAATAAAATTTAGATGACTATTAAATATTTCTATATTAACAAGAAATTTTGAAATATTTACATTGTGCTTAGCTTGTACTCATAAGGTAAAAGGAAATAATTTGGTGAAACTATATTATATGCAGCTGGTGTAATATTAAGCACACTGGATGTCAGATTTGGAGGCCTGGGTTCACATCACAGGGCAAGATTTTACTACTTACCACATTATTTTGCATTTTAATTTCCTCATTTGTAATGAGAAATATAAAGCATACTCAGTTTCAGAAAAAATACTCAGCTTTTTGTAGTGAATTTTAAATGAGATAACACTAATTTCAAAAATATGCTAACCAAAACCACCTCACACCTGTTAGATTGGCTATCATAAAAAAGATAGTGAGTGCTGCCTAGGATGCAGAGAAAAGGGAACTCTGGCACAGCACATCAGTGGTGGTGATATAATTGGTTCAGTCACTTGGAAGACAGTATGGAGGTTCCTCAAGAAATCAAAAATAGAACTATCATATATGATCCAGCAATCCCACTTTTGAGAAGATAACCAAAAGAAATGAAATCAGGATCTTTAAGAGATATCTGCACTCCTATATAGGTTCAATGTAGCATTTTTCACAATAGCCAAGATATAGAAACAACCAAAGCATCAGTCAACAGATGAATGGATGAAGAAGATGTGATACCATATACATATACATACAGAGGAATATTATTCACCCATGAGGAAGAGGAAATTCTGCCAGTTGCAGTAACATGGGTGGACTTGACAGCATTATCCTAAGTGAAATAAGTCAGAGAAGGAAAAATGCTACGTGGTATCACTTACATGTGAAATCTCAAGAAGTTGATCCTACAGACACAGAGTATAGAATGGTGGTTACCAGGGACTGGAGAGTGAGGAAGATGGGGAGACGCTGGTCAAACTTTCAGTTATAAGACAAACATGTTTTGTGGAGCTAATGCGGAGTGTGGTGATTATAGTTAACAATACTGTCTTACATACTTGAAGGTTGCTAAGAGAATACATTTTAAATGTTCTCACTACAAGAAGAAATGGTAATTATATGAAGTGATGGAGGGGTTAGGTAACTCTGTGGTGGAAATCATTTTACAATATATAAATGAATCAAGTCAACATGCTGTATACCTTAAAGTTATATAATATTATGTATCAATTATATCCCAGTAAAGCTGGAAAAAAAATGTTAAAAATAAAAAGGATATGAACCATGTAGATTTTAAAAATATCTTCTATTAAACCCTGGTGGCTAATAAATAAACTATAAATCAAAATTAGAGATTTTCTTAAAATTCATGATAATAAATATATGACATCTCTGAATCTATAAAGAATATTTAAAATAGTGATCAGAGGAAAATGTATAGCTTTAAACACATATCAAAAATAATGAATTAAATTCCAAACTCAAAATTTAGGAAAAGAATATAGCACAAGCCAAAATAAAACAAAGCTGAAGAGGGCGCCTGGGTAGCACAGTCCTTTAGCGTCTGCCTTCGGCTCAGGGCGTGATCCCGGCGTTCCGGGATCGAGTCCCACATCGGGCTCCTCTGCTGGGAGCCTGCTTCTTCCTCTCCCATTCCTCTGCTGTGTTCCCTCTCTCGCTGGCTGTCTCTCTGTCACATAAATAAATAAAATCTTAAAAAAAAAAAAAAAACAAAGCTGAAGAAATTAACAAAATCTCTAAGGGGAACAGAATTAAGTAATAAATCAAAATCTCAGTTCTTTAAAAAAAAACTTCTTTGACTATATCTGGGTTGTTAGTTTTTACTTAGGTTAGGGACTCTATCAGTCAGAGTTCAGTTTAGGAAGCAGAGCCACTATGCATTAAGAGATAAAGGATTTAATCATAGAAATCAGACCTTGAACAACTGTGGAAGGACCTACAGAAGTGAAAATATGAAATGAGGAGTTGCAGAATCAGAGGCAACATCAATGAGTCAATCTAAGAAACCAAGCCCATCTAGCCAATGAAGTAGGGTCATAAAAGGGGTGTTGGTAAAGAAATTATGTGAGGCTCTAACTTCTGTGCGTAGGCAGTGAAGCATCTGGTCATGGCCTGTGGCTACTATAGATCCTCAAATCCAGCAGTCCAGAAAAGGAACTGGGATGCAGTGTCACAGAGCAAAACAAGCAGGAACCTGCTGGCATGTCTGCTGCACCTGCATGTTTTCTAACGTAACCATAATCATTAGAGCATAACGGCTACTGCTTTATGCTGACTCCGCTCACATCTCAAACAAACCTCCTTTTAGACAATACTAACCCAGAAACCTGCAGGGAAGGGAATTAAGGGAAATGCAGTTCTTACATAACCACGCTGACAACAGAAAAATGCAGTACACTTAGGCCACAGTCTACAGGAGAAACTCAAAACAGTTAAATTTACTAGGGAGCTTGCCTGGTGCTGGAACCTCCAGGACGGGTTATCTGGTGCTCAGCTGGAGTGACTGAAATGGCTGGGGACTTCCTCTTTCTACATGGTATCTAATTTCCAATAGTCTAGCCTGAGCTTATTTACACGCATGAGGGATGTAAAAGCGGCAGGGTTCAGCTCTGGAACTCAGGCAACAATCCTATAGCCACATTCCATTGTGCAAAGCAATTTACAAGGCCAACAAAGATTCAAGGGGTTAGGCAAAAAAACGTTTCTTATTTGAGGGAGATGTGAAATATTCTGGTTGTTTTCAATATGTCACTACCCACTGTCTGGACGCAATTATTTACATTCCTCCCACATAGAAAACATGCCTACTCAATTGCAAGACCCCCAAAGTCTCATGCAATTATGGCATGATCTTTTCTTCTGTATCCACTCCAGATATACATGTGACCCCATGGGTGCAGATCCTCTTTATATTTAGGATATCTCTGAACTGCTCTATTCTCCACATACTCAACATACAATGATGAGACTACGATCAATTAATTGTGATGGGTGTGGCAATGCAAAAAGAAGAGAAATAAGACACAGCAGACGCTGGCCCACAGCATTTTTTAAATACTTCAGGGTACATTTCATCAATTTCCCTGACTCCAGGGCCAGGGAATACTACTTGACTTGGGCCTCATTCTGCCTCCCCTGGGGTAGTTCCCTGATCCATTGATCTAGGCAGCTCTTGGCTCCAACCTATGGATCATTTTTCTTTTCCCATAGGAAATGGCCTATGTTTTCTGCTGAGTAGTTCCCTCAGCCTACTTCAGGTCTACAGAATTTGGAGCCCCAGAGTTCTCTTTTAATTCACATTTGTAACACATCTTTCAAAATATTGTGGGCTCTCTATGTAACAGATGGTATACAAGAAGGATAAAGAGAAGGAAACGGCAGATCAAATGTGTACAGCATCAGGGAAAGAGGGAGAGGAAGAGGGGGGTAAAATACAGTTACTAACCTAAGACTCTCTGGATTGTAGTGTAATGTTCAGGGGTTTAGATCTGAGTTTTAAAGTTCCAGCACAGGGGGGCCTGGGTGGCGCAGTCATTAAGCGTCTGCTTTCGGCTCAGGGCGTCATCCTGGCGTTCTGGGATGGAGCCCCACATCAGGCTCCTCCGCTAGGAGCCTGCTTCTTCCTCTCCCACTCCCCCTGCTTGTGTTCCCTCTCTCGCTGGCTGTCTCTCTCTGTCAAATAAATAAATAAAATCTTTAAAAAAAAAAGTTCCAGCACAAGGGGCAATGGTGAATTTTTGGAGCTAAGGCAGGGATAGCAAAAGCAGTTAATGGATAATACTACTTCCCCCCCCCAAAAAATATATATTTGTTTAACATTTTATTTATTTATTTATTTGACAGAGAGAGACAGCCAGCAAGAGAGGGAACACAAGCAGGGTGAGTGGGAGAGGAAGAAGTAGGCTCCTAGTGGAGAAGCCTGATGTGGGACTCGATCCCAGAACGCCGTGATCACTCCCTGAGCCGAAGGCAGAAGCTTAACTGCGCCACCCAGGTGCCCCCCCAAAATATATTTTATCAAGTTAAAAATTGTATACAAAAATTGTACCTGGCACAATTTAACCCCAATTATGAAAGGTTTGTGCCTTTTATTACCACTAATTAAAAATACAGTGGTCAAAAAGAGGCTAACCAGGAATCCAGTACCAACCAATGGAGAACTATCGACGAAAAGTGGCATTTCTTGCTTCGCATTTCAATTATTTCACATTTCTTATCTTCCTTTTTTTTGGGGGGGAGGGTCTACTCAGATTACTTGTACTCCAGCCAATTTAAGTAATTTGTGTATTTCTAGGAATTTATTCATTTCACCTATTTAATTTATTAGCATATAATTATTCAGAGTATTTATTATAATCTTTTTTATTTCTGTAAGGTCAGTAGTGGTAACCCTTGCTGAGCTTACGCTCGTCATTTGACTCTTATCTCCTTTTCTCTGTCAGTCTAGGTGATGGGTTGTCAATTATGTCGCTCTTTTCAAAGAACCTTTTGGTTTCATTCATTTCGTCTATTATTTTACTATTTTCTAGTACGTCGTTTTTTGCTCTAATCTTTGTTATTTAGTTCCTTTTCCTTGCATTAAGTTTTGTCTTTTTTTCCTGTGGCTTAAGGTGGAAGATTAGGTTATTGACTGGAGATCTTTATTCTTTTTTTAAATATATGTGTTTACAGCTGTAATTTCTCTGTAAACACTGCTGCTTTAGCTATATCCCATGTTTGGGTATGTTGTGTCTTCATTTTAATTCATCTCAAAGAATATTATAATTCTTTGATTACTTCTTTGAGTTGATTATTTAGAAGTATATTTAATTTCCACATATTTGTGAGTTTACCAAATTTCTTTTTTTATTTTTAATTGATTTCTTAACCTCATTCCATTAAGGTCAGAGAACACGTTTGTTACTATTTCAATCTATTTATGGATATTTGTTTCATGGACTAGTATATGGTCTATTCTGGAGAATGAGCCATATGCTCTTGCGAATATATATACTGCGGTTTGGTGAACTATTCTACTGATATCTATTTGATCTAGTTGGTTTAGAGTATTGTTTGAGTCTTCTTTTCCTTGATATTCTGCCTAGTTGTTCTACCCATTATTGAAAGTGAGGTATTGAAGTCTCCAACTATGATCCAACTATTACTGTTGAGTTGTCTATATCCTCCCTCATTGTTGTCACTTTTTCCTTCATGCACACTGGTGCTCTGTTATTAGGCTCATATACTTTATGATTGTTATATCTTCCTGATGGATTGACCCTTTTATTATTATAAAATGTCTCTCGTTTTCTCTAGTAGGTTTTTGTTTTAAAGTCTATTTTGACTGGGGTGCCTGGGTGGCTCAGTTGGTTAAGCATCTGCCTTTGGCTCAGGTCATGATCCCAGGTCTTTGGATCGAGTCCTGCATCGGGCTCCTTGCTCAGTGGGGAGCCTGTTTCTCCCTCTGCCTGCCTCTCCCCCTGTTTGTGCTCTCTCTCTCTCTCTGATAAATAAATGAATAAAATCTTTTAAAAAAATCTATTTTATCTGATGTTAGTATACTCACTCCAGCTTTTCTGTGGTTGTTGTTTGCATGTTACATTATTTTCTATTATTTACTTGCAATCTCTATCTTTCAATCTACAATGTGTCTCTTTTAAACAGAATATAGCTGTATCTTATTTTGCTTTTTATCCAGTTTGGCAATCTCTGTCTTTTGATTGGGTTATTTAATGCATTCACATTTAAAATTGGTATTAATATTATTGGATTTACATCTGCCATTTTGCTTTTTATTTTCTCTATGTCTCATGTTTTTTAAATTCTTCTACTTCTCCATTACTATTTTCTTTTGCATTGAATATTTTTAATGTAAACATCTTTAATGATTAAAAAAATTTTTTTTTGAGAGAGAGAGAGAAAGAGGGAGGAAGAGAGAGGTGGGGGAAGGGAAAAGGAGAAGGAGAGAGACTCTTAGGCTCCATGCCCAGGGCGGAGCCCGACCCAGGGCTAGATCTCAGAACCCTGAGACCATGACCTGAGCCAAATCAGGAGTCGGATGCCTAACTGACTGAGCCACTCAGGCACCCCTATTTTTCAATTATTTCCGTAGTGGTTGTTCCAGGTCTTACTGTGTATTTTAACTTATCAGCATCAGCTTCAGATTTATATTAACTTAATTACAATGAGAACAGAAATAGTACTTCTATATAGTTCTATTCCCTTTTCTTCTTTTTTGTGATATTATTGTTACACACATTATACCTATAAATATTATACTGTTACAATTATTGCCTTATATAATCTTTTTAATTTTTTTAAACTTCACACCAAGGGAAGAATATATTTTTTAAAAGTTTTTATTTAAATTCCAGTTAGTTAACGTACAGTCTACTGCTATGCCTCTGGGGACAGATCTGCTGTGAACTTGACCTGTCTTCCCTTGTAGGTTAAGGACCTTTTTTCCCTTGCTGCTTTCAGAATTCTTTCCTAGTTTATTTCCTTGTGTATTTTGTGAATTTGACTATGATATGGCTTGGTGATGACTGGCTTTTGTTGAATTTAATGGGAGTTCCCTATGCTTCTTGCATTTTGATGTCTGTGTCCTTCCCCAGGTTAGGGAAGTATCACCTATAATTTGTTTGAATAAACCTCTGCTCCTTTATCTCTCTCTTCATCATTTGGTACTCTTATAATATCAATGTTATTATGATTTACTAAGTCACTGAGTTCTCTAAGTCTACCCTCGTGGTCCATTACCTTTCTTTCCCTTTTCTTTTCTGCTTCATTATTTTCCATAATTTTATCTCTACATCACTGATTTGCTCCTTTGCTTCACCCATCCTCGTTTTTAAGGTCTCCATTTATGTTTGCATTTCGGTTATGGCATTTTTAATTTGGCCTGACTTGATTTTAGTTCTTTTATCTCTGCATCAAGGGATTCTCTAGTGCATTCTATGCTTTTTTCAAGCCCAGGCAGTATCCTTATACTCGTTGTTTTAAATTCGAGTTCAGACATCTCACTTATATCTGTGTTGATTAGCTCCCTGGCTGTGAGTTCTACCTTGTGTTTGTTCTTTTGGGGTGAATTCTTTTATCTTGTCATTTTGTCCAGAAAAGAAGAAAGAGAAAAAAGAACAACAAAAACAAAACAACAACAAAGAAAAAACAAGAAAAAGCAAAAAACAAAAAGAGAACAAGAAAACAAAAACACAAAACAAGAAACAAACAAAAATCCTAGGATGCTGGTGTGTTTTGGTTTGCTTGTTAAAAGAATTAGGATCCCTAAATAAATAAATAAATAAATAAATAAATAAATAAATAAATGTAGAAAAAACCCAAAAATATATCTATAAAAAGAAAATCTAAAAGAGTAATAAAAAATTAAAAAGGTATTGTTAAATATAAGTAAATAAATGAAAAAAATAATAAAAATAAAAGAAAGGGGTGCCTATGTGGCTCAGTCAGTTAAGCCTCTGACTCTTGATTTTGGCTCAGGTCATGATCTCAAGAGTCCTGGATCTAGCCCACATCGGGCTCTGCACTCAGTGCAGAGTCTGCTTGTCCCTCTCGCCCCACTCTCAATCTTTCTCTCTCAAATAAAATCTTAAAAGAAAAGAAAGAATAAAAGTAAAAAGGAAGCTCAATCCTATTTCCCCTACAGCTGAAGCTTTGTAGCACTCTATGATCAATAAATCTGGCGTGAGTGAATTGTTTATGCTGGTCCTCTGGGAGAGGGGCCTGGGGAAATGGAAATGCTCCTCCAGGGCGCAGGGGGGCGGGGCCTGGTGTAAGCGGCTCCCACTTCCACTAGGTGGTGCTGTTTTCCTCCTTGGAGGCTTTCAGTACTGATGGGCCAGATGAAAATGGCTGAGCCCTGCTCTCCAACCTTGGAGGTGAAAGTTCATGCCCCTACTCTTCAGTGAGCCCTCACAGAAAAGCAATCAATCACCCTATTTGTTTTTCCTGGTTTCCCTATGAACCCCATGTTTACCCTGGCCATGTCTGAGCCTTTTTATCTTAGGTGCATGACTGAGTTTCAAAATTCCAATTTTTAGGGACATCTGCAGCATGGACCTGCAATGTTTCTCTGGAGGAGGGTCTTTCCAGGCTTGCCAGACGGTCCAAGGAAAGCAGCTGCACAACTGTGCTGTGGTTCACAGTTTATACCAAAATGCTGGCACCAAGACCCGCTGCCCTCAGCCAGCTTCCCAGCTCCTATGCCTGGGAACAGCACAGCACCTTGGTGTCACCTGTTCTTCTATGACCCAGGGGATCCTCAGACCACCCTGTCACTCCTGGGATTTTGCCCCACTTTACCACCTGAGCACTTTTCATCCAGGCACGTCCTCCCCAGTAACCAACTAAACAGTTCAGATTTTGCGCTCCACTGCCTCTGATATTTGTGGTAGCCTCCATAAGCAGGCTCTCTCCCCACCATTGCATCCACAGTTCTCTCTCTCCCAAGTGAATTTCCACACCTCCTACGTTCCAAAAGCTGGTTGCTTTTCTACTTACAGACTTGCAATTTTTGTTCTCTCAGACCTCCAATTGACTTCTTGGGTGTTCAGAATAATTTGAAAAAAAAAAAAAGAATAATTTGATAACTATCTAAGCTGTGTTTGAGGGACAAACTCAGGGTCCTCCTACTCCTCCACCAGCTTAACTCCTCCTCCTGTGCAACATAGATATTGTAATAAAATCTGTTCTTCTAATCCATGAGCATGGAATGTCTTTTCATTTCTTTGTGTCACGGTGAATGTCCTTCACCGGTGTTTTATAGTTTTCAGAGTACAGGTCTTTACCTCTTTGGTTAGGTTTATTCCTAGTATTTTTGGTGCAATTATAAATGGGATTGTTTTCTTAATTTCTCTTTCTATTGCTTCATTATTACCGTATAAAATGCAACAGATTTGTGCACGTTGGTTTTGTATCATACAACTTTACTGAATTCATTTATCAGTCCTAGTAGTTTTTTTGGTGGAGTCTTTAAGATTTTCTATAAATAGTATCATGTCACCTGCAAACAGTGAAAGTTTTATATCTTCCATATCAATTTGGGTGCCTTTTATTTCTTTTTGTTGTCTGACTTCAGTGGCTAGGATTTCCATTACTATGTTGAATAAAAGTGGTGGGAATAGACATCCTTGTCTTGTTCCTGACCTTAGTTCAGTTTGTTACCTGTGGATTTTCCATGTATGGACTTTATTCTGTTGAGGTATGTTCTTCTAAACCCACTTTTTTGGGGGCTTTTATTATGAATGAATGTTGTACTTTGTCAAATGCTTTTTCTACATCTATTGAAATGATCATATGGTTTTTATCCCTTCTCTTATTGATGTGATTGATGTATCACATTGGCTGATTTGCAAATAGTGAACCACCCTTGCATTCCTGGAAATAAATTCCACTTGATGGTGGTGAATTATTTATTTCTTTAAATGTATTATTGGATTTGGTTTGTTAATATTTTGTGGAGGATTTTTGCACCTATGTTCATCGGAGATATTGGCCTGTAGTCCTCTTTTTTTTGTGGCATCGTTATCTGATTTCGGTATCAGGGCAACAGTAGCCTCATAGAATGAATTGGAAATTGTCCTTCCTCTTTGATTTTTTTCAAATAGTTTGAAAAGAAATATGTAGTAACTCTTCTTTGAATGTTTGGTAGAATTTGCCTATGAAGCCATCTGCTCCTGGACTCTAGTGTTTTGATTACTGATTCAATCTCCTTGCTGATAATCAGTCTGTTCAAATTTTTTATTTCTTCCTGCTTCAGTTTTGGGAGGTTATATGTTTCTAGGAATTAATCTGTTTCTTCTATGTTGTCTAATTTGTTGGCATGTGGTTTTTCATAATATTCTATTACAGTGGTTTATATTTCTGTTGTGTTGGTTATTAGTTTTCCTCTGTCATTTGTGATTGTGTTTATTTGGGCCCTTTCTCTTTTTTTCTTGATTTGTCTGGCTAGAGGTTTTTAAAAGATTTTTTAAAAGATTTTATTTATTTATTTATTTATTTATTTATTTGAGAGAGAGAGAGAGAAAGCACGAATGGAGAGGGGGTAGAGGGAGAGGGAGAAACAGATTCCCTACTGAGCAGGGAGCCCAACACAGGGCTTGATCCCAGGACCCGGAGGTCAGGACCTGAGCCAAAGACAGACGCTTAACCAAGTGAGACACCCAGGCACCCTGAGGTTTATCAACTTTATTAATTTTTTCAAAGAATCAGCTCCTGGTTTCACTGATTTGTTCTTTTTTTTAGTTTCTATATCATTTATTTCTGCTCTAATCTTTATTACTTCCTTCCTTCTGCTGGTTTTAGGTTTTATTTGTTGTTCTTTTTCCAGCTCCTTTTGGTGTCAGGTTAGGGTATTTATTGGAAATTTTTCTTGCTTCTCGAGGTAAGCCTGTATTGCTACAAACTTCCGTCTTAGAACTGCTTTGCTCTATCCCAAAGGTTTTGGACCATTGTATTTTCATTTTCATTTGTTTCCATGTGCCTTCCGAGTTCTATGATTTCTTGGTTGACCCATTCATTGTTTAGTAGCATATTATTTAACCTCCATGTGTTTGTGGTCTTTCCAGATTTTTTCTTGTGGTTGATTTCTAGTTTCAGAGCACTGTGGTCAGAAAAGATGCATGGTAAAAAAAAAATGCACTGGGGCGCCTCGGTGGCACAGCGGTTAAGCGCCTGCCTTCGCTCAGGGTGTGGTCCTGGCGTTCCGGGATCGAGTCCCACATCAGGCTCCTCCGCTATGAGCCTGCTTCTTCCTCTCCCACTCCCCCTGCTTGTGTTCCCTCTCTTGCTGGCTGTCTCTATCTCTGTCAAATAAATAAATAAAATCTTTAAAAAAAATGCACGGTATGATTTCAATCTTTCTGAATTTGTTGAGACTTCATTTTGTGGCTATGTGATCTATTCTGGAAAATGTTCTGTGTACCCTTGAAAGGAATGTTATTCTGCTGTTTTAGGATGGGATGTTCTCAACATATCTGTTAAATCCATCTGGTCCAATGTGTCATTCAAAGCTACTGTTTCTTTGTTGATTTTGTTTGGCTAATCTGTCCACTGATGTAAGTGGAGTGTTAAAGTTCCCTACTATTAATGTATTGCTATCAATTAGTTTATCTTTGTTATTAACTGTTTTATGTATTTGGGTGCTGTCATTCTGGGTGCATAAATATTTATAATTATTATATCTTATTGTATTGTCCTCTTAATGATGATACAGTGTCCTTCTTTGTCTCTTGTTACATTGTTTATTTATTTATTTTTAAAGATTTTATTTACTTATTTAACAGAGAGAGAGACAGCCAGCGAGAGAGGGAACACAAGCAGGGGGAGTGGGAGAGAAAGAAGCAGGCTCCCAGCGGAAGAGCCTGACGTGGGGCTCGATCCCAGAACTCCGGGATCATGCCCTGAGCCGAAGGCAGACGCTTAATGACTGAGCCACTAAGGCTCCCCACATTGTTTGTTTTAAAGTCTATTTTGTCTGATATAAGTATTGCTACTCCAGCTTTCTTTTCATAGCCATTTGAATGACAAATGTTTCTTCATCCCCTCACTTTCAATCTGCATATGTCTTTTGGTCTGAAATGAGTCTCTGTTGGCACATGGACAGGTCTTTTTTTGTTTGTTTGTTTGTTTGTTTGTTTCATCTTTTGACTGGAGGACTTAGTCCGTTTGCCATTTTATTACATTCCTTGGTGTGGACCTCCTTGGGTTGATTTTGTTTGTGGCCCTCTGTGCCTCCTGGATCTGGATGTCTGCTTCCTTCCCCGGATTAGGGAAGTTTTCCTCTATTATTTCTTCAAATAAATTTTCTGTCCCTTTTCCTCTCTCTTCTCCTTCTGGAATCCCTATAATGTGAATGTTATTTTGCTTGATAATGTTGCTGAGCTCACTTGACCTACTCTTATTTCTTCTTCTTCTTTCTTCTTCTTCTTTTGTTCTCCTTGGTTGCTTTCCAATACTCTACCAGCTCGCTGATTCATTCTTCTGTTTCCTCTCACCTACTATTTATTCCCTCTACTGTATTTTTTTTTAAGATTTATTCATTTGAAAGAGAGAGCACATGCATGAGTGGCGGGAGGGGCAAAGGGTGAGAGAATTCTCAAACAGACTCCCTGCTTAGTGTAGAGCCCAGTGTGGGGCTCAATCCAGGACCCTGAGATCATGATCTGAGCCAAAATCACGAGCCAGCCTCTTTAACCGACTGTGCCACCAAGTGCCCCATCTAGTGTATTTTTAATTTCAGTTATTGATTTCTTCATCTGATTGTTCTTTTTTATATTTCCTTTCTCTTTGTTGAAAATTTCTTTGAGATTCTCCACTCTTTTCTCAAGTCCAGTGAGAATATTTATGACCATTACTTTGAAATCTTTATCAGGCATATTGCTTTTCTCCACTTAATTAAGTTCTTTTGCTGTGATTTTATTCTGTTCTTTCACACCCACATGTACAGACCTTTTTCACTGAGAATGTTTTTAAGATTCATCCATGCTATAGTAGGTATCACTCTTCATACTTCATTTCATTTTATGGCTAAATAGTAATCCATTGCAATCATGGCTCTACCACATTTGTTCATTCATTTATCAGTTGATAGATGTTTCCACCTTTTGGCTATTGTGAATAGTACTGCTATGAATACGTGTGTAAAAGTTTTTGATACAAAAACAGTAAAAAATAGAAAAAAGTGAAAAATATTCAAATACATATAAATAAGTAAATTCATCATCTCCCTGCCCTCCCTTCTCTTTGTGAGGTAACCAGTTTTTAATAGCCTAGTTTGCTTTGTTATTTGATTTTACAAAATCAAGATCATAATATACACATTACACTTCAATTTGCTTTTCACTTGAGATTATACTGTGGACATATATTTTTTTTTACATTAGTATATTCAAGTGAAGCTTTTCTTTTTAGGACAACTGCATTTTTTTTCTTTCAACCTGCTAACAGAATATCTTGCTCCTGCAAATAACTTGCACTGTTTTATTCCACATGTGCATTTTTTTCTCTTACCAATCAAGATTTTAGTGTTCACTCTAGGTCAAGCTCATGGTATTTCTTCTGCAAGAACACTTTCTTGATTAATTAAACACATTATAAATTTTCCTTTATCTAAAATTCCATTCACTCATGATCTCCAAGAATTGTGTGAACATTAGATTTGTATTTTTTCATTAATTTTTTAACTTACGGATATTCAGTATTTCCAAACAAATAATAAATTATCTGAAGCAGATGTGAATGTTTTTGGATTTCATTCTCTGCTGCCTCTAGAAAAGAGTTAGATAATCAGAAGTGCTTATTAAAACTCATTGATTTGATATTTCTGGATACCTCTTAAATGATGGCTTTTCCAATTTCCAATTCCTGAATCTCTCTGGTCCAGGTGAAAATAATCATTGTAAATTCCCATGAGACTCTTGACATATATTCCTGTGGTGAACCAAATAACACCATCTTTGCTATTTAATGAATCCCATTGCAGATGTTTTCTTGGTCAATCCCCAAGTTCCTACAATATACATTTTATCTAGAGCTGCTAAACAACTAATGATTCAACTAGGTCATTAATTTATATTTAAAATTACCTCCTATATGCTCTCTATCACAGCCTACTTAACACTGAATAATCTAAAGCCCCGATTCTACTACAGATCTGGTAAGCTTAAGTGTTTTACAAATACTGAAAGATTTTAAATCTCTGCTCTTCCCACCTCGAATCTCCTAACCCTGTTCTGTGGAGCTGAGATCAATAAAACAGTTTACATATGTTGGCAGATATGAAGGGAGAATTTAAACAGGGGAGAGACTAAAGAACTTAATCTTTGAGCTCTTTCTCATAAAGATGATGTCATATAGTCTTTAGGGGACAAAGATAAAAATTTAAGTCATAGTATTACAAATATTTGTAAGAGGAACAGACTCTTACTTTAACAAAAAAGAAGCCATGAAGAAAAGTTAAATGCCTTTTCCTGGGCTATATGACTATATAGTAGTAAACTTGGTAATAAAGCAGTCTTCTTCCATTGGATTCTTACTTATTTTCTCTGTTTCTGATGGGCTCAATGAGATAATTTATCTGTGAATATGTTAAAAATCTTCTCTGGAAATTTATAACAGCTTTGCAACTGTTCACTGAAATCTTTCTATAATGTCACTTATATGTGATATAATTTTTATATGTTCTTTCAGTAAGGATATTCCTAGGGCTGAATTCTAAATGACTAAAGTGTGTGTGTGTGTGTGTGTGTGTGTGTGTGTGTGTGTATGTGTGTGTGTGTGTTTAACACACTGTCATCCCAGAGCCAGTACTTACTTAATGTTAGTTATTATCTTTAAGATTATATAGATAAATAGATGGACAAATATGTAGATAAGTATATGCCTTCTGGATGATATAATAATCTCAATTTGATTGCTATTTAATATCAAAAAAGAAAGTGTTATTTCAACACCTATGACTTCAGTGGTATTTTGCTATGATCTCTAATATCCTATAATTATCTTTCAAACCAACATACCAATGAAGATGGAAAGAATAGTAAAGATAAGTTTTCGTAGAGGAACCAAAGTCTGTGAAAGTGGATTCTTGTACCTTTTGCTTAAATAGAATCATATTTTCTCTTTTTCTTCCCCTTGATATAGGTAGGTTTTCAGGACAATGGATGTGGCCAATAAGTCTGTTTCTGAATTTGTTTTGCTGGGACTCTCTAGTTCCTGGGAACTACGGCTGTTTTTCTTCATGGTGTTCTCACTGTTTTATGTAGCAACAATGCTTGGTAACAGCCTCACAGTCATCACAGTTATAGCCGACTCTCACCTGCACTCGCCTATGTATTTCCTGCTCACCAACCTTTCCATCATTGATATGTCACTTGCTTCCTTTGCCACCCCTAAGATGATTACAGACTACCTCACTGGACACAAAACCATCTCCTTTGATGGCTGTATCACCCAGATATTTTTTCTACACCTTTTTACTGGCACTGAAATTATTTTACTTATGGCCACGTCCCTTGATAGGTATGTTGCGATATGCAAGCCTCTCCGCTATGCTTCAGTCATAAGCCCTGGGATGTGTGTTGCCCTCGTGGTGGCTTCCTGGGGGGTAGGAGTCATGCATTCAATGAGCCAGGTCATATTTGCTCTCACATTACCATTCTGTGGTCCCAGTGGAGTAGACAGCTTTTTCTGTGACCTTCCTGTGGTGTTCCAGCTGGCCTGTGTGGACACTTATGTTCTGGGCCTCTTTATGATCTCAACTAGTGGCATAATTGCCTTATCCTGCTTTATTCTTTATTCAATTCTTATGTTATTATCCTGGTCACTATCAAGCATCATTCAAAAGGATCATCTAAGGCTCTTTCTACCTGCACAGCTCATTTCGTTGTTGTCTTCATGTTCTTTGGGCCCTGCATCTTCATCTGTATGTGGCCACTAAACAGTTTCCTTATAGATAAGATCCTGTCTGTGTTTTATACCATCTTTACTCCCATTCTGAACCCAATAATCTATACCTTAAGGAATCAAGAAGTGAAGGCAGCTATGAGCAAACTGAAAAATAGGCTTCTAAATCCCAACAAGACAACTCCTTTGCTTTACTTTTAGTCTTAAATTCTAGTTCTTGTTTTAATTTCCTAGGCATTATATGCTACAGTTTTTGTGTACATAATATTGTGACTAGACTTTTATTTCTGGAGTTTTCATCAAATTGTAATTGAACCAAATTGCAATCAAATTGTAAATATTAAAATTACTCTCATATGGTTAAAATACATGTTAGATTTCAAAAAAGCAAATTGACAGAAACAATTTCTTCCAGAAGCAAAGACTATCTATTAAATGCCAAGAGTCCCTGTTCCAGGTAGGAGATTCAATACTAATAATCTATTCACTGGGAAAGACAAACAAAAGGTGTGAAGAGGAAGTACAAATTAAAGGGGAACTAGAAGATAATAGCATTTATACACAATTTGTCACTGAGAGGCACCTTGGTGGCTCAGACAGTTAAGTGGTTAAGCATCCAACTCTTGATTTCTGCTCAGGTCATGATCTCAGGGTCATGAGATGGAGACCCGTGTTGGGCTTCATGCTCGGCACGGAGTGTGCTTAGGATCTCTCTCCCTCTCCCTACCATGCCCTCTCATCCTGGCTCTCCCCACCCCCTCTAAAAATAAAACAAAATAACTAATCACTGAGTTACTTAGAGAATTATCCCTAAAGTATGGCAAATTAGTAAGATTTCTATAAGCCTTAGAAACTCTATACTGCTACAGGAGTATCCTCTGACAGGCAGTGATTTCCTACATCTATCCCTGAATCATTCCTACTTAACATTTAACACAATTTGTAATCTTTTCTATTGAAGAAAACTCTAGACATATTTCATTACGAATGCTGATGATGTCCAAAGCAAACGCTATAAGCTGAAGCATCTCCACCACTCACTTCCAGCTATAAGCAAAGAAATACAGCCATGGCAACTTTTGATAATGTATTATGAATACAGAGGCTGAATAATTTTGCAAATTAGAAAATATTGTGAAATGAGTTTCAAAGCACTACATTTTGTTTCATACAGGTACTATGTCAGCATATGGCTGGGAAGTTAAAACTGGAATTAAATTAAGATAACAATTTATGGGGAGCCGATGGTTTCATTTTAAAGTATTACATTGATTTACAGTTTGGTTAAATTACTTTTCCCTTTTAATATTTGGTTGCAAAAATAAGAAATCTGTGCTTAGTAATACATTGTCAATGTAGTAAGTATATTTCTTTATACAAGTAAGGTTTTCTTTAGTTTTAAAAAGGTTCAAAATTAGCTTTAAGGTACACAAGCTATCACTACCCCCCGCTGGTAGTTACTGGAATTGCAAGCATTGAAAGTCATGAGAAATAATTTCCCTGTGTGCCTTGCTTTGCAAATCATGTTTAAATGATGGCACACATGAAAGAACGAATTGTTATTTGAAACTGACTAAATGGTACTTATAGTGTTCAATATATTATCCAACTTTTAAGAACAAGAAAGTATCTGTTACAACCACAGTATTTGATAAATATGAAGTTGTTCTTCTTTGGCATTGAGTGAATAAAAAAACAATTATATATGCAGTAATTATCAATGGGGAGAGACAAGTTAAGAAAAGGAAATTCCTAACTGTTCATTTTAAGCCAAATGGTAGGAGAAATGTGTATTTTCTTCATCAGTGTGTGTTTTTTTTCATTAATGTGTTAAATAAGGAAATATGCTTACAGTTAATAATGGGTGATATTATTGTGTTAAAAACATAGGAATGGTTGTAATTGTTGGGTAAAAATGTAGATACTGTAATATCTACAGTATCTATGTCTAATACTGTAGCCTATTAACGCTAGCCTGAAATGTGCTTATATCCACAAGATAATAGCATCATTCTATTTGAAATAGGGATAAAAATGGACCAACTCAGGATGAGTGTGTGTGTGTGTGTTTGTGTGTGTGTGTGTGTGACAGAGAGAGAGAGAGAGAGTGACCTTTCAGCTACATGTGCAAATATGTTTAGGATCAAGAAATTCATTTATGTATAAATTTTCTAGCCAGTGTTTTATAAATTCCATAAATAATTCTTTCAAATAATACAATTATTTGAACACGGAGTATATATTTTTTAATGAACTGCTTTTTGCAAGACAAAACCGTTGAGCTTTTTCAAAGGAATGTCATCACTCTTCAGTACTTGTGTGGAGAATTATAAAACTCAAAGACATTTGCCAAATCCCTCAAAGGTGCAACTGATCAACAGACAATTCTGTAAGGGAAGTCAATGAGATTGATTAGTTGGAATTACAGTAAGACCCTACAGCCGAGAATGAAAAGAATCACAGCCTCCGGAGGACTTGCATATATAAAGGGAACTACCTACTACCTTTCTCGGCGGCTCAGCATGAACAGTAAATGTACAAGCAATCTCTGTGTATACCATAAAACTTTAATCTTAATTAGGGGCTCCAGGCAGATTATTTCATCACCATGTATCCTCATCACTCTGCTGACACTTCTTTATACAACAGTAAGTACAGTGACGGGGCACAGGCTCCTTATGCAGTAGTAAAGACAGTGCCATTTGCCACTAAGGCGTCCAAAGCCAGAAATAATGTTTTCAAAGCATTCTAGGTGAACAGAAACCAGCTAATATAAACAAACCAGGTCGAGGATGGCTTTAAATGGTCTAAATTTCCAGTAACACAATTGAGAGCGTATTGCAATTAGAATAATCTATAAGAAGACTTTTTTGACAAGCAACTCCCCCCTTCAGGTGTTTGGGAAGCTTCACAATGACAAACCTATGAGCTTTCAAAATTAAAAAAAAAAAAGTCTTGTAAAATTAAGCAGAATAATCAAATGCAGCTGAAAAATATTAAAAATCAGGTTTAGATGAAATGATACAATGTAAACAGTGGTACGGGAAGGAACTAGATATATGTAATGACAATAAAACTGTACATGATGTGTACTTCCAAAAATCTTTGAGGAAAATTTCAGAATACTATAGAGTGTAACGGTGGTGGGTTTATATCGAAGCCTGTTTCAGACCCCCTTCCTTGCATGTGTTTCCTCAAGGTCCTGGAATGGACCCTAACAACCATTTACTCACAATTTTGACTTTTTATTTTCTTAAAGAAGTCGCCTCAGACTAGACAGACTTTAGTTCTACAGAACCTAGATCCACCCTGCATGTGGGGGTAAAAGTCTTAGACTCAGGTATGTTTTTATCAGAGCTAAAGGCCAATTCTACTGTTTGTTAGTGGTGTAAACTTGAGCAAGATACTTGATATCCCTTAGCCTCAGCTTCTACATCTGTAAAAGAAGATAATAATAGTACTAACACTGCAGAGTTATTTTCATATTTCTATGAAGTCATTCATATAAAGTACATAATGTACGTTCAACAAATGTTATTGTACTATTGTTCTGATCAACTTTGGATAGCTTTAAGGGCCTCGATACTTACTGAGCTAAGAATTGACATGTTTAATTTGAAAGGTAAATTTTTATTTTATAAATTTTCAGTATTTGCATGTAGGTATGCATAAAGTTAATGCGTATGAGGATTAATTTGGAAAATTAAAAGTAACTCCCATTTTTTGTTTTTCACCTCATCATTTAAAAAATTTAAAAGAGATTTAGAAAAAAAAGCAACTTCCATTAGAAAACTACATTGATGTTTATGTTTATTCCAGTCTCCAGAGACTGTTTTCCTCACTGCTTATAATTTTTATAAATCAGGAAAAATTCTGAATTATTGTTTAATTAGTGTGTCATGGCTTCTTTGCAATGAGTAATTATTAAACTGATTTACAGATTTTAGAACGGATTTTCACCACAATTTTTTCAAAATAAGAATGATGATGTTTGATCCTTCATATTATTAAGGTAAAGACATAGATGCATAGATTAGTACATATTTTCTTAGACAAGTATAACTTTGTATGATATAGATAGTCTTATGTGAAGTATTTTTCTCCTGCTAAGAGCTTGGGAGAATGTGATCACTGGACTACACTGCCAAACAGAACAAGTTCTTGGTAGATGGTAACATGTGAACATCTTCAGACTCTTCATAAAAGTGTTTTCAGACTTAAACTATGACCAATGAAACTTTGTTTTCAAACGAGCTTTTGGAAAAAGCAGTTAAAGTTAAAAAGAGAAATGAATAAACATCTCTACTCTTCCTGTTTATTCCCATTTACTATTTTGCATGGAGATTTTTGGATGCATGTTTCCAGACTGAAAACCAGGGGAAAAAACGACCATGGAAACCTAATTCATGTGAACTTTTCGCATGTACTTTCAGAGTGCAGTGAAATACACTGAGCAATTTGATAGTCTTTCAATTTATATGCTTCTGTAAGGATGATTAATTTTATAAAGATGGGAGTTTTTTGTTGTGCTTTTTAAATTTGATTAAGTTAGCCAACATATAGAATATCATTAGTTTCAGATGTAGTGTTCAACAATTCATTTGTGTATAACACCCAGTGCTCATCACATCATGTGCCTTACTTAATGCCCAAAACCCAACTCCATCCCCCCACCCACCTCCCCTCCAGCAGCCCTCAGTTTGTTTCCTGTAGTTAGGAGTCTCTCACAGTTTTTCACCCATTCTGATTACTTACCCTTCAGTTTTCCCTCCTTTACCCTATGATCCTCTGTGCAGTTTCTTAAATTCCACATATGAGTGAAACCATATGATAATTGTCTATCTCTGATTGACTTATTTCACTCAACACAATACCCTCCACTTCCATCCACACTGATGTAAATGGTACGTTCATCCTTTCTGATGGCTGAGTAATATTCCATTGTATGTATGTATGGTTGAGTAATATTCCATGTATGTATGTATGTATGTATGTACATATCCATATACATACATATGGATAAAGACACCATCTTTATCCATTTATCTGTTTTTTTTTGTTTTTTGTTTTTTGTTTTTAAGATTTTATTTATTTGACAGAGACAGCCAGCGAGAGAGGGAACACAGGCAGGGGGAGTGGGAGAGGAAGAAGCAGGCTCCCAGCGGAAGAGCCTGATGTGGGGCTCGATCCCAGAACGCTGGGATCACGCCCTGAGCTGAAGGCAGACGCTTAACGACTGCGCCACCCAGGCACCCCTATCCATTCATCTGTTGATGGACATCTTGGCTCTTATCACAGTTTGGCTATTGTGGACATTGATGCTATGCACATTGGGGTGCAGGTTCCCCTTCGGATCACTACATTTCTATCTTTTCGGTAAATAGCTAGTAGTGCAATTGTTGGGTGTTGGGGTAGCCCTATTTAACTTTTTGAGGAACCTCCATATTGTTTTCCAGAGTAGCTGTACCAGCTTGCATTCCCACCAGCAGTGTAAGAGGGTTCCCCTGTCTCCAGATCCTCACCAACATTTGTTGTTGCCCGTCTTGTTAATTTTAACCATTTTGACTGGTGTCAGACTGTGGTTTCGATACTGTCCATGTCCATGTCCAAACCCAAACAGAAAACAAATGGATGGTTTCCAGAAGAAAGGGGGTACAGTGAGGGGCAAAATGGGTGAAGGAGAGTGGGAGATACAGGTTTACAGTGATGGAATAAGTAAGTACAGATAAATAAATACAGGGCACAGAATAGGGCATCGAGTCAATGATACTGTGACAGCATACTACAGTGACAGTTATCTACACCGGCAAACACTGCATAAAGGAGGAATTAGATAAACTGACTCACTGTGTTGTACATGTGAACTTAATGTAACACTGTGTGTCAACTATACTGAAATAAAAAAAAAATAAAAAGATTGCTATTTCAGGGAGGAAGCACCTGGGTCAGTCTCATGTCACATGGTCACCTTCTGGCCACTAGCAAAAGGAGCTTCCTGGGGCCCTGCTGACTTGAGTAGTACAAAGATGTCTACTTGGGTTCACTATCCCTCCAAGAAGTAGCCAGTGAGAAAGAAATAAACCTTTAAATGAAATTTGGGTGCTGTTATGAAGGTGAAATGAACACAGGGTGGCTCAAATGCCTAATAGTTGTTCCCTGTTCTTTTGTGTGTAATGATAATATTTCTTGTGAGAGTACTATGCAGTTTGAAAGTGTTGTATCTACTTCTCAGTCTCATCTGACCCTTGCAAAGACCATGGAGTGCAGGTGACAAGAGGGGGATAATTTCCCTACTGTTACAGGCATCAGAGCTCGGAGGCTAGTCATTTGTGCAGCATTAATTTATTAAATAGTACACACTGGTGCTGGGGGTAGAAACTTTGGTTGGGTGGGTTGTGTGGTTAGTAGGTAGTGGAGCAGAATAAATAAGTAAATAAATAAGTAAATACGTTAAAATATAAGCAAAAATGTACATTTGGCATTCTATATAGGAAATTGGGGGGGGGGGGGAACCTAAAGAATAAAGGAGTACAAGGATAAAAATTATAAAGTGCAGAAAATAATGAATTTTTCTTTCACTCCTTCTATAAATTTAGCTTAAGCTTAATATCAAAACCCAATGAGGATTTTGGAGAAGTTTTTTTTTTTTTTAAATATCGCGTATATATCAGTTAGGATTCGATGAGGGAAGCTGAACCACTAAAGAGTGAGATGGAGTCAGAGATGTATTATGAAGATTAGGTTTGACACAATAATGGGAATTAGTGGAGAATACTAGGGAAGGTTTTTGCTTCTAAGTATGGTGGTGAATCTGAAGTTGCTGTATGTCAGCAGGACTGATGGCTGAGAAGAAAAGCTGGATGTGGAATTTGAAGTGTGTTTTCTGTTGACAACATAAAATTGCATCTTTTTTTTTTCTGGTCTGATAATCTTGTCATTTTGTTTGGAGTGTTCGTTTGCATTTAACACAGTGATTGATATAACAGGATTACATCTACAACTTTGATTTCTGTATGTCCCAAGTCTTCCTTTGTGGTTGTAGTTACTTTGTTCTTCTATTGCTTTCTTATGAAATAGAGACTTTCTAGTGTGCCATTCTAAATTCTTTGTTGCTTTTACATTAAAAATTTTTGAAGTTATTTTATCTGTGGTTGCTCTAGGGATTAATATACATGTTAATTTATCACAATTTACTGATTAATATTAACTTAACATCAGTAAAATCTAGAATCTTTGCTCCAGTCTACCTTCATTTCCTCCCCCTTTCTTTAACTACATCTTCGAATTTTTAAGTCAAAAAATAAATTCCCATGATGATTTTATGCAATCAAATTTCAAGTCAGGTTAGATAAGGAAAGGTAAAAAAAAAATCTGTTAATGTAGGCTTTTTTTTTTTTTAAGATTTTATTTATTTATTTGACAGAGACAGAGACAGCCAGTGAGAGAGGGAACACAAGCAGGGGGAGTGGGAGAAGAAGAAGCAGGCTCATAGCGGAGGAGCCTGATGTGGGGCTCAATCCCATAACACTGGGATCACGCCCTGAGCCGAAGGCAGACGCTTAACCACTGTGCCACCCAGGTGCCCCTGTTAATGTAGGCTTTTATATTTAATTACGTAATTAGTTTTACTGTGGCTCTTTAATTCTATGTTAAATGAAGTTACTCTCTGGTGTCCTTTTCAGCCTCAACAGATTCTTATTTCCTGTAAAGCAGATCTAGCAATTAATTATCTTAGTTTTTTTTCCTTTAAATCTAGAAATTTCTTTTTTTGACCTTCATTTTTGAGATTTTTACTAGATATGTAATAATTCTCTGTTGACATTATTTTTTCCTATTCATATTTTGAACTGGTTATCTCATTGTTTCCAATGAAAAGTTAGCTGTTAATTTTACTGAAGTTCCCTTGTCCTGATAAACTGGTTTTCTCTTACCGATTTCACAATTTTCTCTTTGTCTTCCAACAGTTTAAGTATAATAGCCTATACTAGGCATAGATCTATTTGTGTTCATCCTTCTTGAAGTTTGCTAAGCTTTTTGGATCTGGACATTAGAGTGTTTCTTCAACACTGGGAAATTTTCAGACATTATATTCATATTATATTCGTATTATATTCACATCCTTCTGTCTTCCTTTCTGGGACTCCCATTAAGGGCATGTTGATATACTTTGATTATGTCCCAACAGGTCTCTGAAGTAGTGCTCCTTTTTCTTCGTTCTCTTTTTGTTGGTTTATTATTCAGATTGGATAAGTTCTATTGATCTTCAAGTCTTCTGATTCTTTCCTCTGCACCTTCAAATTTGCTATTATCCCCTCTAGGGAATTTTTCTTTTCACTTAGGTATTTTGACTTTAGTATATCTACTGTTTCTTCTTAATAATTTCCATCTATTGATTATTATTCTCTACTTGGTGAATCATTGTAATTATGCTATCCTTTAATTCTTAAACATGTTTTTCTTTAGGTCTTTCAACATATTTTAGTATCTGCTTTGAAGTCCTTGTTTGCTAAATCCAACATCAGAGACTCTTCAGAAATCATTTCTATTGACTGTTTTTCTCCCATGTCTGTCACATTTTCTTCTCTCTTTTTTTGGCATGTCTCACTTTTTAAAACTGAAAAATTTAGGTAATATTGTAGCAATTCTTTATTCTTATGCCTTGCCTTCAATGAGTTGTTATTGTTTTTATTATTGTTGTAGTTTTTGTTATTTTTTTGTTTAGCAACTTGATTAGACTAATTCTATAGTCTATTTTCCTGAAGTATATTGCTACTGATGTCTCCTCTCAGGTTTGTTGTTAATTCTTGTTTTTATTTCATCATCTTGACCAGTAAGTCTTTCATCTTGGCAGCCATTTTACAAGTCGTTCTGGTTTTTACCTTCTGCTACCTCCTCATGTATCCTCTGCCTGTGTGTAAGGATTCACATTCATCTAGGGGCAAGTAGTTTCTTATGGTCTTTTCTGACCTCTCCTGAGCATGCATGTAGTCTTGTGCATGTCCATAGCTGTCCAAACATTCAGGAATATGTGCGAGTTTATCAAGGCCTCTTATAACTGTTTCATTTATTGGATCTCCCTCTTAATATTCTGGCTAGTCTGACAGTTTCTTTCTTGTTCCATCCAATATATCAATAAAGACTACCTGCAATGTTAGACTTTCCTAATTTCTTGCACTGAGGTTATTATTATTATTATTTTAGACAACACTTCTGGGCATAGGATTTTCTGTCTTCAGTTCTAAATCTGGCAGCAAACCTGCTGGTTTCCACAGTTTGCCCCACCGTGGTAGAACAGTCATGCTGAAAGAACTGATGTGAGTTGTGATAATGTGAGAAACCTCAAGCAAAGGTACTACAGTCTTCTACTGTTCCTACCTGACTAATATTCAGTAGTCTTTTACAAATTATTGCTTTTCATTTTTTGCATGCTGGTGTTCAATATCCAGAATTCTGAAATTGTTTCTGATATTTTTTCCAATTTTATTGTTATTTTGGGGAAAAGAATTTGTTGAGCTCCATACTCTCCATTTTACAAATAGGTCTTACCTTCGTATAATTGATTTTGTACCCTCCGGACAAAGAGAAGCTTCTAAAATATAAATCTTATCATGATACTCCTTTTAATAACGCAATCCTTTTCCCCAACCAATGGCTTTTTATTGTTCTTAAAAGAAGTTTAATACTATGTAATTTTTCTTATCTAGATAAATCCTATCTACTCTAGATTTCAGTCAAATTAAATTTCTTTTAGTTCTTCAATTATACGTCTTCACCAAATGTTTACATGTTGACATACAGATACTGGTGTTTTTGTTATTTTCTTCCTGATTAAAAATATCCCCCTCTAGAAACACGGCCTTCCACTAACCTGGCTAACTCTGATTCATCTATTATGTAACAGCTGAAACCTTCCATACATTTTTAATCTAAGCTTAAAGCCTTCCATAATTATTTATACCACTCCCTACCTGCTGCATGGTAATTTTATTTGTCAATTTTACTTTATTTGTCAAGGTATCTGCTTTCTGTCTTAGAATATATATTTGTGAAGTCAGGAACTATTTCATCATATACCCTAATGCATTTCTACCTCCTAGTTTAGTAACTGGGAAATAGTGTTTAATAACTATTTGGTGAAGAAAAGCAGTACAATATTGTTAAGAAATTATTTCATATTAACCAGACATTTGACTTGAGAAACTTAAAATAAAACTACAAAACAAGCTATGTAATATGAAGAAGTTATAAAGATGGTTAAAGCAGAAATCTTTTTTTAAACTTAATTTAAACTTAAAAATATATATATACAAAAGATGAGGAAATGCTCATAAACTCCCCTCTATGCATTTATTACTCAGCTTCAACAGTTATCAACACATGTGTAATCACGTTTTCCCCATTCATCTAAGTAAAATTGCTAAGTACAAGAGTCAATTGCATATATGATTTTCTAGCCATTGCTAAGTGCATTTCTATAATGATTGTTGCATTTTGCATTCCTATTTGCATATATAAGTCCCTCAAAGCCTTGTCAAGATAGTATATTGTGAAATTTTGAATTTTTACCAATATGATATGTTGGAGATGGTATTTCAGTGTAGTTCTACTTTCATAACAGAAGTTCTTGAAATAAAAACAAAAAATGCAGTTACCAGTGAAACTAAAAATACAGTTCTTGGAAGGCAATAATAACAACAATAGGATCAGTGTTTATCAAAATAAAAAGGAACCATACAAGTAATCTTTGAAGATTAGAAAAATGACCTTAAGATTATATGTTGAGGAGATCAATTAAAGAATGCTATGTAAAAGCAAAAGACAACATATTCATCCAGAAGAATTTATTTCCTAAGAAAGAATAAGTTGCCAAATTTGCCTAAAAAGAGGAAGATAACTGAAGTCAACAATAATTATAACACACATTGAAAAAGAACTTCAAGGAGACTTCCAGGTAAGATGGTAGAGTAGGAGGATCCTAGATTCACCTCATCCCACAGATACACCTAGATAATACCCACATCAGAGTAAACAAACCAGAAAACAACCTGACGAGTAGGAGAACTGACTCCCTATAGCTAAATGTAGAGAAGAGGCCAACTGAAGAGGGTAGGAAGGGCAGAGATCTTGTAGGGAGACAAACTGACTCCTAGAACTGTCTGTGGGAAGGAGGGTCACCATGGGAACAAGATGAGAGAAGAGCAGACCCCACTCTCAGCACCCCAGGCACAGGAAAATCACACTGGAAAGACAAATCCCCAAAACATATGGCTATAAAAACCAAAGGGGCCTAACTTTGTAAGTTGTTACAGTCAGTGCAGCTTACCACTTGGAACATTAAAAATCACTATATAAAAAAAGAAAATTACAGGCCAATATCTCTGATGAACATAGGTGCAAAAGTCCTCAACAAAATATTGGCAAACCGAACCAACAATATATCAAAAAAACCATTCACTGCAAACAAGTGAGATTTATTCATGGGATGCAAGGATCATTTAATATTCACAAAACAATCAACGTGATACATCACATCAACAAGAGAACGGATGAAAACCATATGATCATTTCAATAGATGGAGAAAAAGCGTATGACAAAGTACAACATCCATTCATGATAAAAACCCTCAATAAAGTAGGTTTACAGGGAATATACCTCAACATAATAAAGACCATATGAAAAATTCACAGCTAACATCGTACTCAATAGTAAAAAACTGTGCATTTCTCCCCCCCACCCCAAGATCAGGACAAACATATCCACTCTCACCAATTTTATTACACCTAGTACTGGAAGTCCTAGCCACAGCAATCAGACAAGGAAAAGAAATAAGACACATCCATATAGGTAAGAAAGAAAACTTTCACTATTTGCAGATGACATGCTACTATTTATAGAAAACCCAAAAGACTCCAACAAAAAACTACTAGAACTGATAAATGAATTCAGGAAAGTCACAGGCTAGAAAAACAATATACAGAAATCCATTGCATTTCTATACACAAATAATGAAGTAGCAGAAAAGAAATTAAAACACAATTCCATTTTCAGTTGCACCAAAAAAAAAAATTACATAGGAATAAACCTTTACCAAAGAGATGAAAAACCTGTTCTCTGAAAACTATAAAACATGATGAAAGAAATTGAAGATGAAACAAATGGAGACAAACCATAAGAGACTCTTAACCATAGGTAACAAACCGAGGGTTACTGGAGGGGTGGTGGGTGGAGGGGTGGGGTAACTGGGTGATGGGCATCAAGGACAGCATGTGATGTGATGAGCACCAGATGTGATATACAACTGATGAACCACTGACCTCTACCTCTAAAACTAATAATAGTCCATATGTTAATTAATTGAATGTAAAAAAGAAAGAAACAAATGGAAAGCTCTTCCATGCTCACAGAGTATGAGAACAAATATTGTTAATATATCCATACCACCCAGAGCAATCTACAGATTTAATGCAATCCCCATCAAAATGCCAACAGCATTTTTCATAGAACTAGAACAAACAATCCTAATATTTCTATGAACCCACAAAAGACCCTGAATAGCAAGAGCAATCTTGAAAAAAGAAGAACAAAACTGGAGGAATCATAATCCCACATTTCACGATATACTACAAAGCTGTAGTAATCAAAACACTATGGTACTGGCACAAAAACAGACATGTAGACCAATGGAACAGAACAGAGAGCCCAGAAAGAAATCCACGATATATGGTCAATTAACCTATGACAAAGGAGGCAAGAATACGCAGTGGGAAAAAGACAGTCTCTTCAGCAAATGGTGCTGGGAAAACTGGAGAGCTAGATGCAAACAAATGAAACTGGGCCACTTTCTCACACCATACACAAAAATAAGCTCAAATGGATTAAAGACCTAAATGTGAGACCTGAAACCATAAAAAGAAGAGAGCACAGGCAGTGATTTCTTGGACATTGGCTGTAACAGCAATATTCTAGATATGACTCCTGAGGCAATGGAAATTAAAATGAAACAAACTATTGGGACTATATCAAAACAAAAATCTTCTGCAGAACAAAGGAAACAACCAATAAAACTAAAAGACTACCTACCGAATGGGAGAAGATACTTGCAAATGACATACCAGATAAAGGGTTAATATCCAAAATATATAAAAAACTTATAAAACTAATACCCCCAAACCCCAAAAATCCAAAGAAAAAATAGGCAGGAGACATGAATAGACATTTCTCCAAAGAAAACATCCAGATGGACAACAGACATAAGAAAACATGCTCAACAACACTAATCATCAGGGAAATGCAAATCAAAACCACCATGAGCTATCACCTCACACCTGTCAGAATGGTTAAAATAAAAAGCACAAGAAACAGCTTTGGTGAGGATGTAGAGAAGAAGGAACTTCTTGTGCACTGTTGGTGAGAATACATATTGGTGCAGTCACCGGAAAATAGTAGGAAGTTCCCCCAAATTTAAAAATAGAATTACCATAGATCCAGTAAATTCACTATTGGGTCTTTACCCAAGAATATGAAAACACTAATTTAAGCAAGTGGAAGTTCCCCTCCGTACATGGCTTTTGTTATGTACATAATACAAAATAGAATCAAGGCTGAATAGCATGATTATGTGCAATACATAACTACATAACATCTGTACACATCAGCGGATCTGAGAACCAAGGCATGAAATTGAAAGCAAGACTGAATGCTTTAATATAAGTAAAAACCAGGATTGAACACTGCAATAAATCCGAAGTCCCTCCATGGACATACTTAACTATTTACAGCTAAAAACAGGCATTACAAGACCAATCTAACTATACTCATTGATATATAAAAAACACAAATTTCATACATCACATAAAGCTTCCATTAGAATGAAGTGATATTACCAGACAAGCATCAGTGAAGTATAATGCCTCTTCTAGTTGTCACTGCACAATGCTGTAGATAATGCAGCCCACGCAATACACCCAACACCACCAGAGTCCTATACCCAAGTACAATTAATGTGTTAAAGAAGCCCTCTGCAAGTGGTACTGGATACCACTAAGAAATCTACTGCAGCCATGCTAGTTAGGATTTTCAATGCAGACAGGTACACTTACATTAAGAATTGAAGCATTTTAAAAAGCTTTAAATATTCTTTCTTGAACCAAAACATTCAACAATAGGTACACATGGAAAATTAACTTCTCAGATATCTTTGCAATTTAAAATTCAGATGCATTTTATTCGGCAGAGCGGCTGTATGTAAAAAACAAATGTAGTTTTAATTTCTTCTTATAAACAAATTAATCTGAGTGCAGTCCTACGCTACACAACATTTTTAGCAATGAGTAATAAAGACATAGTCTGGTAAGGCCAGCAAAATAAGCTTCAAAGGTATCTCAAGACCCTGTTGGCTTCATGGTTTTACTCACGATAACCAGTTGTGACGTTTACCTGTCACAGAATGTCTTCTTTTACAGCTTGTAGAAGACCAATTAACCACACTTATATATGGCACCAAATACCAGTTTCATGGAAAGATATGATCCTCATTATAGCTTCCCTCCTACTTCCAAACAACATGCTGCACACCAGTCATAGTGAATTAGGGGCACGTCCTATTCTAGTAACCTAACTAAGTATATCTGCAATGATCCTATTCCCAAATAAGCCCACATTCTAAGGTACAGAACAGTAGGAGTTCAATATAAGAATTTTGGGAGAACACAACTGAATCCATAACAGCAATCACCACAGATAAATATGCTGAATAAATCCAAGAAGGAAAAAGTTGCCATGATAACAAGGAGAGATTACTTTCAGAAAAATATAAATTAACAATTAAATGGCGAGAATGCATCTGAAAGGATCTGAGGAATTTAATTAACCACAAGTTTAAAAAAAAAGCTGAGAGATTTATATGATTACTAAGAAATTTTAAAGCAAATAGAGCCTGCATTATAATAAAAATGGTAATCACCAATAAAATGTGTTCCAGAAGAAATAATTAATGCCAATCGATGGAAGTTATAGCTGCATTTAAAGAATATTCTAATAAGCTTTTCTGTTCAATAGTAGAATGGGTACTGAATTTCTCTCCAGTGGAAATATTTAAGCAGAGATGAGAAGCCATCTATTGCATATAGAAGAGGAATTTGGAAAAGTTTCTTAAGAGAGCTAACACACCTGCCTTTTTGTTAATTAGGATTAAATGGCACCTGTAGGTCTTGACTTCCCCGGGGCTCCCTGCCTTTACTGCACATGTATACCCTGTCTGCCTTCCTTCTTCCTCCCCCAAGTGCAAGAAGTAAAACAGACCACTACCTCTTTGGATCATACACTGAGTGTGTTTAAAATGAGAGATTGCTGTCTTTTGGACTCTTAATGCTTTTAAGACCTGCCACACACTTGCTCTATGGGCAATTCCCTGGATGTGACTGATTAGTTGTCCTTCCAATTTGCCTAATTTTTCCAGGTGTGTTTCTCTTTTGATTTAGTTGATTAAGTGTCTAATCCACTATACATCCAACACGCCGCTTTTCTGGCTGGACTTCAATCTGGATCACTTCAGTTAGAAGAGGGCATCTTCCTAAAGGGTTGGAACTCAACTACCACTAATTAAAAATGTGCGTGCTAGCGTCAGACACCTGGTTTTGAGTCCCAGCTCTTCACCTAATTGTTAGGCAAATCATTAAATATTGTAAACCTTACTTCATTATTTCTTCAAAATTTGAAAAAAACCTCTAAATACACCATGAGAATTAGGTGAGACGGTGCAGTTGGGGCACTTTGTAGAGTGTCCAGCAGAGAGAAAGCACTGGTAATTTACAGTTATATGAAAAAAGAACAAAGGAGATTGATGGGGGCCAGTGGAGAGGGGATGTGAGAGAAGAAAAGGGCATATGAACAAGAGTGGTACCAACCAGGAAGCCAAAGCTATGATTTGAATCCCGTGCAGAGGGCTTTTCCATATGGGAGGAAATAGGATTTGATGGTTGTAGAATAGGTCATATTGGGAGGGGCTGAGACCTGGTGTCTAGATATACCCAGGTTTAGCTGGAGAAAACAAAGTTTCCAGCCAGGTGGAGTACAGAATCCAGAGACTACCCTGATAACCTGTCATTGGGAATCTTGGCAGGGGATCTGGGTTGGAAGGTCCTATATGGAAATAAAGATGGACAAAGAGAGGTGAAGGATAGGTAATAGATATGAATCTAAGCAGATTGGTGGATGGCAAAGGATCTGACCTCAGTGAAGATACATGAGTGTATGTGTGTGTGTGTGTGGGATGTCTGTTTTTGAGATATAGTTGATACATAAAATTATGTAGGTTTAAAAAATACTATGCATTGATTTAATACACATATATTGAAATATGATTACCACTGTAGTGTTAGCTAACATTTCTGCCACATCCTTATCTTTTTTTGTGCTGAGAACACTTAAGATCTATTCTCCTAGCAACTATACAGTATTGCCATACAGTATTGCTAACTATAATCACAATGTTGTATATTAGATTCACCTTCTAACTGCAAGTTTCTACCCATTGATCAACATCTCCCCAATTCTCCCACCTGCTGATGCACTTTATTTTGAGGCCAGAGATTAAAAAACAAAAAAACAAAAAACAAACAACAACAACAAAACTAAACAGGTCTTTAGTCTCTGGGGTGAAAGCAAAGCAAAACCCAGGTAGGTAAGAATTTGTGCCCTAGAGGTTGTATAACTTATAGGTACCAAGGTTATACAAGTAGAGGGGCCTCATTATTGTAAATTGGAGAGTATCTTAATCCATTTGTGCTGAACAAAAATACCAGACTGGGTGGCTTAAACAATAAGCGTTTATTTCTCACAGTTCTGGAGGATGGAAAGTTCAAGATCATGGTGCCATGGTCTGGTCAGAGCCTGCTTCTTAGAAGACCTTTCATCTTTTTGCTATAAATTCTCATAGCAGATGGGGGCAAGGATACTTCCTCAGGCTGATTTGTAAGGTCACTAATCCCATTCATAAGAATGTCACAAAGTCCCCACCTCCTAATACCATCATACTGGGGGTTAGGGCTTCAGCAAATGTATTTGGGGAGACATAAACATTCAATCCATAGCAGAGGGTCAGTTAAAGAAAGAAACTAGATTCCATTGGGTATAGAATTTTGTCATGAGATTAGGGTAAATTATTGTGCCTATTAAAGGAGCTCAATAAATCTTTCCTAAATTGCATCACATTGAACGGCTTTAATTTCTCTGCTCCTAGGGGCAAGATTGTCCTGTAGTGAAGCTGAGCCTATTAAAGGAGACTAAGTAATTATCTATTATGAAGGAGACTGCTCTCAGGCAAGGGGACAAAAAGCCAAGGTCTTCATAAAAGCACTTGAAAACATGGTTGCCCTATGTCATCCCACAGGTTTACTGTAGAACTTAACTGGAAATAAAATTTGGAGATAAAGTCAATCAAATATCTTTGAGCAAAGAGGAGTCAATTCTACACTTAAAGTCACTTTTATGGTGAGCTACAAAGTAGACAATGGCCAAGCCAGAATAAAGCCAGGTGATCCATTGGTCCACAGGTGTAGATGCCAAGGAGGCTATTAATCTAGTATAATATCCATGTGTTTCCTAATCCCTACAGTAGTCAATGATTCAGACAGAAGTACCTATAAAAAGTTAATGTTGTACACCTAGTTATAATTGTTTTCTGTTTTGTTTTGTATTTTAGGAAAAATGACTTAGACACTAGAGATACTTTGACTTGTCGCTTTGAAAAGAATAATCTTGTCAACCATCCTTATCTCTGTAGAAGAGCCTGGAAGAGACTCAGAACAAAACCTCTTCCAAATATACCAAATTTGCTTCAACTCTTCATTTGACTGAAGGAATGAAAGCAAAGGCAACCTTGGTTAAAACTGAAGGGGACCCTATACCAATTATTCTTTCCTCTTTTTAGATACATTCTCCTGTGCATTTGATAAGCAAAGCTGTGGGTCTGCCCGAACTCTCTGGAGCTTCAGAGTTATGCTATTAACCTCACCCAACAAAACTGCAGCATTTTATGTTTTTTCCAACGTGAAAAACTTAAAAAGGACTTTTTCTTCTTTAGGCCACAGGGTGAGGACTTTCTGGTTCTTCTCTGGTCCCCAGTAGAGCATGTAAGCAACTGTCTATTTTATTTATGTGTTGTTTACTGAGTATTTTCTAATGTTGCAGGGAGAAGAAATCATGTATTTTTTAAACTATTGTTACAATGCTTTATTAATTTATGTAAAAGGCTCTTTTGACCCATTGATCTCTGAGGTATTTAAAATGGACATATGTATCTGATTATATGGTTATCTGCAATCTTTACAGGAGAAAAAACACACACAAATATTTTCAAAGTTAAATACTAGGCTTCTAGTAGTGACAATGCAACCCTGTTTATATGTACCTCCTTAAAACTTACCACAGGTAATGTTTTATTTATGATACTATCAAGATTTTCTTTTAACAAAAAAATTATCTGATAAGACAAGAAGTAAAATTGAGCAATTCAATTTTGAAGTATGTAAAATTTACAAGGAGAAGGAAGAATTTTTCTATTTTATGATGTAGAATTCAATTTAAGGAAGATAATAAATTTGGAATTCAGTCAGGAACAAGGCACAAAATCATAACATATACCTCAATTCTCATTTGCCAAATGTTGATTTCATGCTATTTCTTCCTCTAATTTTTATTTTTATTATCTTAAAATTTTTTATTACGTTTTAGATATTTTAATCTTTTATTTCTATTAAGGCATTATCCTTCATAATTTAATACATGTTATGTAGGATTTTTATTCTTTACTCAACTTTTATTTACACATCTGATACATATTAAACATCTATACACACACACACACACACTACTGTGTCAATAACTGTGAGGCACTGAACAGGTCCGACATGGGATCTGCTCTCATGAGCCTTCATTCTACCAAGTGGGGCATTGGATAAAAGACTGTTCTAAGTATTCTAAGTACAAGACGACCGAGATGGCCCTCACGGTCTCAGAGACAGGCTTTCTGGAAGAAAGGGAAATGAAAGATGAGAGGGAGATAGCAAAGCAAAGAAGGTAGTAGGGTAGTGCTGGAAAAAAGTATCTCCAGCAGAAACAGATCTAGAGCTCTATAGACATGTTAGGCTTTCAAGCCTTTAGCCTAGGAAAAAAATGGAAGCCGATGAAAGTTTCATGATGGGAGGGACATGCAGGTCTGCTGCACATTGTACACGTGACTGAGCGTGTGGTGAGGGCAGGCCCTACATTTTAAGTGAGTTCTATTCACACATAGACACGCTATATTTATATATTTATTATGGTGATTTCCTGGTAGACAGTGACAAAATGTCTTGTTCTAATTTAAATATTTTATGACAATTTTTTGACAGAGGGAAGTAAATTGTCTTGTGAAGAGTGCCCTGTAAAAATTCACAAAGACGATGCATTCTGGATATCAGCAGGCTCTGGTTGTGCCAGTTTGCACTGTCAAATAGCCCTCTGTTGCGAACATTTGGAGAACAAATTGAGGGAAGGCAGAAGTAGATGAAGGAATACCATTTAGAGGACTCTTGCTTTGTCCATAGGAGAAATGTTGGTGGTTTGGATTAGTATGGTGACATAGCGGTTAGAGAAGACAAGATGAGAGCAATATTTGGTGAAAGGAATCAACAGACCTTGATAGCTGAAAAGAAACAGATGGGAGACTCCCAGATTACTGGCACTTAATTGATCAATTTCATTTATGATTTTAATAGAAATTAATCATTTAGCTCTCAGACTTTCAGTTTCTATTTCTCAATAGGTGAAAACTTTTCTAATTCTAAGTAAAAGGAGTCCCTTACCAAGACTTGACTTCTTTATTCGGGACTGAAATACTTCTCTTGATATTCTAATTCAAAGGGCTTTGGCTTTTTTTTTTTTTTTTGCCTGCCAAATCAATTGCAAACTGCTATACAGTTGGTGTCTGTTATAATCCTCAGTTCACATTTGACCATCCTGTTTTTCACATTTCTCCAGCTGTTGAATAGCTAGGTTTCTGATGATTACATCCTCTCCCTCCCTTATGCTCCCAGAAACTTAAGCTCCTGATTTTCCATGGAAACTCATTTAGTTACTTCCTCTCAATTATCATAAACTCTTCAATTCCTTTTGAATTTTTCTTCTGTTCCCTGACTAGAATTTCATTGCCTTCTAATTTGGTAATGGCTGAAAATAGTGTTAACCTGCTGTTTTCTGTCTTTATCGTTATTAACAATGTTTAATATTTGGTGATTTGATGTCCACCATGATGCGCTAGGCAGCATGTGTGTGCACGTGTACACACACACACGCACACACACACACACACACACACACACACGCACACGCCAGCTCAAGCCTTTGCAACTGGAAACTATTCCTCCTTAGGCCTTTGTAAAAATCATGAGTCTTGATGGCAATCCAATTCTGACTAATTAGGTTTTATTAAAAAATTATAAACATTCAAATGTCAGGTATGAATTCCTTTCTTAATCATATAATTGAGCAAAAAGTCACTTTATCTAAAATGTTTAAAGCCCAGCCATTTTATTAGATTTTTCAACAACTTAAAAATACCAATTTGTCTTCATCATAATTTCTAATTAATGAGAAATTATAAAATGGACTTCTCATTGGACATTTCATTTGAGGATTCTACTTAGCACTAAAGAGGAAAAAATACTGTCATAATAAATTTTAACCAGGGACTTATTAACAAGTAGAAATAGTCTACAAATTCCATGGAGGCTTTGATGGGGTCATATTTGCCACATGACTTGGTGACTCCTACTGGTCAAATAAGTATCCAAGCCAGAAACATCAAGTATTGCCTGTTTCAGATTTAGTGTGTTCTTTGCATCATAGATTACACTTTGGCAATAAGGACTAGGAGAAATCTTTTAATAATAAAATTACAAATAAGACAGAGTTGGGAGGATCTTTGGCTAACACAGAGTTAAAAGATTGCTCAAAAAAGGAAGAAAACAGCATAACTAAAGTATTTCACATAATTGAGCTTTTTACTGCACACAATTCTCCATTGTGAACTCTATTAGAAAATTTTTCTCATTACAGGTGATCACAGCTTTTTAATTTTCTTCCTCCCATTTTCCTTGATGTCTATTTTTTGTTCATTTAGTCATTAAAGTGTGTCAAATGGTCAGACAGGAAAAATAGAAGAAAATGACACATAAAGCAGTCTCATTTATTGTATGGCATTCTCTAAAAAGGAATATGGCAGTGGAGAGATAATTGTCTCAGATTATTTGGAGAGTATATATTGATTTCTATTATGAATCGCTGTCTAACTTCCATTTACATGAACTGCTAATTCAATTATATTCTAACCTCATAAATGAGTATATTTCCTAAAAAAATTATTTAGCTTTATCTCTGCTTTCAACTAAGATGTAAAATATTTGTATAATGGGAAGCTCTACATATACTGGTTTGCAAGAAAAAGTTATCATGTTGGGGCATTGATTCTAATTCATAAAAAATTCTGGATCAATGGTTCCTAGAAAGCAGAAACAAGCTTGTTACAGAAAAGTTTCAGGGCTGAACTGAAATCCAAGATCAGGGCTTTCAGGAAGAGTGTTAGGAAAACTGTGGTTCAGAACTTGGCTGAACAGATGAAGAGAAGGAGGGACAAAGATACATTATCAGGGCATAGAAGAATATAGTGAGGTAGCCAGAAAATATCCAGGCCAATAGTTAGATCTTTTGGAGGTTCAGAGAGCAGAGACATGTAACCAAAGGCCAGGTTTGAAGAATCAGAATCACTGAGAGGTATTTAAGGAAGAGATTTTTAATAAGTTCCTCAGGAAATTTCGTTGAGTCCTTCTAGTTAAGAAGTCTACCAAAGAGCTTCAAGAGATTTATAAACCTCCTGAATAGGCATGAAAAGTGTGTGTGTGTGTGTGTGTGTGTGTGTGTGTGTGTGTGTGTGAGAGAGAGAGAGAGAGAGAGAGAGAGAGAGAGAGAGAGAGAATACATTATTTTTCCTGGGAAGAAATTTCATAGCTCTCATTGGATACTCAAAGGGGTCCTCAACGTCCCAAACAACTAAAACCCACAATGTTAATTAATTAATTAATTTAAGATTTTATTTCTAAGCAATCTCTACACCCAACATGGGGCTCAAACTTACAACCCTGAGATCAAAAGTCACACGTTCTACCAACTAAGCCAGCCAGGCACTCCAAAAACCACAATGTTCTAAAAAAAAAAAAAAAAAGTCTCCTAGAAGTTAAGGATATGAGCAGAAACTAAATTATGATATCTGAAAGATAAATACATAGAAAAAAGAAAGATTTACAGTCCCACATTAATGAAAACTAATACTGAGACAAATTTAACTGCCGGTCAAGCAAATGTGTGACATCGATTTTCTGTGTACGGCAAAAATGTATATTCTGTTCACAGTTCATCTACACTTCCGAACATGTCTGCATTCTATAGAAGGTGATTAAATTAGAGAAAATTACCTAAATGTTGGAAGAGAAATTGTTTGCCATAAAATATTATTGTGTGTTAAGTAAATACTTCTATAAAAAGTACAAGAAGATATTTCAGTCAGCTTAGTTAGAAATAAAGAAGTAGACAAAACTCCAATGCAGCCAGCAGCTGCTAGGTGATTAAATGCAATGTTTTACATTAGTGAATACTGTGAAGTTTTAAATTCACATTATAAAGAGACACTGGATATTTCTATTTTATAGATTTATTTCACATAAGAGCACTGTAAAACGTCCATCTCTCTTAAAATTTCAGCGAAATTTTCCTTCAAAGTAATACCTTTGAATGGAGATTTCAGCAAAATTAACATATTTGACATATAAATTAATCCTCAGACCTATTTGTTACTAGATTGTTTTTTCTCACGGGGAGATTGGCCCAATTTATCTGTAAGTTGTTTCTGAGAGATGTGTTAGATATTTTAAGTCATTGAATATTGCTCTGAGTTACTGAAGTAGTCACTGATATCAGAAACAAATTTAATAGATTAAATTAATTAAATATTAGGTGTTTAGAGAGAAAATAACAAGAAAAATGTGCACAAGACTTTAAACCGTAGCCATTTAATCATTAATTTACAATGAAAACTCAGATTTGTATATGCCAGGTTATATATTTGTAATCGGCACATATTATTATGATAGCATTCTAATGCTTTAATAGAGGGAATATTTTTTTTCAGAAGAGTTACTTCACATCTGAGACGTAACTGGCCTGAATTGGAATTACTTAGGGAAGATGGCAAAAGATATAAAACAATTTAGATGAACTTCTTGATTATTCTGTAAGCCCATGTGGTTAGATAAAATAAACATTTCCAACAATATGAGACTGATGATTTAAGTATGTTTATTGCCTATCTTTTCCATTGTGTCCCACTAATGTGTATACCTTCCCCACTACTTAGAAATAAATGGAAATAATACTGAATAGATTTTTATTTAAAAGCCAGCAAAATTCTCTATTATTGTTTTATTCTGAAGTTTTATCACATCAAGATTTAAAAGAAGGGAAAATTGAAAAAGAAATAAAGATAATTGATATAAATAGCGGAGAAGAGTAGAAAACAAGAAGACTGCTTTAGGCTACTAATTAAAAGAGACAAGATAATTTGCAGCGGGGGTGGATTCAAGAACAAAGCGAAAAGAATACAATAAATTATTCTTGATGGAAATTAAAATTGCTTTTAGTAGTAATTCTTTTATTAGAATGTAAGTATGACTCTAATTAAAATAATACCCACAGTTGTCAAGTAGAAATATGCCTGTGAAATTAGCATATTAACAAGACCCATATTTTTTCCAAAATGTACTTGTACCATTATTCTTGAAACAGTCTAACACATTTAATAGTATTTGGATACTATTAGAAATGGTGTGAGTATTTCATTCCAAAGGCTATTTAAAGCTTTTCCTAAGAGCATGTAATTTTCGTAAGATTAGATAAAAAAATTTCTTTTCTTATTCTAACTGATGCTTCTTACCTCAGCCACAAGCACATGCAATTTACTGCCTCATGCAATGCTATTGGTGGTTTTTTTCAATTTTAACCAAGTGTCTGTATGGTAGGCAGCTCAATTAAAGAATATGATGGTGGTTCATGCTACCTGATACTAGAAAGATATTCTTGTGTGAAGAAAAGAACTAACATTTCTAAGCACCTGTTCTCAATATCATCTTTGTTATCCCCTCTAAAAACTCACAAATCCCTGTGAAGTCATTGTTATTATTAGTAGTAATAGTAGCATTACTGCCATTTTACACGTAAGGAAACTGACACTCAGAAATGCTATGGACATATATAACATTTCCAAGTTGGCACAATTAGTACATGGCCATAACAGCAAATAGAATTTAAACAACTAACTTGCCAAACTAAAGAAGCAGTTATAAGAATGTTGTGGCTTTCCCCCAGGCACCAGAAAAACGGATCTTGAGTGAAATATTAGATAGCTAAATATCTAACCTCCTTAATCACTTAAAGACACTACAGTAATTAGTTTAAGTATTTGATATTTTTTAAATTATATTTTCCCAATATACATGTTATAGAAGATGATTAGAACAAATTAAGAAACAAAGAAGGAAAGAAAACAGAATTCTTAAATAATCCAAAGAAAGCCTCTCACTGTTTTTAATGACATTTCTTTCAGTGTTTTCTGCCTTTCTTTTCATTCTTTTGTTCTTTCTATTGTTTGTCTTATTTCCTTATTTTACATATTTGTGATCACACTGATAGCTTTTTTACTCCACTACATATTTAATCCTGTCTCCAACTTATTTTAAAAGTTTCATAAGCATACATCCAATAGGTTTTGATAATTTATTGAGTAAATATACCATAGTTTATTTAGCCATTGAGGCAAAATTCATATTTAATGGGCTCCCAACTTTTTCTATTATAAATAAACCAAGCTGAACACCTTGGGCATGAAATTTTTCATGTTATATTAATTCTTTAGATTTTCCAGAAACAAATATCACCGGATTGAGGGCTTTTGATAGATTTAGTCAAATTGCTTTTTAAAAGTTTACTAATTTATACTAAATAGATATACATTAAAATGTGTATATTATCTCAGCCCAGGATATTTAATATTCATATTAAAAGAAATAGTTCATTTGCATTTCTCTGATCACTAGTCACATTATTTATTTCACAAGTTTGTTAGTCTATTTCATCTTTTAAATTATCTTATGTGATTTTTATTTATGTTCCCTAAACGCATAATTTGGCAAGCCATCTGGTTGGTTAGATGCCTGGGATTTAATCTGCAAATGTTTAAATTCACTAAGTTCTTAGGTATGACCAATTTTTAAAGCAACATTCAGTTGACTTCTTTTGTTCTTTATATATTAGATTTTCAGTGTTCGACTATTATGTTTCTGGCCCTGTGTTACATGTGAGGATTTAAAGGTGAGTAAGTCTGAATCTCAGCAGACCTATATTTTAAAGCTGCAGGAGGGGGCAGGTCCTTAGACAACGACTATCATGTGTGTATAAATAAGTCCTCTGAAGGCAGCCATGCACAGTTTACCAAGGAATTCTCATAGAGGTCCCTTCTATTTTCTTTCCTTTTCCTCTTCTCCCATTAATTCTACCAGGAGAGAACATTGAAGGAAAACATAGGAGATAACAGAGTTCAGGATTCTCAGTCAGTGATAAGATTTTTTATATGATAGCATATGCAAACAAATATCCTTTCTAGGTCAGCAGGAAGCATTTACAGAAATGCAAAATAATTATAATACTTTTGCACTTGTTCGAACTTGTACATTTACCAATGGAGACAGATGTAACCAAGGTTGTGTATCTTATGATTAAAACAATCATCTCTTTCTCCTAAATCTGAATTGCCAACTTCTGACAGACAGAATGAGGAGTCTGTGATTGCTGTATAATCCTCCAACTAGGAAGCCAGTGATTCCTACCTCAACAGATATTCTTTAGAGTGGGGATGCATCTAACACAGGATGCAAATAAAGATCGGTGATAACAGAGACTGGAATGATGGTGGAAGATGAAGATTTAGAATGAAACTTCATAAATAGACACTTTAAATAGCTTCTTCTTGCTGAAGAGTAGATGGTGGTTAATGCCAGAACAGAACAAGATTTTACATAATCTCCCTCTCTCTCTCTCTCATGAATATATATATGATGTGATATATATCACATATATATATTAAAGAACATATTCAGCATTCGGGTACTGCTGCAGAAAAAAAAAATCTTCAGTAAAGTAGATACTAATGAGATTTGCTATTAAAACTCAGTCCCACAATGTGCATACCAGAATCCCAGAATGGTACATGAACAAGGTTCATTCTTTCTTTTCTCCCCCTTTTTTTTTATAGTGGTAAAATATACATGATATAAAATTCACCATTTTAACCATTTATAGAGGTACAGTTCTACATTACTCTCTCGAGTGTGTCAATTTGACATATTATAGTTTCTAAAAGATACACATAAATTGCTGCAGGAATATAGATGAGAGCCCCTATTTCTGCTTAGGGAGACCAAGGAAAGCTAGTGAGATGATATGACATTTAATTGGGCCTCACAGAGTAAGTAGGAGTTTTCTAGACAGACAAGGAAGGGAGAAATGACATTCTGAATAGATGGAAAAGCATGAACAGTGGCATAATCATAAAAGTGCAAGACATACATTTTCAGGGGCAGTGAATAATTGGTCTGAGCAGACAAGAATTTAGACTGTTACTGAATTAATAGGAAAGGAGTTTCACCTTAATCTTTCATTTTTTGAGGCTCTTGCCTGTGAGACAAGAGATGTAGGATCTGCTTCTTTTTCATTCTCTTAATCTCTCCTAAACCAGCATCCACACACATATAATAAGAGGAGATGGACCAGATCAGTGGTTGGCAAACATTTTCTGCAAAGATCTGAGTAGTAAATATTTTCAGCTCTGCACACCATACAGTCTTGGTCTTCATTGCCACTACTCAACTCTGTTGTTATTGCAAAAGCAGCTACCGATAATCTGCAAACAAATGGACAGGCCCAGATTTCACCTGAAGGCTGCACTTCATCAACTCTCAAAGTGGATAATGTTGAAAACACCCTTTTGTGTAAACATTTAATGGTTCTGTTGTTCTCTATTTTCCAAGTTTTATTCTTTCTTTTTTTTAAGATTTTATTTATTTATGTGACAGAGAGACAGCCAGCGAGAGAGGGAACACAGCAGGCGAGTGAGAGAGGAAGAAGCAGGCTCCCAGCAGAGGAGCCTGATGTGGGACTCGATCCCGGAACGCCGGGATCACGCCCTGAGCCGAAGGCAGACGCTTTAACGACTGCGCTACCCAGGCGCCCCCAAGTTTTATTCTTTCAGATAATGTTTATCACAGATGAGCCTATTTTTGGATCACTGCATTTAAAATGATTAACATTATAGTTGTTCTTTCTCTTGCAAGAGAGTTACTGAATATCATTCTCTAGTTGCTGCAGAATACCCAGGTATTTGCTCAACTTTATACACTGAAGGGTATGAATCTCAGATTCTTATACAAGAAGAAGGAAGCAAGAGTCATAAAGTAGCTAATACTAATGCTTATGCAGAACAATGAAGGACAGCAGAACTGCCACCTGAAAATACGCCTTTGGCTTGCTGATTATTTTGAGTTAAAGTTACTCAAGACACATAAGGTACAAGGACACTGTGGCCCTCCTTCATACCCATGAGAGCAGGAAATAAATCTCCCATGTGAAAAGTACCCTCCCTATACCAGAGGGGTAGAAAGCATTCTTATCACCAAAGACAGGGAATTTAAGGTGGAGAAGCCTGTATAAACAAATCTTGTTACTTCTTCAGTAGTTTACTACCTCAAGCTCAAACTCCTTTGTCTTGTCAATTCTTTACAAATTTATTGTTTCTTTGTCTACAAGGTGTAAAAATGGCCTGCTTTGGCCATACTTTTGAAGGTTATATTTTTTATGGAACACCCATATTTACAAAACTAAATTTCTTTTTCTCCTGTTAATCTATTTTATGTCAACTATTAGTCCAGGCAAAGAACTTAGAAGGGAAGAATGGAAATGTTTTCCACCCCTACAGGAATATAATTAATCTTTTTT
Organism: Ursus americanus; assembly: GCF_024610735.1. Taxonomy (NCBI): domain Eukaryota; kingdom Metazoa; phylum Chordata; class Mammalia; order Carnivora; family Ursidae; genus Ursus; species Ursus americanus. Next base: position 5,633,333 of record NC_142130.1, on the reverse strand, counting down.
CAGACAAATCTAGGCAGTAGAAAATACAAATTAATAATAATTTAACCTTGGCTATAGCTATAGGGTTTATTTTAATGGTAGATGTAGTGTCATTTATTTTGGTTTTGTATATATCAGTAGTAAGGGAATGTAACTCTCTGATGTACCATTCTATTTAGTGTCTCTATTAAGCCAAATTAAACACGTGTTTGACTAATGCATAACTAATGAGAATTATCAAGAAAAAATAAGATTATTAATGTTTCCAGTCCAGTATAACCTAAAGTCAGTCTTGGAGGTGGAATAAAGACAATGAACTCAATTTTTATCCTACATAATCCTGTGGAGGCATAAACTCATTAAAATAGTTTTGCTTTAATAATCTTTGTGTGTCTTTCTATAGAGTGAACACATATTAAAGAGTTGCATGGAAGCAATTGTGAGAGGGAAGAAAGTTCTGGATTGATGAAAACCTTGGAGGTATTGGTTAATAGCATCAAAACAAAGAAAATGTCATTTTTAGAACTAGTTTTTTAAGCCCCTGAATGCAGATTACAAGAATATTTTCTCAGTTTACCTCATAAGAGTACTTAAAAAAAAAGATACAGTAATGTTTAGAAACACACAACTAAAACACTTTATATTTTCAATTATATGTCTCTTATTACCCCATCCTTTGCAAGAATGAAAATTCAATGTATGAAGATAGAAGGTCAGCGTTAGAACTGAGAATAAGGATGCACTAGATAGGCAATATAAAGAGCTGAGAATTAGCTTTATTTTCTAGTAGAAACAGAGTTTCAACTGGGCACATGGCCTCCCAAATAGAGACTACATTTGCCTCTGTCCCTCTCAGCTAGAGAGGCCAATCAGCAAAATTCATGGCAATGAATAAATATAAGTAACTGTGCCATGTCCACAGTTCTTGCCCCCTGGAAAACCTGAGGGCCACCGCAAGGTTAGGCCCGCGCTGGAAGTTGGTGGTGCTGCCCTGAGCAGCTGGGGCTCCTGGATGACCGCAGGGTGTAAGGCTCTTCACTAGTCTGAACTGGTTAGACCAATCAATTTCTGTTAAGGGTGGCAAAGAAAATACTTTAGGCTTCTTGAGCCATTCAGTCTCTGTCACAACTACTCAGCCTTGCCATAGATAATACATCAATGCCCAAGTGTGGTTGTGTTTCAATAAAACTTTGTGAACACTAAGATTTGAATTTCATATAATTTTCATGGTCACAAAGTATTATTCTTCTTTTGATTTTTTTTTCAACAATTTTAAAATCATTCTTATCTTGCAGGTCATGCAAAAGCAAGCAGTGGGCTACATTTAGCCCATGGGCTACAGTTCGTCACATTATAGCTAACCACATTTGGGAGAAAAAATAAACTTTTTAAAAATTAATTCTATTTTGAGGTCTCTTGGTTATTTTTTTAAATTTATGTGTTTTTATGTATTTTTTAAATTGAAATCTATTTCACACATAACATTGTATAAGTTTAAGGTATGCAACGTGTTGATATGATAATTGCAATATGATTGTCATTGTAGTATTAGAATCTCTTATGTCACATAATTATCATTTTTTACTCTTTATTAAAATAGCTTAGCCTTAAAAAGCCTAACTTTTATACTATCTATCACTGTCACCTGCATTATGATTCATTCATTCAGAAGTAACTTCTCCTTTCTGCATCCAGGCTAGGACTCAGAGAGAAGATGAGCCACCCTACTTCCTTCTTCTTTAATCTCCTCTCCTGCTTCTTTCCCTAATGACTTTGAGTCCTTGCAAGGGACCAACCTGCTAAGTACGCTAGGGACACCTCCAGGTATCCTTAAATCACTGCAATGGGTTAGAAGTTTCCCTCTTTAGAAGAAAGATAAGAGTGATTGATTCTTCACAAATTATTTGTGAATGATTAATTTATTTATTACTCATGGAATGAATTGAATTATGTCTCTTCCAAAGTGCATATTTGAAGCTCTAACCCTCAATGTGACAGTACTTGAACACAGGGCCACTAAGGAAATTATTAGGTTAAATGAGGAAACAAGGATAAGGAAGAGACACCAGAGGGCTCCCTCTATCTCTCTGTGTATGCACAGAGGAAAGGCCATGTGAGAACATAAGGAGATTGTGGCCTTCCACAAGCTGGAGAGAGGGGCCTTGCCAGAGGAACCCTGATGGAACCTTGATCGTGGACTTCTAGCTTCCAGAATTATAAAAAAATAAATAAATTTTTGTTGTTTAAGCCACTCAGTGTGTGGTATTTTGTTATGGCAGCCTAAGCAGACTAATAAACCTATATAAAGGTAAATTAATAATTTGCTAGTGAACTGTATTATTTTTTGTAACTTTACCCTTATCCTTAAGCCCATTAGTCAAATAGTGTCAATAGTTTTGTCTAAATGCTTTCCTTCGGAAAAAACAAATTCAATCATTGCTCAGCTTTAACTTTCAAAATAAACTTTAAAAAGGAACAGATAAGAAACACTAGTCTTGAAAACTAGGCTTTCAGTTGCAAGAGCCAAGCACTTGAGAGAAAACGGAGTTTTCTAAATCCCAAGTTTCCTTTCCTTTAAGTTTTTATTGAAATTCCAGTCAGTTCCATACAGTTTTAGGTGCAGAATTTAGTGATTCATGACTTCCATACCACACCCAGTGCTCATCCCAAGTGCTCACCCATTTACCAAGTTTCCTTTTACGCAGGAAGAGCCACGTTTAGGAAGTGTGAGCACATCAAGTTCTTGGTACATGTCAGAGATTGCGGAAGGGTACACGATGTGATGGAAGGACAGAATTACACGACAGAGCAAAGGAAAGAATAAGTCTTTGTGGAATGGAGAGGAAAGTTGGGGGGATTTAGTAGATGTGGATCTGGATTGTTGAGCGTGCCAGAGCGCTTTCCCTCCCGTGCCTGGGGAAGAGAAGAGGAAATCATAGACTCTGTAACAGTAACAGCAAAGGCAGGTCCTACCTTGCAGAGGACCCCGCACCGACATGAGCAGCTGCAGTGACGAGGCACGTCTGCACGGCGTCTTCAGGCAGAACAGAGAAAGCCTCCTAGTGCTCCTTTGTCTCCAGGGGGCCACAGAGATAGTCCACAGGTCCTCAGAGAACTTTGGAGAATTAAGCAGTATTCATGCCAGGAGGTGCTGTCTCTTGGAGAAGAGGCGAGTAAGGTCCCAGGAGCAATCCTGGCGCGGTGCACGTGCCCAGAGGCAACAGTGTTAAAGGAGGAAACCTCAAGATCGCGGGAGCTTGGACATCTTGGTGGGCGGGGGGAGGGGCGGCAGCAAGAACTGTAGGCCTGTATCCTCGAGGGCAACATGCACGTCCTTTTATAGGAAAGAGGAATAGGGAAGTGTCTTTAAGCGTGGGAAACAGTACAGATACAAAGCTTAAATTTTTAATGGTGGGAAACTAAAATATTAAGTTTATTCAAATGTTTACCGAAGAGAGTCTAAATTTTTAACCGGAAATGCCTGTGTTACCTTACAGTAACAAGATTCGGGTCTTTTCAACATTAGCAGAAGGTGAGCTATGGGGAACCAGTCTCAGCTGAGTTCAATTTCGGAAAAGTTAAAGTTTTACGTCTGCACAGCTGAAGTGTGTGTCCTTTCCATCTGGCCGCACCTGCTGGCTACTACCTACGGAAAATGGCCGCTGTGTTCATCTGACTGCTTCACCACAGCGGCCTTGTTAACTGGGAACAAGCACGACTCCCAGCAGGGACTCGGAAAAGCTGCAAGGGTCTGGCACTCCTGCTGAATCTCAGAACCCTCACGGTACGTCCGGTGAGTCCGCTAGGTCAAGCGGCCATTTCTACACTATGATCAGCAGATAGGAGCAGGGCCGGACCCTGGGCGGCGGACTCTGGGTAAACGTGACGTTACACCTCCGACGACGAGTGTTACTGGAACGCGGGCAACACCTTCTCACCGGACGATGCCTCTCTCCCAGCGTCGCAGGACCCCTCGTGTGGGCTTCCGCCTCCTTCAGTACCAGCCGCCAACCGAGGCGCGGAGGCGGATGCTCCTCCTTCAGACTGAGCAGAGCGTCCGGAGGATCTGACGGTTTGCTTCAGGGTCCTGCCTTCTTTTTTCCGGCAGGACTGCAGCCGTTTGCCGTAGGTAGTAGCCAGCAGCTGCCGCCAGATCGAAACGACAGACACACTTCAGCTGTGCAGATGTAAAACTTTAATTTTCCTGTAATTGAACTCAGCTGAGTCTGGTTCCCCATAGCTCACCTTCTGCTAATGTTGAAAGGGTTAACCAGTCTTCAGCCCTTCCAGGGCCCTTCTGGTTCCAGTGATTATCCCTTCTCGATTCTTCAGGTCTTCTTGGCCTTGCGAGTTGGCAGTCTTCCTACCGCCAACCGTTCTGATTTTAGTGGTATCTATTCTCTCTGCTCATTGCCCTCGGCTGCCTTCCTGAATCTCTATGTCGCTGCTGGAGTGAGTGACCCCATCCTGCTCTCTACACTCCATTATTTGATTATTTATCCAGAATTGGTTATTGGCTATTCCCCAGTACCTCTGTGTATCCTCATGTGTCTTCTACTTCTCCCTGGAATGACTTCCCCAACCTCTCAGCATTTCTCTCTTTCTCCCTTACTATTCATTCCATCAATCTTAAATACATCCTCGTGCCAAAGAATGCCTCGATCTCCTTTATTCAGTAGGCTCTCCTCAATATCCCATAGGCCCTTTTAGACCTCCCCTGGAGTTTATCCTGTTCAATTTATATGATACTTCTTGTGATAGTTCATCTGCATTGCATGTGATAAAGTTCCTTAAATATAATTATTATTTCTTATTCGTCTTAATCTCGGTGTTCTCATATTACTATACTGAGCATAGTCTGTGCTCAGTCAACACATTTTCTTGAAATAGTGGAACAATCACACTTTAGTTGCTGCTATGCCTTTAATTTAAAAATCTGTGTTTGCTCCATGAAATAATGCTTTGGGGAAAAGAAAAGACATGCATGAATTTGCATGTGATTAATCACATGTCACTCTTTGCTTTCAACTTTTGTTCTAGGTGGGAAAAAGTGCAGTGTAGAAGTTTAAGGTCTCTACAGGGCTGCCCAAGGACACAGAAAGTGGAGGAAAGTGATTAAAGAGGAGGCTCCCAGGGATAGAATGGACCCAGGGAAAAAGGAGTTAACTGCTGACAGCTGAGACCGCCCGGGAGAGCAGATTGGCGAATAGGAGAGAGGGCCTGTTGTAGGGGGAATGAGGAGAACAGAACTAAGAATATAGATATCTCAAGGCCACAACCCGTGCAAAAAATAGACGGAGAAAAGAAATGATACTCATCTTAAAGATACAGTGTGGAAATATGATGTCTGATTGTAATAAGAGGATATAATTAGCTTTCCTGATAAAGGAGGTTGCAGTTGAACACGTGATATGCCGTGCATGTGGTGGAAATGATTTCGATTTCTTCAGTGTATGGCACAGCTATACTGGTGTGGGGAGTAAAGCAGATTGTTGTGCAAAATTCTGTCCAAGTAGGCTAGTTGTCAGGTTTTATATATGCCTATAATGGTTTCTCATTTCCTCACCTGTGGGAGAGCTAATCAATAAATAAATCGGTACAAGAAACTAACACTATTTATGTAGCATATCTTGGGAAATCTCCCAAGGCAGCGAATTGAAAGGAGCTACTGTAGATATAAAACAGGCCACCCAGAACTCATGTTGACTAGTGATACCACTATTGGAGGGCCAGGATCGTAGAGAATTCTTATAAGCCAAGCGTAGAATTCAGCATCCTTAAAGGTATTCTTTTGGGAACTGCAAGCCTTGAGTGGAGAGAGCCATCCAGAGAAACTCCATTTGACTCCTCCCTTTATTTAAAGATAAATTCTTGGGGCGCCTGGGTGGCTCAGTCGTTAAGCATCTGCCTTCTGCTCAGGGCCTGATCCCAGAGTCCTAGGATCGAGTCCCACGTCGGGCTCTTCCGCTGGGAGCCTGCTTCTTCCTCTCCCACTCCCCCTGCTTGTGTTCCCTCTCTCACTTGGCTGTCTCTCTCTCTGTCAAATAAATAAATAAAACCTTTAAAAAAATAAAAAATAAAGATAAATTCTTATTACCCTCATTCCCTGATGCTCCTTTTTATCCTGGGCAAGTGAGAATTTCTAATAGGCTCTGCTCGGTCACTCCATATTTATTTAAAGAGTGAATTAGGTAATGTATGAACATGTATTTTGTAAATTAAATTTTAAAAAGCAAGTTTTTTTTAAATAAACTTCCAGACTAATGAGAACAAGAACATTTTCACTGAGTATCAAGAATCAATTCTTCATTTTTTGTTGAGAAATCGTTTGGACAATTGGGATAATTTTCCTTATCAATAAAACATTCATTTAGAATTGATTACTCATTTCCACCCACCTATTTTGTCTTTTCAACTCTGGACCCTGTTTCCATCCTGCACTGTCCCACTTTCAAACCATGAATGAATCATTTTCTTCTGTGATCCAGTTTCTAGTTCTTTCTCCAACTACTTATACCTCAACTTTACAAGGAGGTCTACTATATTTAATATGTATTTTATCTCAAATAATTAGGCCTCTTCTCTAAGAAACAAAACTGATACATGATATTGGGCCCAGGAAAGGAGTAACTGCTGATGGAAAAGATTATAAGTTATTTTCCTCAGTGGATTCAGTTTTCTTTCTGTACAATCATTTGATAATTCTTCTCAACTCCTGTTCTAAAGCCCACCCCCCATCCCTGAAGGTGACCCTTTTGAGGGCAATCAATAGAATTTGCATCTATATATCCACATTCACACCTCTATCTATCTCTATCTCTATTTATTGAGAAAGATGGAGATTTATTATAAGGAATTGGCTCACATGATTATAGAGGCTAAGTCTGCCATCTGCAAGCTGGAGACTGGGAAAGCAGTGTTGTAACTCAGTCTGAGCCTGAAGGCTTGAGAACCAGAGTAGCTGCTAACGGAATCCCAGTCTGAGGGTAGGTGAGGACCATTGTTGCAGCTTAGCAGTCAGGTGTCAGAGAGAAAAAATTTCGCTTGCTCCACCTCCTCTTCCTATGTAGGCCTTCACAGATTGGATGATTCCCACCCATCTGTTTTACTCAGTCTACTGCTTTAAATGCTAATCTCATCCAGAAACCCCTTTGCAGAAATAGTGAAACAATGTCTAGCCAAATACCGGGGCACCCTGTGATCCAGTCAGGTTGACATGTAAAATCAGCCATCACAGAGATCCCTCCAGGGTGAAGCAAGCTTAGCTACACAGTATCTACTCCATTCACAAGAACCCTGTCGGTGGCAGTCCAGCTTGCTTCTGCTCCATCCTCCTACCTTCAGTATTTTGCTTTCACGGTTCTGTCACTAGATGCAACCTCATATAAACCCCGAGACTCTCAGTGATGCCAGTGTCGTTCTCTAGTGCTCTCTTCTTCTAAGTGTACGGAGAGCGTCCGTGAGTTTCCGTAGCTTACCACCCATGCCTGGAGTGAGATTCAAGTCTCTCCTAATGCTGATAACCCCAGTCTCCATCAGGGGCATATATTTTGACTTGAATTTGTGGGGAGCAGGAATGGTAATGGAAAAAAGCCACAGTGCTTTTATTCCTGTGAATTCTATTCAAAGAATTCTCTCTTTCAATGCATCTTCCTTCGGAATTATTTTCTAGCCCTCTCTTACGTGAGAGAATTATCTCTCCCCCATCTCTTAGAAGATGTGATCATTCATTATCCATGTAGTTATCAACTGGGAGGACCTTGGCAAAACTTTGAGACAAAAGGAAAAAAGTCCCATTGGTCATTCTTTCACATATGCTTCCATGGCACTCTGATCTCGCTGTTCATAGCAATTATTAAAGGTGTAAATTTACATTTATTTTGACAATCGTTTGACTAGTATTTATCTTCTCCATTGTACCATAACTCCAAGTGGTAGAGGCCAAATCTGTTTTGTTTACTATCCTACCCCTAAGGGCTTACACAGTGTCTTGCGTGTGGCATTTTTGAATAAATGACTAGATGAACTGATGACCAGAGATCTAGATATATTTTTTCTACTTAGTGTTCTTCCTTTCATTGAAGAAATTCTTTTGTATGGTATGTAAGTAAGGGCTGTCTTCTTATGAACTAAAATGCAAACATCCTATAGTCTGTCGACTTTTGTTATAATTCTAAAAGCTCTTTTAGTGGTCAGTTTTGAATAATAAATGAAATATACATTTATTCACTCCACAAAATTAATAACCACTTACTAATCAGGCACTGGGATTATGGAGATGAAAAAACAGATTTCCTCTTAAGTATTAAAATGACATAGGTGAAATAGACAAATAATTATAATAAAATGTGAGCTATTAACACACAGTCATGTATCGGTAACATTTTTTTTAGTAACTATGATGTTCCAGATCCTTTACTCACATGTAATATCTTATTTCATTTTTCACAATTGCCTTCTGAGTTATGCTTTATTATTCCATTTTTTTTTCCAATGAGAAAACTGAGGCTCAATGAATTTAAACCATTTGAAAAATTAATACATTGTTCTGGTTTATATTTATTGGGTTTCAAAGCAAACAGTCTTTTCTTTGTGGCACATTAGAGAACCACATCTTCAAGTCTCTGTGAGGAGAGTGCTTCTAAATTGATGAATTACATAAGTGAGAAACACAATAACTGTATTACTATTTATTGAGTACCTATGTTGTGCCAAGCATTATGCTAGCATTTTTTAAAAATAAAAATAGACTCATTTTAGCCTAAAAATAACTCTAAGATATTGGTATTATCATTCCTATTTCCCATAATGGGACATTTCCAGAATGGGACAAGTTTAAGTCACTTGCCCAAGTCCTATATATTAGTGATGGAGCTAGAAATCAAAATCAGTTGTGATGATTACAAATCTATGCTTATAACATTTTTAAAAAATGATTCTTCTAGGACCATGGGCCAGAGTGAATGTAACCTGGTGACGACAGGTAGACAATAGCCTGCAGGCTTTTTAAACCATACTGCATTTCAATACTAAAGTCTGAAAACTCCCCCCCCCCAGCTTTGTTTGAGCTCCTGAGCTTTCAGTGCCCCTAAAGATATGTATTATATCCTATTCTTTGTCAGGATAATTCAGACAATATTTACCACTAATCAGCTGATGTGGAAAAATCCAACTGCTCCCTGTGGGAAATTATGGAACAGTGGTTCGTATGAATATTATCAGCAAGGACCTCAAAAGCTCCTCATGTTCCTGTTTCTTCAACCAAAATTCATTCATCCATGGACCAATCTCCTAAATTTGTAAACAGCTGTCCAGTCATAAACTCAGTAAAATGAATAATATTCTCAAGCAATTGCATGCAGTTTCACAAATGCTCTTATTGTCATCCTTCCCATCTCAGTGGTATTTATGAGCTGTTAAAGCAATGAAAGGGGAGAATAACATGTTTTTTTATAAATATGAACATGGTGACTTAACACTTCAAGGTTCTAATCACCCTTTGAGCTCTTAAAACATCTATTTTTCTTCCTGATTTAGATTGTGTGTCTCTTGAGCCCTGAGTACATATTCTTTATGCCTGGTACAGTGCCAGATCCATCAGTGTTAAACAAATAATTAATCTTCATAATGATAGCTTGCAGAGGTGGTCCCGCAATTACTGAAGGGCACCTTGACATCCTTGGGAAGTCTGCTTTGAAAAATAGATGTGTGTGGCAGATAACAACTGAATATTAAAGCAAATTATTTAACTACTCAGATCCTCAGTTTCCAAGTCTAGAAAATGAGGGTGTTGAGTTGACTAGATGCTCAGTTGTTGGATCAGACATTTATGAGGCTAATCCATATATAGTCCTTTTTAATCTAAAAATTCTTTTATGCTTTAGAGAATTACTCTAGTTTTCTGGGTTCTGTTTACTTTCCCTTCAGGTGTGTGTCATACACAGGAATCTGACTGGATCTCAATACGTAGTATTTGATGTATCTTCATCTTTCATCTCATTTTAGTGGATTAAATATTGAAGAAAAAATATATTTTCTTATAAAATAGTAGCAGTGGCTTGTGTACAAGGTTGTAAGAGTCCCACACAGTTTGGCCCCTATTTCCTAATAGTACACATAGCAACATAGCACCATTTATGTATTCAGGAGGCTATGGTGGCAGGACAAAGGGCTTGGGATTCCAGTGTGCCCATCATCGCAAGGTACAAAGAGTGCAACTATTTAACAAGCTTGTTAAAGTTTCAAGTGTACAGAGAAACGTTCTGTTTAATGAGCTTGGGGGGAGTAGTTAGCCTCTCTAAGCTCAGTTCTTTTACCAACGTAGTAAGGATATGAATAATGACTTCTAGGACTTTATGAGAATTAATGTCTATAAACCGCCTGACATAGAGGAAGTACTCAATAAAGAGCAATTTCCTTTTCTCCCCCTTCTCTCCTTTTCTCTTTGACTTCATTCAGCAGTCCTTCTTAGTCTGTGAATATTTCCATTTTATTTAAAATAAACCTCCACAGACCAAACCTGACCTAGTGGTCCTATTGTCACAAATCTGAAAGTGGTGGAATTAAAGTGGTTATATCTAATTAAAGTGGTTACATCTTTGCAGAAATATATCTACCCTACCTTTACACCCTGGAATTAGCCTACCAGTTCTTCCTGTAGTCACCTTTGGATGAAGGCATTAAATACTCCTGCTGAAATGCAATGATGATACCAAGATGGGTAACCAGTGAGTCTGAAGAGGTAGAGATATCCTTTCTCTTCGGAGAAATACCCAGTTGGGGGGAAAAATGTTTTCAAACTTCATATTTGGCCCTGGGGTTTCTGATATAATCCTGGTGAGCAATACTGTCAGAATGGGCCATCATTGCTAAAAATGCACCTTATCAATTAGTAGTGAGAGAGAGTTGGGATAAAAGGAAGAGTAGCATTATAGTAAGCCAGGATGAAAACAGCTTATATTTGTTTTCAAAATTTCCTTATGAGATGGCAGTATGTTCCAAGGCAGTGGGGATTCAAGTCCATTCAACCCATACCTAAGTGTGCCTACTGTGTCTAAGGCACAATAATTCTGTCTGAGTATCACAGAGGGAATGGAAGCAGAATTAAGATAATTTCTGGGGCACAGCAGAGAAAACATAAGAACGGCCTTACAGAGATGGATCTATTAATCCAGGGCCAACCTAAGGACAGAATTTTAGGAGGTAGATGGAGTCTGAAAATGAAGAGTGGTTTACACGTAAAGAATACAAGTGAGCTGAAGGTAAACATCACTAATTCGTAATAATCAGTCCATCCTTGATATAGATTTATGGTAAGCATCATCCTTTTTTAGAGGGAGGCAACATAATACAGTAGAAGGATCACAGGACCAGAAGTAAAGAAACTCTTTGATAAAAATCTTAAGTCACTAACTGCAGGAAAGGTGTCCATATGTATGTCCCTTAACCTGTCTGAGCATTAGTCTTCTTAGCTGTGAAATGGAACTCATAATTCTTGTTCTGTTTTACAAATGGGATAGTTGTGAGAATTAAAAAAAAAAGTAAAAAGTAAATCAAAGTGTTTTGAAAATGATAGACTATTTAAATTCAAGCCATTACTATAGATGTTTTAAAGGTTAACATCAAAGAAATCTCTCTGGAAGTTCTAAAATAGTTAAAAGTTATGATGTTTTTCTTCCTTGCCTTCAGGTACAGAAGAAATTAAGAAGGATTATTTTAGGTTTGCTTTTTATTCAGGTATTTATTCACACATGTTTGAGCATCTTAAAGCAAAGGAAGGGTAAGATGGTGGTGATAATTTAAAAATTTTCTGTATCACTTAATGCTAGATATTATATTGCTGATACTTTCTAATAAAAATTATTCCTTGAATACTTTATGAGGAAGAATGCAGAGAATGTCTTTGCTTTTTCATCAGTGAAGTATGTATCATTTTGAATTGGCCTTAGTCAATATTTTGGTCATTCAACAGAAATAACAAAAACCCTCAAATATAATATATATTGAGTACTCATTGTGAAAACTGCATTGACTTCGGCACTGTATAGAAGATAGACGGAAAAAAGAATGTTGTGAGTTGAGGATGCTTATGAGCTTTCTAGTGTTTCAATTAATTGTTTCAATTAAATACATTATAATTCCAGGGGCGCCTGGGTGGCACAGCGGTTAAGTGTCTGCCTTCGGCTCAGGGCGTGATCCCGGCGTTCTGGGATCGAGCCCCACATCAGGCTCTTCCACTATGAGCCTGCTTCTTCCTCTCCCACTCCCCCTGCTTGTGTTCCCTCTCTCGCTGGCTGTCTCTATCTCTGTTGAATGAATAAATAAATAAAATCTTTTAAAAAAATAAATAAATAAATTATAATTCCAAGCCAGACATTTAATATGTTCCACAGATGGGATCTTAGGTTCTTGAAGAATTTTCCATCCATAAAGATAGCTGCCATCCTAATTATCCTAAGAAGTCATTCAGATAGCTTCTGCCAGTAAACCAGGTGAAGGATCAAGGTCTGCTATTTTAGTGGAGGCAAGATGTCAGGGGAGCTGAGGCATCCTTCTTCCTAGTGGGGTAAGAGGAGAATACATATATCACTGCATACCTAGGGATCAGTATTCTCACTTTTGTTTTTTTCTGTTTTCCTGTCAATAATAGAATGCTGTGGGGGCACCTGGGTGGCTCAGTTGGTTAAGCGTCTGCCTTTAGCTCAGGTCATGATCTCAGGGTCCTGGAATTGAGTCCAGCATCGGGCTCCCTGCTCAGTGGGGAGTTTGCTTCTCCCTCTCCCTCTGTGCTCCCCCTGCTTGTGCTCTCTCTCTCGAATAAATAGAATCTTTAAAAAATAATAGAGTGCTATGTTACATCCTTCCTTTTCTTCTTTTTGTCTATCCCAGAAAGGAGAAGGGAATTTAAGGAAATGCTTAACAGAGTGGTTAGAGGTAAAACGGAAAAGATCTATGTGGAGTTGCATTTGCTTGAACCCTTATAAGATGTGGTTGGGTTTATGCAGTGGAAGAAGGGAGTAGAGACAATCAGAAGGAACTCTGAGCATGGAAGTAGTACAGAGGATATAGGACATAGAGAAAGAGAGGACCTCCATGAGATTTCAAGGCTGTGAGCCAAAAGGTTAAGGACCCAAAATGAACCATTTTATTTGGCTGTTCAGGGCTCATTGGTGTCTGGAGTCAAATAATTTTATTGTTTTCTGGCTATTGGTTCAGATCTCTGATTCTGTTTTCTCTGAAAGGAATTGAAGTGATAGGATTCTTATTTATAGAAAAGCCTCTATTGGCAAGATTTGCATAAGGCAAAATTGGGACGTATTTAGTGTGTGTTTTAAGGAACTGGCTCCATTTTAGGCAATTCTTTATGTCCTAAAGGCATCTCAGGTCTCTCATGTTCCCTCACTCCTCTCTTCCACAGAACCTATTCTAAACAAATGGTCTGATAGTCACTTACTTTGAAATAAACATGGTTGGTAGGTTTATTTACTTATTTTTCTGGGAAGGCAGGAGACAGATGAATACATGTCATGTTGGAATTCCATATATCGATACTATTAGTCAAGTAAGTCAAGTAAGTATATATCTTAAAGGAGAAAATCTGATTAAGTCGTAAAATTGTGTAGTAGTTAGGGGGCATCAATTTTGAATTTGCTTTTTAGCAACTTGATTTCCCTGAAGTTGTTTTTGGGGGATGGGAAATGGAAATAATAATGGAAGTAATGCTATCTCATGGATATATTTTAAGAATTTCATAAAAGACATTTTTTACAGAAGAGATTGTTAAATTTATTATTATTATTTTTCAGCTCATTTTGTCTATGGTCCCAAACCTGTTACTTGGATGTTCATGGATCCCCAGTTTCTGAGCCAATTTGGACTACATTTCAGACTTACAGGTATAGAATGTAGAATTGCTGCGAGACTGATCTCCATTAGTCTGAAGGGAGCCCACTGAAATACAGGAATCACTAATGTGCGCCCTGATTTTTCCTTTTAGAGCATACATGGGGCAAGGGTTGTGTACCTGAATGCTGCTACATATTTTTCCTTTCCTCTGAGGTTTCCTACAAAGAAGGGAGTTGCACATGCAAAAAGTAATATCAGTGAGATACCAAGTACCAATTTATTTCTTGCTGAACAAATACTTTGTAGATCCTTCGAGAGAGTTTCTGATTAAAGCTGCGTTTAAGAACCTGGCTTGGGCCAGGAGGCCCAAATGAGGAATCTTGATTTCCTCTTCCCTCTCCTTAAAGCTAAAATGCTGGACTGAGGAGGTCGATTCCAGCCTGACTTGCCATCCCAGCCTTAGAGAAGCTGGCATAGAATGGAGAAGGAACAGCATTTCCAGGTTGGTCTTTAAAAAGCAGTCCTGACTTGTCAGTTCACCCTTGAGAAGCCAAAGCTAGAGAGTGACAGGTTTGATAACCACAGAGACTCGTCGACGAGAAAGAGAGCAGGTGAGGCCTTGGTCTTTAACCCCTAGTTATGTGGTCCAGTGAATGACCAAATTGAAAATAAATTCTTTCTATGGACAGAAGACATTGGATCTATGGACCTGTGAATCCATGGGCTGGATGTAAGGAAGGACAGAAAGAATGGCAGAAATATGGTGGCAGAAGTTTCTTCCTTTATAAAAACAGTATAATATTTGAAATATTCTAGCCACCTCAGAATCTGAGTGGATCATTCAAAAAGGAACAACTCAAGCTCTGTGCTACAAGTATTTTAGATATTTCTATCACTTTGGCCCCCATTGTCCAGACAAAAGTTTCCCTGAATCCCTACTAATTCAAATACATTTGTACAGTTTCTTTAAAAAAATAGATTTGAATAAAATAAAGTAAGCGATGAATAGAAAACACATATGTGAGGAGCTATCAGTAATGGAGGATGAATAACAGTGCATTACTCTGTGCTAAATGGCAGCAAGGTACAATTGCAAAAATCAGTAGCAATGTAATATAAACAGAGGTGAAACAATTTTAAAGCTATTGTGAGAATCTCATTAGATTGTCATTTTATATATATAACACAGTGTTATTTACAAAAATATAATATTCTGGTATATGTTTTATATTTCAAATTATTATTGCATTAAGAAGTAGAATTTATAGGGGCGCCTGGGTGTCTCAGTCGTTAAGCGTCTGCCTTCGGCTCAGGGCGTGATCCCGGCGTTCTGGGATTGAGCCCCACATCAGGCTCTTCCGCTATGAGCCTGCTTCTTCCTCTCCCACTCCCCCTGTCTATGTTCCCTCTCTCGCTGGCTGTCTCTCTCTCTGTGAAATAAATATATAAAATCTTAAAAAAAAAAAGTGGAATTTATAGTAATCTCTAATTTTAAAATGATTAACATATCCTTTTATTTGCATTTTTTACCTTAAGAAAATATGATCACACTATCAATTTTGTCAGAGAAATATCTATGCAATTAGCACTTTGGTGTTGACTTGGAACCTTTACAAGGTCATATGCTAATTTTCAAAAGTATTTACACTGTATGGAAAGATGTTGAGAAAAATCTCCTGTGGACACAGTTTTAATTTCCAAATGTTCAGAGGC
This sequence comes from Ursus americanus, assembly GCF_024610735.1. Classification (NCBI taxonomy): domain Eukaryota; kingdom Metazoa; phylum Chordata; class Mammalia; order Carnivora; family Ursidae; genus Ursus; species Ursus americanus. Next base: position 5,617,796 of record NC_142130.1, on the reverse strand, counting down.
CCGGACCACAGTCCTAGCTCGTGTTAAGAAAAATCACATCATACAGGGAATTAGCACTAACAAAGGAACAAGGATTCTGAAGTCTAGTCCCAAAGCAAGAGCAGTATTGTTGAGGGGTAATCTCAAAGGGTGGTTGATTTCAAAGAGCAGTGAAGATTTTTCTGCTTCAAGTGCACCATAGAGCACAGAGCAAGACTGATTGTCATGTTTTAAGTGTAATCAGGGTGAGGGGAAAAGAGAAAGGGCTTTTTAAGAGTTGAAGAAAAATACCTAAAGACAAAATCAGTGGAGATTAGAGCTTTTGTTTTATAGTGATATCTGCTTTTATTTATATACATTCCTGAATAATACACATGACACAGTTACTTAGTGACATGAAAGTGGCTAATTTTCCTGTTAGTAAAAAATACTGCTAAGTGTGGAAATATGAAAATACCCACTGTTTAACTCTTAGTTCATTCTGCTAACATGTCAGGTTTTGTTTTTCGTTTCTTACTATCAATGTGAGCAACTAGCATCCAGGCATTTAGGTCGGCTCTGTTGAACTATTATGGCAATTGATTCTATCAACAAATGTTTATTGAATACTTTTCACATATTGGACACTGATACAAATGTTAATGACACAGCAGTGGATCAACAGATAAAGGCCATGTCTTCCTGATGCTTATGCAGTAGCAGATATGACAAAAAAATTAAGTAATCAAGTAAAGAATGAGAAGCATTCAAACTTTCAACTATAAAATAAATAAATCACAGAGATGAAATCTACCACATAGTGAATATAGTTAATAATATTATAATAACATTGATGGTGACGGATGGTGCTACACTTGTCGTGGTGAGCACTGCGTAATGTATAGAATTGTCGAATCAGTATGTTGTACACTTGAAACTAATATATCACCGTATGTTAAATATACATTAATAATAAGTAAAATGAGAGAAGAAAAAGGAGCAGAAAGCATTCACGTGCTTTTGGATCATATACAATGAGGATTCTAATGTCCGTGGAATCAGGATGGTCCTTTCTGAGGCTGAAGTATGAATCAGAGTTAGGTAATTTAATTTATCTGGTACAAGACACTGAATTAAACACTGTAATAAATGCAGTTATAAATAATTCTGTACTTATGGAGCTTACAATTTAGTAATAATGATAATTATTTAATAATTCATTATGTGCTAGGTATTAACCTTGCTTGTATCAAATTTTTTAATCCTCATAACTATATGAGGTAGGTGCTGTTATTAACCATTTTTAGGTGAGGAAGCCAACGATCAGAAATTTTGAATAACTTACACAGATCTTCGAACTAGCAAGTGGTAGGCCTAGTAGATGAACATAGGTGTCTGGCTCCAAATCCTGCGCTCTTAATGAGTATTCTAAGAAAAGATCAACACATATAATTGAAAATGCTAATGAATTGTAAGGAGTGACAGGTATAGAAGGTTCCTGTGTGGGAGCTCAGGGGAACACCTAGGGCATGATGTGGCACAGATTGAAAATCTCTCTCTTCGCCTGACCTGTCTAGGCTCTCTCTGCAATATCCCTTCTCTGGCATGATAGTTAATGCACAGGCTCCCCTTGAAGGGGGATTCTTTGATTGAAAGAAGTCTCTTGAACTCTAGATGCCTGCCATGTAGTCTGCAAATAAAAAGAATTGTAAAGAAAACTGAGAACTCCTATTTCTCCTGGTAGAAACCCATCCCTCTTCCTGCACAAGAGTAGGCTGCAGGAAGTTCTGGTTGGACCAGAACTATGGTCAAAAGCAGTTCTGAGTCTGTGGAAAAGCTGGAACATTACTAGTTGACATCTCAAAGTGATGCTGTAGTGAGTCCTGTATTGCCACAGTTTAGTCAGACTTGTATCCTAATGACTTAAAAGTTTAACTTTGACTACAAAGGACAATGAGGGGATCTTCCAATATAATTTTCAATTATATTGAATTGTTTTACCAGTCACTATCCTAAACACTTTATGTGCCTGGAAATACAGGTTATTTGGTGAAATCTAATCTCACTGGAAAGCTTTGATGCTCTGTACCAAATTAAAACTAATTTAACTGAACTATCTATGCTGCACATTCATATTAAGCAATTACATTAAATGGAAGCACTGCAAATATGTTAATCGCTTTCATTAAAAAACCGATTTCCTTAATTATTTTCTAAGCAAATATTCTTTACCAAGCTGTTTAAGTATTTGCAACACTCAAATTCAATAGGTGATTGGGATGTCAATTTATATTAAATACATATTTTTTAAAATCTATTTTGCATTGCAAGTTTTAAAATGTATTTAATCCAGAATTGAATATGATTTTAGAAGACTATTTTCATTTGACTAATATTAGAAATTTTATTGGGTCAAAAGAAAATTTCTCATTTTTAATCCTTAAATACCTAAGGCTTCTGAGGACACCCACTTTCTCTCTCTCAAAAAGAAAAGTCTCTCTCTCTTCCTGGTCTCATCACTGATGTTAACTGGGGTTCAGACCTCCATGGTTTAAACCTGGCTAAGCACTAAGGTAGCCCTTCAAGTTCATGGGGAGGGAAGGCTTTGGAGATTTATAGGTCTCATTACCTCCACAGTTTTTCAGTGCTTGTGTGACTAACTTCGGTGAAATGTCTTGATTTTCTTCAACAGAGAGGATGGTGGGTTCATGAAATATAACACAAAACATTTCCTGTGTGCTCTAAGCTTAAAAGTCAGAGTACTACTAGTGGTTCAGGATTTTTAATATAAAACTATTTGCTATGGTTATTGCTGAATGCTGTTTCACACACCTAAATATGAGATATGTTATACTTCAAAAACATGGATTTGGAGTCACATGGAAGAAAAGAAGGTTAATGAGAAGAATTACTTTAAATATATTTAAGGTCTTACTCTTACACTCCAAAACACTCTGCCCTCCACTTCTTCTCCACAAGGGTCAATTAAAAAATAATAATAAATTATTTGTACATTGCATTTCTTATATGTTATTTTTTCAAAATTTTTATTATTTGTGTTTAGTTTTATTTTAAACAGATTTATTGAAGTATAATTGACACACCCTAAATTGCACTAATTTAATAGATTTTGACATATACACACACCCATGAAGCTGACACTACAATCAAGATAATGAGCCTGTGACCCCTCAGTTTCCTCTTGCCTCTCGTAATCGCTCACATTTGATCTTTCCTACCAACTTCCTCTTTATGTATGTAGTATATACTCATTTTGTCTGGCTCCTTCTATTCAGAGTAAATATTTTGAGATTTATCCATGTTGTAGCATGTTATCAATAGTTTATGTTTTTATTGTTGAGTGGTATTTCATTGTCTGTAAATACCACAGTTTGTTTAACCATTCATTCATTGATGGATACTTGAGTTGTTGCCAGTTTTTCACCATTCCAAATAAAGCTGATGTGAACATTCATTTAGAAGTCTTTATGTGGACATGAATTTTAGTTTCCTTTGTGTAATACTTAGGAATGCAACAGTTGAAACATACGGTAGAAATATATCAAATTAAAGAAACTGGCAAAATGTTTCCCAAAGTGCCAATGCTATTTTACATTCCAACCAACAGTATGTGAGAATTCCAGTTGCTCCATATCCTCTCCAATACTTGCGTTGTGTTTTTTTCCCCCTATTTAGACATTCTAATATATGTTTAATGGTAGCTCATTGTGGTTTTAATAGGCATTTCTCCAGTGACCAAAGATGTTTAGCATTTTTCAGGCATTTTTTTGTTATTCGTAAATATTGTTTGGTGAAGTATTTATTCAGAGGTTTTGCCCTTGATTTCAATTATTCTCTAACTGAGATGTGGGAGTTTTTCATATATTCTGCTGTATAAATCCTTCATCAGATATGTGATATTCAAAATTTTTCCAGTCTGTGGTTTGTAGTTTAATTTTCTTAACGATGTCTTTTGATGAGCAGGAATTTATAATTTTGATAAAGTACAATTAAAAGTAGTACTTTGTTTTACGGATCATCCTTTTATCATATCTAAGGTAACGTTTCCTTATCCAAGTTCAAGAAAGCATTTCCTTTTTTTTTCTAGAAGCTTTAAAATTGTTGGTTTTACATTTAGGTATACCATTTTGAGTTAATTTTTGCATATTGTGCAAGTTATGGATCAACGGTCATTTTAAGCATGTGATTATTTAATTGTTCCAGCACCATTTGTTGAAAAGACTCCTTTCTCCACTGAATTGTCTTAATACCTTTGTTAAAAACCAGTTGTCCATATATGTGTGGGTCTATTTCTAGACTATCTGTTTTTATTCCATTCATCTATTTGTCTGTCTTGATACTAATATAACCTGTCTTCAATACTATAGTTTTCTAATAAATCTAAAAATCATTAAGTGTGCGCCCTCTGGCTTTGTTCTAATTTTTCAAAGGTATTTAAATATTCTAATTCCATTACACTTTCAAGTGAATTTTAGAATCAGTTTATCAACTTCTACAAAAAATGTTTTGATTAGAATTGTATTAACATTTTATTAGAATTGTATTTACAATTTATTAGAATTGTATTGACATTTTACCAATGTTGAGTCTTCTGACCCATAAACAAAGATATATCTCTCTATTTAAGTCTTTAATTTCTCACAGCAATGTTTTATAATGTACATATCTTTCACATATTTTTCAGGTTTATCCCTATTTCATATTTTTTGATGCTATTAAAGGGGTATTTTTTTTAAAGGGGTATTTTTTAAAATTTCAACTTCCAGTTATTCCTTGCTAGTATATATAAATATACTTGGTTAGTGTTTATTGATCAGGTATTCTGCAATATTGCTAAATTCTTTTATAATTTTTAGTAGCTTTCTGGTACATTCTATCATATTTTATATGTAGAAGATAATTTCATCTGCAATTGAAGTAATTTTAATTATCCCTTTCTTTTGTGGATGCCTTTTATTTCTTTTTCTTGCCTCACTGCCCTGGATAATGTTGGACAAAAATAATGAAAGTTCAAGTCCAAAGGCCTTGTCTTCTCCTGACCATAAGGGAAGACATTGTCTTTGACCGTCAAGGATGATGTTAGTTGTCGGTTTTTTATAGATGCCCTTTATTAGGTTGAGGAAATTTTCTTCCATTCTTAGTTGTCAGAGTGTTTTTGTCAGAAGCAAGTGTTGGATTTTGTCATTTGCTTTTTTGTGACTATATTCATGGGATCATATAATAATGTTAATATGGCAAATTACACTTGGTTTTTAGGAGTTAGTCTGACCTTGCATTCTTTTGATAAACACCACTTTGTTATGATGGATTGTCTTTTTTTTTAAGATTTATTTGTTTATTTTGGGGAGCAGGGGCAGAGGGAGAGGGAAAGAGAATCCTGAGCAAACTCCCTGCTGAATGCAGAGCCCGATGCAGGCCTTGATCTCATGACCCTGAGATCATGACCTGAGCCGGAATTAAGAGTTGAGCGCTTAACTGACTGAGCCACCCAGGCACCCCATGATGGATTATCCTTTTTATGCATTGTTAGATTTGATTTCATAAAATTTTGTTTAGAATTTCACAACTCTGTTCAGGAAGGATATTCATTTTCTTATATATTAGGGTACTCCAGAGAAACAAAACGAATAGGATGTGTACATTTATATGTATAGAGAGATTTATTTTAAGGAATTGGCTCAATGTTTGGAACAAACAGCACTTAAATCTGGAACAAACAGCCTTAAAATTTGTGTGGAACCAGAAAAGGCCCCAAATCACCAAGGAATTGTTGAAAAGGAAAAACAAAGCTGGAGGCATCACGTTGCCGGATTTTGAGCCATACTACGAAGCTGTGACCACAAAGACAGCATGGTACTGGCACAAAAACAGACACATAGACCAATGGAACAGAATAGAGAACCCAGAAATGGACCCTCGGCTCTTTGGGCAACTAATCTTTGACAAAGCAGGAAAAAACATCCGGTGGAAACAAGACAGTCTCTTCAATAAATGGTTCTGGGAAAATTGGACAGCTATATGCAAATGAATGAAACTTGACCACTCTCTCACACCATACACAAAGATAAACTCCAAATGGATGAAAGACCTCAATGTGAGATGGGAATCCATCAAAATACTAGAGGAGAACATAGGCTGCAACCTTTTTGACATCGGCCACAGCAACTTTTTTCATGACACATCTCCAAAGGCAAGAGAAACAAAAGATAAAATGAACTTGTGGGATTTCATCAAGATAAAAAGTTTCTGCACAGCCAAGGAAACAGTCAAAAAAACTAAGAGGCAGCCCATGGAATGGGAGAACATATTTGCAAATGACACTACAGATAAAAGACTGGTATCCAAGATCTACAAAGAACTTCTCAAACTCAATACATGAGAAACAAATAATCAAATCAAAAAAAAAATGGGCAGAAGATATGAACAGACACTTTTCCAATGAAGACATGTAAATGGCTAACAGACACATGAAAAAAATTTTCAAAATCATTAGCCATAAGGGAAATTCAAATCAAAACCACCTTGAGATACCACCTTACGCCAGTTGGAATGGCAAAAATTGACAAGGCAGGAAACAACAAATGTTGGAGAGGATGTGGAGAAAGGGGATCCCTCTTATGCTGTTGGTGGGAATGTAAGTTGGTACAGCCACCTTGGAAAACAGTGTGGAGGTCCCTTAAAAAGTTAAAAATTGAGCTACCCTGTGATCCAGCAATTGCACTACTGGGTATTTACCCCAAAGATACAGACGTAGTGAAGAGCAGGGCCATATGCACCCCAATGTTCATAGCAGCATTGTCCACAATAGCTAAATTGTGGAAGGAGCCGAGATGCCCTTCAACAGATGACTGGAGTAAGAAGATGTGGTCCATATATACAATGGAATATTACTCAGCCATCAGAAAGAATGATTACACAACATTTGCAGCAACATGGACGGGACTGGAAGAGATTATGCTAAGTGAAATAAGTCAAGCAGAGAAAGATAATTATCATATGGTCACTCATTTATGGAACATAAGAAATAGGAAGATCAGTAGGAGAAGGAAGGGAAAAATGAAGGGGAGGTGGTAAACAGAAGGGGGAATGAATCATGAGAGACTATAGACTCTGGGAAACAAACTGAGGGCTTCTGAGGGGAGGGGGTGGGGGATTGGGATAGGCCCATGATGGGTATTGAGGGCACATATTGCATGGTGCACAGGGTGTTATACGCAAATAATGAATCATGGAACACTACATCAAAAACTAAGGATAAACTGTATGGTGACTAACATAATAAAAAATTATTCAAAAACAAAAGGAATTGGCTCATGGGATTATGGAAACTGGAAAGTTCAAAATGGCAAGCTGGCCTGGAGACCTAAGGAAGAACTAATAATGTCCTTACTCCTTACTCTGGGCAAGGAAGTCAAACTTTATTCTATTAAGGCCTTCAGGTTATTGGATGAGGCCCACCCATATTATGGTGGGCAATCTACTTTACTGCAGTCTATCAATTGAGATGTTAATCTCATTAAAAAAAAAAAAACCAAAATTCAAACAGATCTAGACTAACGTTTGACCAATTGTCTTCATACTGTGGCCCAGCTAAGTTGATACATAAAATTATCCATCACATCTTGCAATGCCTTTGTTTGACTTTGGTGCCAGTGTAATAGTGGCCTCATATAATGAGTTGAAAATATTTCCTCCTTTTCAACTTTCTGGATGAGTTTGCATGTATTTTATATTATTTCTTCTCTAAATGTTTAGCGAATTCACTCTATCTAGGCCTGAATGTTTCGTGGGATAGATTTTAGCTATATATTCTTTCTATCTAATAGATACAGTATTTTTTCTGATTATCTGTTTCTTCTTTAATGAGTTTTGGCTATTTAGGCCTTTAAAATATTTTCCCATTTTATCTAAGTTGTGAATGTATTTCCATAATATTGTTCTTAATATTGCATTATTATTCTTTTAATATCTGACACATTCTGTAGTGATGCTATCATTATAGTTCATGCTATTGGTAATTTGTGGCTTCTTTTTTTTTTTCACAATTAGAATAGGAATGAAAAATGAAACCATAATGAGGTTCTTTAAAAATTTTTTTGTCCAGTGGCATTGGCAAAAATTTTAAAAGATAAAAGTATTAGAAAGAAGATGCACAAGTAGCATTTTATTTGTTGGTAAATCCCTTCTCAAAAACAATATTGTGATATATTATTATATCATAATAATATGCAATAAAATTGCACATATCCAGTGACCTAATCATTCCACTTTTGGACTCTAAATTAAGTAGTTACACATTAGTGCAAGGTTATGTTTACAAAGAGGAATGACATCAAGGACTGACTATTTTATATTGTATACTTTATTGTTTTAACCTCAACGATGACAATGGACTGAGAAATTATTTCTGTAATTTTAAAAATGAAGGGAAAATTATTAAAGTTGCCTTTTATTTAATGCTACTCTTTCATTTTCAGAAAGCTCATATTCTTTTGTATTCTTTGAGTAATCCAAGAGTCATTATAGTGTACTAGATAAGAAATAGAATCCACAGCCAAATTGAGTGGATTTAAATTCTAGGGTAACAACCTTACTTGCTATTTTATAGACAATTTATTCATCTCATCAGTGCCTTTGTTGCTTTGTCTGTGAATGCCTTATATCTTAAAGCCTTCTGTAATAATTAAATAAGACAACAAATATAAAGCTCCTAGTACAGAACCTGGAACTAGTAAGACCTCTAGAAATATTAATGATTGCTAATGGTTAATGAAACCCTATTGACTGCTCCTTAGTTTATCACAGGGTATCAGTGAATTAGTATGCAGTTGGTGAGTTACCCTGTAGAAGATAATGAGAAATAGACAAATTTCAAATTTTCCTAATTGTATGTGACTTGAATTTTGTATATGGATGTCCATAAAGTTCTTTCTTTATCCTCAAAGTTCACATCCAATTTTGTGATAGAGATAGCTAGTTGCCCTCAAAAATTTACTTTCCTCTTCTTCCATATGTAATATAAATTTTATATTTGTATTTATACTGACATGACCACTTAGAACAAGATGATTCTAGTTGCGGGGTTCCTGGATGGCATAGTCAGTTAAGCTGCCGACTCTTGGTTTCAGCTCAGGTCGTGATCTCAGGGTTGTGGGATCCAGCCCTGCATCATGCTCAGCATGGAGTCTGGTTTGGGATTCTCTCTCCCCTCTCCCTCTGTCCCTTCTGCCCCCCTCATTCTAAAATAAATATATCTTTTAAAAAAATGATTCTGGTTGCTGGGATATATATATTCTGGTTGCTCTCGGAACCACTGAGTAGCAGCTTCTAGAAACCTTATCTCTGGACAGCTGGCGTGAGTCCTTCCTCTTTCTTCTCATTCCATTCCTCTGTCCTTCATTCAGGACACTGTATGCATCCTTAGACTATGAGCACAAAGACTTCATAGAGCTTGGTGGAGTGGTGAGCTGGAAAGTTCACTGTCCCTGAGGACACGAAGGAACACAGGCCACTCTCACCTTGCAATGCATGCCTTCACACTTTCATGTGAGAAACAGACTTCTCTCTTATTTAACTCAGTATAATTTTCTGTTTTTCTATCAAAGTTAATTTTAACTGATAATTCACAAACCTACATCTTAGTGTTGATTGTTCTCTATTATTTGCCTTCAGAACTGTTTGTACTTTTTGTTTGTGGGTTTGGGTTTCTTGTCTCTTCAGAAATTTTATCCAGTTCTGACTTTGAATATCTTTCATTGTTTTTATCTTTGCTGATACCTAATATCCATGTGTTGAACATATATTTTCTTATTTTCATATTCTCTTAGAGCTTGCTTTCTCATTTTGCTTTTCCTTTCCCTGGTAACTTATCATTGTATTCCCAGTACTAAAACAGTACCTGGCATATTCCTAATTTGTTGAATGAATAAAATAATGAATTAATTAAATGAATTAATTACTGCTAACTCTATGTTAGCTGCATCTATTTTTCTTCTTAACTGCTTCATGATTTCTATTTCATATTTCATCTTTTTTTGTAATTTCATGTTTCTTTGTTCTATTTTGTTCATGTCTTAACACTTTTTATTAGTGTTTTCAATGGTAAAGGGGAGTATTTTTCTAAAATTTTATGTTGTTTCTTGGAGATAACTTTTCTTCTGAAGCCGTCTTTCAAACCTCCTTTTTTTGTAGTATCTATTTTTGGTTGGATTACAAATTTGTGTTTTCCATGACCATATACTTTTTCTTATCTTGTTTCAAACCAGTGGTCAGATTCTGTTGAATCCTTTTTACTTCAGACAAGATTTATGTTTCAGGAGTACAAGGAAAGTTACTTGTGCCTCTTTTCTGTTTTACAAGCATAAAACTGATTAAGGGATTCAGTTTACTGTCCTGTAAGAGGAAAGAGAGAAATCATTGGGAGCCAGTGGTAGAGGTCATATTTGAGGTTTCAGAGGAGAGAGATGGTGGGAGAGAAGAGGGACCTTTTTCAGAAGATCACCATCAGTACTCTTTGGGTGTGTATCAAGAACTCGAGGATGCCTTTGACCACTTGGTGCTATTATGAAGGCTACCCTGAAGGCTTGGGCATTCTCAGTTCCCAAAGACTTATAGAAATGAGCAGAACTAGCAGTCTTTACAGAATTGCAAAGTCTAAAACAACAAACATCTCAATTTTAATCAGTTGTAAACTGAAGTCTGAGGATGACAGTGGCCTCCCTCACACTCAGAATATTGGTCTGACCAAGGAGCCCCAAGAAAGAGCTTGATTTTCCCACCAAATTTGAAGTATGGATTTTTTTTTTTTTGGAAATATTTTATTTATTTATTTGACAGAGCGAGAGTGCGTAGCAGGGGGAGAAGGAGAAGCAGGCTGCCTGCTGAGCTGGAAGCCCGATTGGGGGACGGGGGTCTGGAGCCTGACTCGGGGCTTAATCCCAGGACTCTGGGATCATGACCTGAGCTGAAGGCAGACACTTAACCATCTGAGCTACCCGTACTTTGGATTTTCAATACCGAAACTGATATATAACATATGCATTAATTCCAGGTTGTATTATTTCTCTATATTGCTCTTTTTGGAATGGTGATATAATCTAGGCATAAATTTATGCTGGAATTGGGGGCAGTGACCTGGAAAGTTGGCACTTTCAAATTGAGTATGTTGTTTAGAACATTTTCTCTCTGTCTTTACTGAAGACATGTCTTGCTTTAGCTTTCAGTGTACATCCCTCTTTCAGGCAAGAGGTGAGCTAAGTTCACAGTGACCATTAGTTGTGTGAGTGGTGGTGATAGTGGTGGTGGTGTTTACTGCAGATTAATTGACTCTGGTAAGCAGTTTCAAAGCTGGTGACTGTTTACCTTCTTTTTCCTTCTCTGTTGCACCTGATAGTTTCTGAGTTAATTATTTGTGCTGTAGAAAAATTAAAACAGCATGTGCAAGCAATTCATTGCTATGTCAGTTTCCTACTTTTTCCTTTGACCAAATTTCACTGTATTTGATAAATATGCATCATAATTTTCAGTTTGGGATTTGAGCCTTTTCTCGGTTTTATTACAGATGGGAATTTAATTCCCAGTTTTTGTTCATTAAGTAGGTTGCCACAGGTTTTAAGAATATGAGTTTACTCTGCTACTATTTTACCAAAGCCTTTAGCCTCTGGAGTATTTGTGTGTGTGTGTGTGTGTGTGTGTGTGTGTGTGTGTGTGTGTGTGTGAGAGAGAGAGAGAGAGAGCGAGAGAGCGAGAGAGAGATTGGGAGAGGGAGGGAGTGTGAATACTACCAGGGACTTGTGGGAGGGGTCAGAGGGAGAGTCTTAAGTAGACTCTGCCCTGAGTGCGGAGCCTACGGGGCTCAATCTCACAACCCTGAGATCAAGACCTGAGCCAAAACCAAATCAGAAACTTAACCGGGCACCCCTCAGTTTTACTTTTAAGAATGTATTTTTCATCCCCTACCAACATCAGTTTTCCTTTCCTAGGAGCAGCCAAAGCCACAGACAAAGTAACAATTTAAATATAATTTGTAAAATCCTGCCCTTGTCATTTCTCATACTGTAGTTTTTGTTCTCGTAACCTGTTATTTGTTCCAGACATCCTGTCCTCCTTTTCTCCCTGAATCAGTATCAGTTGGCCATACTTGGCCAACACTCCTAATTGGTTTTCTGGTTTATTTGAGCTATGTCTCACAGATTAGCAGCCCTCTCCCATTGCTCTCATTTACAAGGCAACAGTTGAATAGCAAGTGAGTTTAATGAGGTTGAGTTAAATTTCTGCTGCATCTTCATTTTGGTACCTACAAATTTAAAAAGATGAGGGGTTTCTAGAAAGGACCATGTCTTGAAGTTACACGAGCTGCTCACTTCTGAGGCTGACAACTATTTAATTAATTTCACAAGATCAAATAGACAGGAGGAAATTGAACACAGGTCTCTCTTATTTTAAGTACATTACCTTAGATTCTTTAGTATTTTCTTCCGTTAATATCACAGGATGCCAAGGACTATATCAACTGAGACTTACTTCATGGCTGTAACTGAGTATAGAATGATAATGCTACTGCTTTTCAACAACCAAATTCAATACAAGTATGATAGATCCTCACAGTTTGGCCATTTTCTGAACAGAAATTACAAGAAACTATCTTGCAATAAATTCTCTCTAAAACTTCAATTAATAAGTATAATAAATTTTCATTCAAATAAAAGAGCACAAAACTATATATGGAATTTCTGCTGGCAACTTTTCCAAAATTTTTCTCTTTCTAAAAACCCAGTTAATGGGGTACCTGGGTGGCTCAGTTGGTTAAGTGCCTGCCTTTGGCTCAGGTCATGATTCCAGGGTGCTGGGATCAAGTTCCACATAGGGCTTCCTGCTCAGCAGGAGTCTGCTTCTCCCTGCTCCTCTCCCCACTTGTGCTTGCCGGCGAGTGCACGATCTCTCTTTCTCTCTCTCTTTCTCTCTCCCTCTCAAAAATAAATAAAATCTTTAAAAAAAAAAACAACAACACCCAGTTGACATCCTTTCCCCCACGTAACATCCAGGTATTAAATAAAGCTGACTAGATGTAACGTAGAGATCTCCCTGACTATTTCTCCAACAACTGCTTGAATACAAAATTTAGATTCATTTCATTTACTTACCAATTTTTTAATGGCAAGTGACTGGAAAATTTTTTTAAAAGGCATTTTAAAGATTTTTGAATAAGTTGCAAATGATGTTGCCAATACTTTATCAAGAGGGAGCAATGTTTTTTGTTTTGTTTTGTCTTTCCTAGTCAATGAGTAGATCTGGTATTCCAATCATCTCACTTGGAAGAGTGAGATACTTAAATATTTTTCTTGGCCTAAATATAAAGATTTTTTAAAAACTCCAAATTATATTAGTTTTGACTCTTATAAATATGACTTCATTAAACACATTTTTGTAGGAACTTGTGTCTTATGGAACCAGAATAAAAAAGCAGTCAATCATGTATTTGAAACTAGTTGTATTGAATATCAGTTTTGGGTTTTAAAAGCTCTGAACAGTTAAAGCTGATACTCCTTCCTGTAACTGATGGACTGTCTGCATGGACTAAAGATCATTCAAATGATGTTCCAAGATAAGCTTCCTGTTATAACGGAGGCACGCGCACAAGAGCAGGAATTTCACATTCAATCAGAGTACAGAAGAAGGAAATCCTTCCTGTATAATGGAAATGATAACCTTGAAATACTTGGGCAGTCACCCTTGAGAAAAGCAAAAAGACCCAAATGCTAAGTGTGATGAGCCCATGAAGCCCAGAATTGTAGAGTAGCTTTAATTTCATGGCATCTGGCAGAAGAGCCACAAATGGTCACTCCAAACTCCTAAGTAGCTTGTTAATCATCCTCATTTTATATTTAAATTCATATACTAGGCATCTTTACAGGAGTGGACCTTAAATACAGGTAATTCATAGGCACAATTTGTTACAAACTGTTTAAATAAAATTTCTAAAATTATTCTAGGTTTTATCCTATTGCACAGCTAGATTCTATTTCAGTTGCAAAATTCTATTTCAGTTGTCAGGTTGAAAGGTGTGAAATTATTTTTTAAGCTGGTACTATAAATTATATGCCAGAAATACAGGGTCACTTTCCCTAGTCGTAGCAATGTTCAGGTACCAACTTGGAAAGCATATTTTTAGAGGATACATGGAAATCAACTGTCACACTGAAGCAGGACCCAAGCAGCATAAAATATTAATGCATTCCTGATATAGTCAGTAATTTCCATATAGGGTAGGGTAATATACTAGGGGACAGGCTGCACATGGAGTCAGAACCAGATCTGAGTCCTAGCTTTGTTAAACTTAAAAATCTTGAGTATATTTCGTGTATTAAAAACTTAATTTTCTTTCTCCAAAATAAAAATGATACACATCATAAAAGGCTGTAATGAGAATGCTGAGCTATGCATAATATACAACAGTAGGGTAGGCAAGACTTCCGTCTCCCCTCTGCTTCCCCCCAGAGAAGAGAAGCACTCATTAGCATTATCAGATTGAGGACACAGATTGGATCACCTTTGCTAGTGAGAAACACTGCACTAAAATGCCTCTAGATGGGTGTGACTTCCTCTCGTCTCTGCAGTGCAGTGACAGAGGCCCAGTCATCTGCTCTTTGTTCCAGTGTGGCAGCAGGGAGTATAGGGCTTTTGAGTTTGCTGGGACCCAGGCCAGTTTTTACTGTCAGGGGCTCAGATGTAGCCCTCGTAGTTAGAAAATCAGACTTCCTCTCAGGGGGTAGCCTGTGCGTATTTGGATTGCTCAGTTTTAGTTTAACATAATTTAAGCCTAAGGAATTTAGGATAAAGGACTGTGACCATCCAGCTATCGAAGTTCTCTGCAACAGAGGCTGCCAATCCAAACCCAACTAATAATAACCTGTGTTCCTGGGTCCATTAAGCACTTTCCTTTGCACATGAACACATTTTGTGGACCTCATGAAGAGAGATGATTCGGTTATCCCTGGGTCCTCTGGCTAAATAAAATACCATTATTTTGCATAAAGTCTCAATTCCTCTCTAGATACCAACATACGTGATGGTGGTTTGCTTTATGTATTCTTGGTATTAATTACCACTATTTGTTGTCTAGTTAACTTTGTGCCAAACTACAGGGCATTTGTCTCTTATAAGCCCTTTGTTCCCTGAATGCTGAAGTTCCTTAATGTTCTCTCCAGGTCTTCTCTTTTCACTTCCAGAATATTCTCATCCACACTGATGACATTATTATTTCTTCACTGATTGTTTCCAAATTCACATCTCTATTCCTAATCTCTTCTTTGAGAATCAGCTCTGTATTTCTCTGTGACTCTTTATGTATCTACTGGATTTCCCACAGGCATCTTAATATGGCTAAAAACAAATACACATTTATTATGACTTATATGTATTTATCCTCTTGTTTTAGTGATAGTAGTTGATAGCATTATCACCTTTCCAACATTCCATTCTATTCTGTTCCATTCCCTCTCCTTCAATTTCACAAATCCATCCAATTGCAAAATTTCAGTCTATTATGTCTCAGATCTGCCTCTGAATAAAGCCACTATGCTCCTGGACTGTCACTATCTTGCCTTATGGATACTTTCAAATGTAGTCTTGCCTATTGTGAGTAACTACGTCCTGTCCTTAGTCTTATCCATTCCAATTTTCTTCCACTTTTCTTCCCAGTTATTTTCCTAGAGCAGAAAGCAAAACTATTAATTTCTTGCTTAAAATCTGATTGCTTCTCATTATGTTCTCAATGAAGTCTAAATTACATATCATATTAAACATTGTTTATAATTATCTTTTGCCTACTCAGCCCTCTGGCCTCATCTCCACAATATTTATCTTATTCACCAATGCCTCAGAACATGCTATTCCCAAAGGCTAGGATATTTTCACAGATGATCCCTTTCCGTCTAGACTTTTCCCTTCCTCCTCTGGCAATTTCTGTTCATCATTTTAGACTCAGCTTAACTTCCTCCGTTGTGGAGCCTGTCTTTATTATTCCCCAGCCAGTCACTCACTCCCTTGGCACCATCTTTGGACCTATATTACTGCACTGCAACATCTGCTGACTTGTCATTCTGTCCCAGGATACTTTGTGGTATTTAATCAAGTATCTGTCTCCAATTATGTTCTGCAATATGGCAGAAGATAAAGAAATACTTATTTGTTGGCTGATTGGCCAAGTAGCAAAGAACTTTGCCATTTTCTTCAATATTTTTTATGTAGATAATTTTAAGATCCCTTACTTCATTCCCATTTCCCACCCCCCACGTCCTCATCTCAGCAGCCCAGCTACCCCTGCAGATGCAACTATTCCTCTTTTTCATAAGGTTACACAGGGCATATGTAGATGTATTTTAAACACGGAAAATAAAGATTAATAACTACTTGAAATGAATGAAAATAAATTCAGAAGAATTTATTTCATTTAGCATTAGTTCCATATGTGTGTTTTTTTAATCCATCTTTTTTCCCCGACTTTATTGTGATAAAATTGACATATAAGTTTAACAGTATACAACATGATGATTTGATATATGTATCTGTTGAGAAATTATTACTGCAGTAAGGTTAGTTAACACTTTCATAACCTCATACAATTCGCGTCTGTGTGTGTGTTGAGAACATTTAGGATCATATGAGTGAATAAATGGATGGATACATTCCTAGGATCTGTTCTGGTGGTAAAATGCTAAGTTCAGCTAAACTGAACTCTCTTAATTTGGCAAAGACTATCTGAATAACTGGTGAATTGTCAGAAAGTGATTTAAATTAATTCATACAGCAATAAGCATCTGTGTTATAAATAACCAAAACATTTTCTTCAGATGGATAAGTGATATTTCTAATTTAGAACTGACCAGACTTTGGTGAAATACTTCTAATTAATCTAATTGATTAATTAAATCCATGCTTGTGGGATATTTTTCAACCAAAACCTCTTCATTGTTTATCAATGGGTGAGATTCACATTCAGCTTTATCTGTGAACTTCTTAAGTTCCTTAAAGATAGCGAAAGAGAGAGGGAAAAATGGTTTAGAAACACTTGCCTCATATTGAATGGACTTTAGTCTGTGGGAGGAATGGAAGCTGGTGAGTCACTGCATTGTTAAAAATTGAATGCAGATAATCTTGTTGATTTCTTTTTTTCTTTCTTTTTTTCATCACGGAACGTACTATGTTCAATCATACGCTCATTCATCTATAATTAACAAAGACCTCTTGATCATTCTAGCTGTTCCTGGAGATTTCTTACGTGTGTTTGCCCCTCCTTTTGCTCTTCATCTCATGCTTTCTCTTTCACATCATCAAAAATACCTTCTCCTCCCTTTCCATATTCTCATTGTATATTTTTCAAATTAGCAATTTATGTTTTTGAAATTGAAAATAAACAGTAGGTAAATAGTATATCACGTTAGAACTATTGCATTCAAATACACCAATGGAATGTGGTTAATGAAGTTCTCTTTGCAACTGGAAATCAAGGTGATTATGAATGTGAATGTGCTTAATACATCATTAGAAGAAATAATTTCGTGCTTAAAAATAGCACTTTGTAGACTTTGGCTCTTTGAACAAAACATAGCAGATCGTCCCCTCAGCATCCAGTTTGTGAATCAAAGCACCACAGGGCCTTGTTTTTTGGACCAATGGAGAGTCCAGTGTAAATTGTTTTCAAATTGAACAGCTTTATCAGGATTGTCAATGATTTAAATGCAGTGCTTTTTATTTTGAAGTTGACAGTTTGTTAGGATATTTACTTTACCAGAATTAGAATCACTATGCTTGATTTAATTGGTTAAAAAAAAATCTAGGTTTGTTTTTAAAACATGTATTTTAAAAAGCAGGTATTAGCATAACTGAGTGTCCAACATTATATAAGGAGTTACGGAAGATACTAAAGAAATAATTTCTTTGTCTTTATGGAGATTATAATCCAGTTGGGAAGAAAAGATAAATACCTAGAAAAATTAGAAATTAATTCCAGGGGCTCCTGGGTAGCTTAGTCGGTTAAGTGTTGGTCTTCAGCTCAGTCCCAGGGTCCTAGGATCCAGTCCCGCATCAGGCTCCCTGTTCAGAGGAGAGTTTGCTTCTCTCTCCCTCTACCCCTCCCCGCTGCTTGTGCTGTTACGAGCGCTCTCTCTCTCTCTCACTTTCTCAAATAAATAAATATCTTAAAAAAAAAGAAATTAATTACAAAATATGTATTCACTTTCTGGTTCACATTTCAGGAGTCACAGTCCCAATCCTAATCTCTAAACCATGATCTAGGCCCAGAAGTCCTGCTGACTACAGAGTATTACTGCAATGTAACATTCCATGATTGACATCCCCCAAACTGGACAAATGACCTCCTACTGTCCTTGAAATCTCCCTCAAAAATTTCCTTTTCCCTCAAAAATAATAGCAGTTTTTTTTCCAGGTGATTAGACATTTTAGTTTGCTGTAACTCTTGTTCCCCTGTAAATATGCCTGACATTTCCTACCTGAAAAAAAATGTTCTCTCATGTCAATCTTCTGACCTCAGCTATCTCTCTTGTGTAGATGACATCCAAATCCAGACCCATTGCATTCAGTCACATGTTCTGAGTTATACTATAAGTAAGGTATTTATAACATGGCTTGGCACATGCTAAGCACTGTAAGGTTTCTGGCTCTTACTATTATCATCATCGTTATCACTATACTGCTGTTATTACTGTTATATCTCCAGTAGGTTGCCTCAGAGCAAAACAATTGCACATAATCAAATCTTTTCATCCACCTGTGTAATGTTCTAATGTAGATAGCAGCTTTAACTCTAAAATTTATCAGTCTCTTTTCCCTTATTTTTTGTATTGAATCACACTATTGTTTACGACCTCTGTCAAATCTCTTGCATGTGTTTTTTCCTCTCCATGGATACCATATTTGTCTTGGTTTAAATACTCATTTTATTTCTCTTGGATTCTGCTGTAGATCTTAATTTTTTCTGTCTCCTATACGTTATTTTATGTATGGTAACCAGATAATTTTTTAAAGCATACTTACATTTATGTTATTTCTATTCTCAAAAACTTTCAACAATACTCTGTTGTCTATTGAATGAAGTTCATGTTCCTTAACCCAATATTCTGCTTCCAGATGATGTTTCTGGCCTTATCACCTACCAGTTCGTCCTATCATATGACTAATCTGAATAGTATGTAATGTTCATTCATTGCAAGGGTGTAGTGAAAGCTTCCTGCACAGCAGGTTTCACGTTGAGTGTCCTAAACACAGTGTGAATAAGACACACGTGGACACTGCTCTACCACACACATCCCTTTGCTCATTCTTCCACCTCTGAGATATTTGCATTCTCCTTTATCCACATTTTGTTTATCTGATATGAAACAGATAATGGGCCTTCTTATTTGTAAAGCGTCCTGGGCATTCTGACTGAAAGCTCTCTTTTTGTTCTTGATTTTCCTATTTATGTCTTCCTCATTGCACTCCGCACTTTCGCTCTTGGTGTGCCTTCTGTTTAGGGACTATGTAAAGATTACCCGAACTCTAAACAAACCATGTGGGAGCTTGGAATAGTCTTTCTAAATCTGGAGGCTACTCTTGTCAACCACACATGCCTTTCACCACTTTCCAGCCCTCGTATGGAGCCAGCTACTACTACGTCTGCTGTAATAGAACTTACTGTTGTGTAGAAAGTTGTGTCCCAAGTGTAAAAATGCGCTGAAACTGGAGACAACAGCAGACAGTCTGGTATTAGTGGATATTCCATATCTCCATGGTTTTTCCAGGAGCTTAAAATTGTTCCCTCACATTTCTTCAAATGGAAGACTGCAAAAGAACAGTAAAAAGGTGAAGATTAGCACTTGCCAAAAATTTTAGGCCAAGAAAAGTATATTGTTTGAAATATCCATATAACTGAAAGGAAAGTGGTATTTTAGCTTGAATTATCTGTGTAGTAGGTTCTAGTGTCCATTTGATGGAATATATGCAGACACAGCTTACATGGCAACCCTATCTTAGCCACTCATCCTTTTTTTTTATGTAGTTTCAGCATCACAAGGATACTTTTTCTTTATTTTCTCTCATATTATATTACCACATAGTTACCAATTTGCTGAAGAAGTAGTTTCAAAAGGATCCTGATTTGCAGAGCACAGGTTTCCTTAGCTCAAGGTTGTATATGTTCTGAAAAAAATTAGATTCTTTTTAATGTTTGAACTCAGCGGAGCTGAATTTACAGTTCAGGGAATTTTAATAGCCATTTCTTGATGGACCTAGACTACCTCCTTCTGATTAAGTTTATATATAATTTGGCAAGGAGGAAGGAAGTCATGGCTCATCATCATCTACTGTCCAAAGTGACTTAAAACAAAAACAAATAAAAGAAGCCATAGGGTATTGCTGTTAGAAAATTCTGTTGGTAAAGATTGTTTTTAAAAAAAATTATTTGTAGAGAATTCATTGGAATGGGGTATTCCAATAATACTTTCTTGTTAACAAAATTTATTGATAATAAGATGAGTTGATTATAATGGCCAATTATAATTTAAAATTGATCATAGATTCCTTTTTCAACACATGTTATCTGTTAAGTAGCAGCATATATCCATAGTGCTTAAGTGTGCAGGCTCTGAAGACAGACAGTGGATTTGGATTCCCTACTCGTATGGCCTTGGGTAGTTCCTTTAAGCTTTTTCTAAGCCTTGACTTCCTTTATAGTAAAATGGGGTAACAGTTCTACTGACCTCACAGTAAGTACTCTATAAATTTCAACTCTTATTATTTATTGTTAAAGAAGCATTAGCTGTATAGAAGGAAATGTCTTACAACATTCTTTCTGAACTTTATATATGTCTGCTGATTTCATGCATTTTTTTTAAATCAAAACATATAGCATAATTTTACCTATTAATCCGAGAGCACCATTTAAATATACATACTAATATTTCTTTCCCAGGTGATCAGTGAACAATAATGTTTATCCAGCGATTAGAAAATATGATCAATTATCTGATGTGAGGTTTGATTTTAAATGTCAGTCACGTTTTTTAATGTGCTTTTGATAGATGTTATGTTTTAGAGCAGTTTTAGGGAAACAGCAAAATTAAGTAGAAAGTACATGGACGTCTTCTTTGGAGAAGTGTCTATTCATGTCTTCTGCCCATTTTTTGACTGGGTTATTTGTTTTTTGAGTGTTGAGTTTGAGAAATTCTTTATATATCTTGGATATCAGCCCTTTATCTGTAATATCATCTGCAAATGTCTTCTATTCTTTGTTTTGCCTCTTAGTTTTGTTGACTGTTTCCTTTGCTCTGCAGAAGCTTTATCTCTTGATGAAGTCCCAAAAGTTCTTTTTGCTTTTGTTTCTCTTGCCTTTGGAGATGTGTCTTGAAACAAGTTACTGTGGCCATTGTCGAAGAGGTTACTGCCTATGTTCTCCTCAAGGATTTTGATGGATTCTTGTCTCATATTGAGGTCTTTTATCCATTTTGAGTTTATCTTTGTGTATGGTGTAAGGGAATGGTCCAGTTTCATTCTTCTATATGTAGCTGTCCAATTTTCCCAGTACCACTTATTAAAGAGACTGTCTTTTTTCCATTGGATATTTTTTCCTGATTTGTCAAAGATTAGTTGACCATAGAGTTGAGGGTAACAGACACATGAAAAAATGCTCAACATCATTAGTCATCAGGGAAATACAAATCAAAACCACAATGAGATACCACCTTACACCAATTAGACTGGCAAAAATTAACAAAACAGGAAACAACAAATGTTGTCAAGGATGTGAAGAAAGGGGAACCCTCTTATACTGTTGGTGGGTACAGCCACTCTGGGAGTATGGAGGTTTCTCAAGATGTTAAAAATATGACCCAGCAATTGCACTACTAGGTTTTTACCCCAAAGGTACAGATGTAGTGAAAAGAAGGGGTGCATGCACCCCAATGTTCATAGCAGCAATGTCCACAATAGCCAAACTGTGGAAGGAGCCGAGATGCCCTTCACCAGATGAATGGATAAAGAAGATGTGGTCCATATATACAATGGAATATTACTCAGCCATCAGAAAGAATGAATACCCACCATTTGCATCGACATGGATGGAACTGGAGGGGATTATGCCAAGTGAAGTAAGTCAAGCAGAGAAAGACAATTATCATATGGTTTCACTCATATGTGGAACATAAGAAATAGCAGGGAGGATCATAGGAGAAGGGAGGGAAATCTGAAGGGGGAGAAATCAGAGCAAGAGACGAACCATGAAAGACTATGGACCCCAGGAAACAAACAGGTTCTCAGAGGGGAGGGGGTGGGGGGGGTAACCAGGGGATGGGTATTAAGGAAGGCACGTGTTGTGATGTGCACTGGGTGTTATATGTAACTAATGAATCATGAACACTACATCAGAAACTAATGATGGGGGCGCCTGGGTGGCTCAGTAATTAAACGTCTGCCTTTGGCTCAGGGCGTGATCCCAGTGTTCTTGGATCGAGCCCCACATCAGGCTCCTCCGCTGGGAGCCTGCTTCTTCCTCTCCCACTCCCCCTGCTTGTGTTCCCTCTCTTGCTGGCTGTCTCTATCTGTCAAATAAATAAAATCTTTAAAAAAAAAAAGAAACTAATGATGTACTAAATAATGGCTAACTGAACATAATAAAAAAATAATACAACATGTATTTTGGGGGGGGGGGCTGTGTGGCTCAGTTGGTTAAGCATCTGACTTCGGCTCAGGTCATGATCTCAGGGTCCTGGGATCAAGCCCCAAGTGGGGCTTCTAGGTCAGTGGGGAGTCTGCTTGTCCCTCTCCCACTGCCTCTCCCCCTGCTTGTGTACTCTCTCATTCTCGCATAAATAAATAAAATATTTAAAAAAAGAAAGTACGTGGAATTCCCAGAAACCCCTTTCCCCATGTATACACAGCCTCCTTCACAAATAGCACTTTTAATGAAAGTTTAATTATGGATTGAGGATTGCTTGCTTTTTGTGTAATCTCTCATCTATTTCTTTTTTTCTTTTTTTTTTGTCTAAATTGACAAATGTTTCACATATGCCTTAGTTAAAAACATAAAGAAAATTGTAATATTAAATTTGAGGAACAGATTCAAGAGTATTTATACTTCAGTGCAGTTAGAGATACTCGTCAAATCTAAAGAAAATCTGGATCATTAAGAAAAGTAGTTTTTAATTTCTGTGTATGTTGATGATAGTTTATCACAGTGTATCTGTGAACATAACTGAAAACTTTGGATTAGATGACAGTGTATCCATATCTATAATCTACTTGTTCTGGGATAAATTAGAATACAAAATGTAGCTGATCATAGAACAGCTTTTCTTTTTCATGGAAGAAGTGGATCAGCAGTTCTTTTTTTTTTTTTTTTAAGATTTTTTTATTTTATTTATTTATTTGACAGGATAGAGACAGCCAGCGAGAGAGGGAACACAAGCAGGGGGAGTGGGAGAGGAAGAAGCAGGCTCATAGTGGAGGAGCCTGATGTGGGGCTCGATCCCATAACGCCGGGAACACGCCCTGAGCCGAAGGCAGACGCTTAACCGCTGTGCCACCCAGGCGCCCCGGGATCAGCAGTTCTTGTAGAATGTATTTGATTAAAGGGAAAGTACAGTACAAATCGGGAGGGAAAAACACTGACAGCTATACAAATATATTTACATATTAGCACACACAACAATTCTGTCCCTTCAGGCATTCCTCCAGGACAAGCTCTTGACTCTTAGACCATCAGTGATCTCTGCAGCTTTAGTGAGATCAAAAGGGCTAAAACTTAAACCCAGCCATTACCTCTCACTTTGAACCTCTGGTTCTCAGCTGTGTCATAAATGCCACCCACCCTTTCCCTTGGGGCTCATACTTTGAGTAGTAGGGCCAGCTTTTCCCCTACCTCCTGCCCTTGTCTTCCATCCAGTGATTCAGACTCTGAGCAGGCCGAGTCTTGTGCAAATGCTTTGTGAACTTCAGCACCCAACCTCTCCCGAAACTTGGCCTGAATCTGTCAGTAGATACAAAGATGGATTTCACATTTAGAACCAGCATGACCATGGGTTACAAACATTTTCCAGAATGAGGCTTTTTCAAAAGAATGTTTGAGAATTCCCAAATAGAGTTCTTTAATTGTTTTCTTTCCCTTTTATGGTTTTTGGAAGGGGGATTATGTGAGATAGATATATATAGATATAGATGTAGATAGGTTTTATATAGGCTTTTAATTTTATTGTTTTGGCTTCCTCAAATACGTATGACTCTACATTTTAGGTATTGTGATTTTGCTTGTGGTGCTAATACATGGTTGTGTGTGTGTGTGTGTGTGTGTGTGTGTGTGTGTGTGTGTGTGCACATGTGAGTAGCATTGTCCCAGAAAAGAGGAAGAACCATTTATTTTCACAGAGAGCACTCACATGTAATGCGTGTATGCATATATGTATATTCACACACTCCCTCTACCCAGAGCTTGCTTGTTCTCCTGCTCGCTTACGTCTGCCCTGCAGCTTCTGCAACAGAAGGGTCATCGACAGCTGCTTTCTGCGGAGAATGCCTCACATTTACAGGATCTCTTTGCGGTAGAATTTCTTTTCTTTTCTTTCTTTTTTTTTTTTTTTACTTTTTAATTTAATTTATCTTCATTTTTAAATTTAAATTCAATTAATTAACATAATGTATTATTGGTTTCAGAGGTAGAGGTCAGTGATTCATCAGTCTTATACCCAGTGCTCATTCCATCACGTTGGGCTGAATTTCTGTTAACTGTATAAATTAGTGCATCTATGCAGGTTCCACATCTAGGCACTGGGGGATCGACTTTAACTACACTCAGGAAGAGCATAGTTTCTCCTTAAGTTTTCCTTCCAGAAGCCACTATATTTAGTCTCTTGCTTGTAGACTATTCTTTAAGTATATGACATCAGTTCTCAGTGTTCTATAAACTATTGGGGACACATATCATATATTCTCCAGCAGGTCTTATTGAAGCATTTTTATTAAACTAAGAATGAGAGGAAAACAACCCTGACAACTTTTCCAAAGAAATACTCCAATTTCCAACTCCTACCCCTTTCATCTTTTATGTATCTTCAAATTTGAGAGAAGGCTGTAAAACAGATTGCCAGCACTCTCTGGGCATTCTAGCACCTGACTTTGGATTGTAGGGAATAATTTGCTGCTATTGTCTTGCAGCTTCAGTGGAAAATGAGAGTTTCCCATTTAAATATCCTCTTACAGTGGTGTCATTTACTTCCTTTAGTGTCTTATTTTTTCTATTCCATCTGTTAATTTCTTTTTTTTTTTTAAGATTTTATTTATTTGAGAGAGAGAGCACAGGAGGAGAGTAGAGAGGGAGAAGCAGACTCCCCGCTGAGCAAGGAGCCCAATGCAGGGCTCCATCCCAGGACCTCAGGATCATGACCTGAGGAGAAGGCAGATGCTTAGCCAACTGAGCCACCCAGGCATCCCATCTGTTAATTTCTGAGAGAGTCTTAGGAGGGAGTCTTGGCTCATGAGGTTGTCATTTTCTTATCACTATTAATTTATATAATATCCATTTTAATATCTTGAAGTCACATTGTTGAGTACATATTAGTTTATGATCATCATATGTACTTGGTATATTTTAACTTTTTAAAAAATCACTATAAAACATTAAGTTTTTGACACTTTAAGTTTCCCCTTAATGATTTTTTCCAGCTTTATTGAGATATGATTGACAAATGAAAATAATGTATATATTTAAGGTATACACTGTGATGTTTTGATATAAGTATACCTTATGTAATAATTACCATAATCAAGATTATTAACATATCCATCATCTCACATAGTTACCATTGTGTCTGTGTGATAAGAACACTTAAGAGCTACTGTCTTAGCAAATTTCAAGTATGTCCGAACCATACTCTTTTGATTACTAGAACTTTGTAATTTAGTTTGAAATTCAAAAATGTTCTGCCTCCAGCTTTGTTCTTTATATCTAAAATGTAAACTGTTCTTTTATAGTTATATAATATATCATCACCATCATTATTATCATCAAAGCAATAGAAGCAACAACAAAGAAATACAGTGGAAAGAAACCTCTTCAATGACTACTTTATCAGTTCCAAGTAAAAATGCTATGTTTTTATCTCTTTTGGCTACATTTATTTTATCCCATTAAGAAAGTTAATTGGCATCAAAAAGAACATTAAAACAATTAGAGAAAACCTATTGAAATCATGTGATTTCTAAAAGATATCATTATCCTTTTAGGTAAAGGTTTTCAATCATTATCTCTATTTCTGGAAAATGTCACCCAATCACACAGTATTGTATATGAAAGAGGTCTCAACACCCTCAGGGTACAAATGCACCTTGCTATAGTTTTCCCCTCATAACATTAAGTGACTTCAAAACAAAATAGAGTATGAAAACATAGATAGCAAGATAAGAAAGGAATATACTTTTCTTGTTTTATGTAATCGTAGTAGTAACGGAGACAATGCATGTTAAGTAGAGAAAGTTTTAACTTTCATACTAGGACATCTGTTGTGATGGCCTACAAAGATAAAATAATTTGTCTTTGTCTTTGCATGGTTATTCTCACTACTATTTTTTTTAATGATTTTTTATTATATTATGTTAGTCACCATACAGTACATCCCCGGTTTCCGATGTAAGGCTCGATGATTCATTAGTTGTGTATAACACCCAGTGCACCATGCAATACGTGCTCTCCTTACTACCCATCACCAATCTATCCCATTCCCCCAACCCCCTCCCCTCTGAGGCCCTCAGTTTGTTTCTCATAGTCCATAGTCTCTCATGTTTCATTCCCCCTTCTGATTACCCCCTTTCTTTATCCCTTTCTTCCCCTACCGATCATCTTAGTTCTTATGTTCCATAGATGAGAGAAATCATATGATAGTTGTCTTTCTCTGCTTGACTTATTTCACTTAGCATTATCTCCTCCAGTGCCGTCCATGTTGTAACAAATGTTGAGAACTCGTTCTTTCTGATAGCTGAGTAATATTCCATTGTATATATGGACCACAACTTCTTAATCCAGTCATCTGTTGAAGGGCATCTCGGCTCCTTCCACGATTTAGCTATTGTGGACATTGCTGCTATGAACATTGGGGTGCATATGGCCCTTCTCTTCACTACGTCTGTATCTTTGGGGTAAATACCCAGTAGTGCAATGGCTGGATCATAGGGTAGCTCAATTTTTAACTTTTTAAGGGACCTCCACACGGTTTTCCAGAGTGGCTGTACCAACTCGCATTCCCACCAACAATGTAGGAGGGATCCCCTTTCTCCACATCCTCTCCAACAATTGTTGGCTCTTGCCTTGTCTATTTTTGCCATTCTAACTGACGTAAGGTGGTATCTCAGTGTGGTTTTGATTTGAATTTCCTTGATGGCTAATGATTTTGAACATTTTTTCATGTGTCTGTTAGCCATTTGTATGTCTTCATTGGAAAAGTGTCTGTTCATATCTTCTGCCCATTTTTTTGATTTGTTTATTTGTTTCTCGTGTATTGAGTTTGAGAAGTTCTTTGTAGATCTTGGATACCAGTCCTTTATCTGTAGTGTCATTTGCAAATATATTCTCCCATTCCGTGGGCTGCCTCTTAGTTTTTCTGACTGTTTCCTTGGCTGTGCAGAAACTTTTAATCTTGATGAAGTCCCATAAATTCATTTTATCTTTTGTTTCTCTTGCCTTTGGGGATGTGTCTTGAAAAAGGTTGCTTTGGCCGATGTTGTAGAGGTTGTTGCCTATGTTCTCCTCTAGAATTTTGATGGATTCCTGTCTCACATCGAGGTCTTTCATCCATTTGGAGTTTATTTTTGTGTATGGTGTGAGAGAGTGGTCAAGTTTCATTCTCTTGCATGTAGCTGTCCAATTTTCCCAGCACCATTTATTGAAGAGACTGTCTTTTTCCCACTGGATGTTTTTTCCTGCTTTATCAAATATTAGTTGCCCAAAGAGCCGAGGGTCCATTTCTGGGCTCTCTATTCTGTTCCATTGGTCTATGTGTCTGTTTTTGTGCCGGTACCATGCTGTCTTTGTGATCACAGCTTTGTAGTACAGCTCGAATCCGGCATTGTGATGCCCCCAGCTTTGTTTTTCCTTTTCAACAGTTCCTTGGAGATTCGGGGCCTTTTCTGGTTCCATACAAATTTAAGGACTGTTTGTTCCAGTTCTTTGAAAAATGTCCTCGGTATTTTGATCGGGATAGCATTGAAAGTGTAGATTGCTCTGGGTAGCATGGACATTTTAACTATGTTAATTCTTCCGATCCATGAGCATGGAATATCTTTCCATCTTTTTATGTCTTCCTCAATGTCTTTCAAGAGTGATTTATAGTTTCTAGAATATAGGTCCTTTACGTCTCTGGTTAAGTTAATTCCAAGGTAACGTATGGTTTTTGGTGCTATTGTAAATGTGATGGATTCCCTAATTTCTCTTTCTTCGGTCTCGTTATTCGTGTATAGAAATGCAACTGATTTCTGAGCATTTATTTTGTATCCCGCCATGTTACTGAATTGCTCTATAACTTCTAATAGTTTGGGAGTGGCTTCTTTTGGGTTTTCCATATAGAGTATCATGTCATCTGCGAAGAGAGACATTTTGACTTTCTTGCCGATTTGAATACCTTTGATCCCTTTTTGTCGACTGAATGCTGTTCAAGGACTTCTAGTACTATGTTGAATAATAGTGGCGAGAGTGGGCATCCTTGTCGAGTTCCTGATCTTAAGGGAAAGGCTTCCAGCTTTTCCCCATTGAGAATAATATTTGCAGTAGGCTTTTCATAGATGGCTTTTATGATATTGAGAAATGTACCTTCTATTCCTACACTCTGAAGGGTTTTAATCAGGAAAGGATGCTGTATTTTGTCAAATGCTTTTTCGGCATCGATTGAGAGGATCATATAGTTCCTGAGTCTTTTCTTGTTGATATGATGTATCACGCTGATTGATTTGCGAATATTGAACCACGCTTGCATCCCAGGTATGAATCCCACTTGATCGTGATGGATAATCCTTTTAATGTACTGTTGGATTCTATTAGCAAGTATCTTGTTGAGGATTTTGGCGTCCATATTCATTAGGGAAATCGGTCTGTAATTCTCCTTTTTGAGGGGGTCTTTGCCTGGTTTGGGGATCAAGGTAATATTGGCCTCATAGAATGAGTTTGGTAGCTTTCCTTCTGTTTCTATTTTTTGAAATAGCTTTAGGAGAATAGGTATTATTTCTTCTTTGAATGTTTGGTAAAATTCCCCAGGAAAACCGTCCGGGCCTGGAGTTTTGTTATTTGGAAGGTTGTTTATCACTGACTCAATTTCTTCATAATTAATTGGCCTGTTTAAGGAATCAATTTCTTCCGGTTTCAATCTAGGTAGTTTATAGGTTTCCAGGAAGGATTCCATCTCTTCCAGATTGCTTAGTTTATTGGCATATAGCTGTTGATAAAAATTTCTAATAATCCTTCCAATTTCAATGGTGTTCGTCGTGACCTCTCCTTTTTCATTCATAATTTTAATAATCTGGGTCCTTTCTCTTTTCTTTTGGATAAGTCTTGCCAGTGGTCTGTCAATTTTATTGTTTCTCTCAAAGAACCAGCTTCTAGTCCTGTTGATCTGCTCTACTGTACTTCTGGTTTCTGCTTGATTGATTTCAGCTCTAATTTTGGTCAGCTGCTTCCTCGTGCATGGATTAGGCCTGTCCCTCTGTTGCTATTCCAGCTTCTTGAGGTGAGAATATAAAAACTGCATTTTAGATTTTTCTATTCTTTTGAGTGAGGCTTGGATGGCTATGTATTTCCCCCTTAGGACTGCCTTTGCAGTATCCCATAGGTTTTGGACTGTTGTATTTTCATTCTCATTGGTCTCCATAAATTGTTTAATTTGATTTTTCATTTCCTGGTTTATCGAGTCATTCCTGAGCAGGATGGTTCTTAGTCTCCAAGTGTTTGAGTTTCTTCCAAATTTTTCCTTGTGGTTGAGTTCCAATTTCAGAGCATTGTGGTCTGAGAATATGCAGGGGATAATTTCAATCTTTTGGTATCGGTTGAGACCTGTTTTGTGTCCCAGAACATGGTCTATTCTTGAGAATGTTCCATGGGCATTAGAATAGAATGAGTATTCTTTGGTTCTGGGGTGTAGTGTTCTATATATATCTATGAGGTCCAACTCGTCGAGTATGGCATTCAAAGCCTTTGATTCTGTGCTTAGTTTTTGCCAGGGTGTTCTGTCTATTTCTGATAATGGAGTGTTGAGGTCCCCTACTATTAATGTATTTTTATTTATATGTCTCTTTATTCTGGTTAAGAGTTGGCTTGTGTATCTTGCTGCTCCCCTGTTGGGTGCATATATATTTATAATTGTCATATCCACTTGTTGAATACTTCCCTTAAGAATAATATAGTGCCCTTCTGCGTCTCTAACTATAGTCTGTAGTTTAAAATCCAATTTATCTGATATGAGAATTGCTACCCCAGCTTTCTTTTGAGGTCCATTTGCGTGAAAGATGGTAATCCATCCCGTTACTCTCAGTCTGAATGCATCTTTGGGTTCGAAATGAGTCTCTTGTAGAGAGCAAATGGATGGGTCATTTCTTTTTATCCAATCTGCAACCCTGTATCGTTTTATGGGATGGTTCAAACCATTTACATTAAGACTGATTACTGAGAGGTATGATTTTAATAATGCCATGTTGCCAGTAAAGTCTTTGTTTGTATTGGCTGTGACTTTCTGTTCTGTATCACTCTTGGGGCCTTTTTACTTTTATAGAACCCCCCGTAATATCTCCTGTAGGGCTGGTTTCGTGGTTACAAAATTGGTTAGTGACTGGCGATTCTGAAATGTCTTTATTTCTCCATCAATTCTGAATGACAGCCTTGCTGGATAAAGGATCCTTGGCTGCATGTTTTTCTCTGAAAGAGCTTTAAATATGCTCCCCCAACCCTTTCTCTCATTCCAGGTCTGTGTAGACAGGTCTGACGTAATTCTGATGCTTTTGCCTTGGTATGTGAGAAATTTCTTTGTCCTGGCCGCTTTCAATACTATATCCTTGGATCTCATATTTGCGAAATGCACTATGATGTGTCGTGGCGTAGGTTTGTCATGGTTGAGCTTGGGAGGGGTCCTCTCTGCCTCTTGGACACGAATGTTTGTTTCCCTCGCTAGATTAGGGAAGTTTTCAGCTACAATTTGTTCAAATATCTCTTCTAGACCTCTGTTTTTCTCCACCCCCTCGGGGATGCCGATGATTCTGACATTGGATCGTTTCATTGAGTCAGTAATCTCCCGTAACCTACATTCGTGGGCGTGGATTTTTTTAAGACCATCTTCTATTTTCATTTTTTCCTCTATTAACCCATCCTCCAATTCACTAACTCGTTCCTCTGCTTCTGCGACCCTGGCCGTCAGAGCCTCTAGTTTTGCCTGCATTTGGCTCATAGAATTTTTAATTTCTGTCAGATTCGCTCTCATTTCTGTCCTTAGGGATTCTATATTCTCAGTAACCTTTTCGTTAATACTTTTTCAATTCTACTCATCATTTTGACCATCCTTACTCTGAATTCCATTTCTGATACTTTGGTTACATCCATATCCATTATTTCTGTGGCAGAGGCCACAGACTCACTGTCTTTTCTTTGCTGGGGGGGGCTTCTCCTTCTTGTCATTCTGATGAGGAGAGGTTGCGGGGTTGTCCAGAGCCCAAATGATTGACTGGGTCCCAGGCCATGCCCCTTGTTTTATAGGGATCTTAGGGATATGGGCTTCTTCTTTAAAGATTTTATTTATTTATTTATGTGGCAGCCAACCAGCGAGAGAGGGAACAGAAGCAGGGGAGTGGGAGAGGAAGAAGCAGGCTCCCACCGGAGGAGCCCGATGAGGGACTCCTTTCCGGAACGCCGGGATCACGCCCTAAGCCGAAGACAGGCACTCAATGACTGCGCCACCCAGGCGCCCGGGTTGTGGGCTTCTTGATTTTTCAGCCTGCCTTCTGTGTTCTGGGGGAGGGGCCTGCCACGCCGATACTCAGGCAACCCTGTTTGGGTAGAGTCTCGGCGTCCCCTGTGAGGGGGGATGGTGATGGGCACTCCCTGAGCTGGTATTTCCAGGCTTTTGTTCTCTGGCGGCTTTCCCTGGCAATTTGCTGTGCCTCTTCTGAGAGTCAGAGTATCAGCGGCCGAATTTCAGCCTCTGTCACAGAACAGAGGGATTGCGGCCCGTTCTCTACTAATGTTCTGGCCACTTTAACTCTGTTACTGTTGGTGCTGCTCAACCCTGCAGCGTATGGGATGTGCGCCCCACACCTGGCGTCCCAGCCCTCACTTCCAGGCCCGGCGCATCTCTGTCCTTTGTGTTTCTAAAGCCGCCAGCCGCCAGCCGCCCCGCGCGCGCTCCGGAAGCTCCCGGTCTCAGTCTGGATCCAGTGAGCGCACCGGGATTCCGGTGTTCCGTGAGATGCCTGGTGGCACGCGCACCCAGCCACGGTCTCAGTCTGCTGTTTTGCGGGTGCCGTCCTCGAGCCCCGCCCGCTCTCCCGTGCAAGTGGCTACCGCTTCCCAGTGCCCGTATGCAGCGGCTCCCTCCCCCTTCCGTTTATCTTCCGATATCTGTGCACAGTTTCATGGCTCCCCGCTTCGTACCTCAATATTCAGCGCTGGAGATGTTCATTTGTAGAGATCCAGATGCGTCTTCCTGCGTCTCAGGCTGGTTCCGTGGTTGTTTAGGCTGGTCTTGTACCTATCCAGCTCGACTCGGAGGACCGGCTAAAAACAGTGTCTCCTACTCCTCCGCCATCTTAACTCCTCCCCTCACTACTATTGATATTGTATTTTCTATTTCAAATATCATATCATCATAAATGGTAATCATATATCTACATGTTAAAATTTTTGAACATAATCACATGTCATTATTGTTTCAGTAAATGTATCTTGCTTTTTAATTAAACTCCAAGGTCTTTGAGGCAGGCACCTTGTCTTGTAGGATACTTGTTCTATACAAATCTGGAATCATTCTTTCATGAAACTATTAAAGACAACATTACCTTGGACTTACTACACTGGGGTTCAGCCTCTGAGTAGTGCTGTGTGATTAACTTCAGTTAGCTCCATAGGTTTAGGCAAGTCACCTACTTCTCTAGGCCTTTGTTTACTCATTTTAAAATGAGGTCATTTGGTCAGATTATCTCTAAATTGTCTTCACTTTTAATATTATATTACTTTTGAAAAATAGTCTGTTTCATAAAGCAAAAGAACAGCTCAGAATCCAAATTTGCTCAAAAATACAAAAAAGGGACTAAGTTAAATCATCACTTGAAGCCTTATTCATAAAAAGCTCTAATAAATCTTTTTCCTTTTTGATATTTGAGTGTGTTTTCCATATGTCTGAATTTACTGTGCACATATTAGATTATAAAATGATTCATCCCTAAGACAATTCAGTGCCTTAGGATATTTTCTTGATATATTGCCTATTGAAATTTGACTCTGTCAAGAAAATACTTCCATATGATTTTTAAATTCCAAATAATTAATATTAGATGAATACAACAGAAGGCATTAGAATCACATTCTGACCAATTTAAAGAAATAGTCTTAAATCAACTTTAGACATGAGTCCTTACAGCTTAGCCACTAAAATAATAAGCACTTTATCAAATCTCTATTTTCATAATAGGGACTCTTCTAAGAATTATTGGTCTCTAACAGCATTCTCAAAGAGCTACCAGGCAAGGCTTTTAAAATGCAAGTCTATTAAAATGCAAGGCTATTAAAATGCAAACTATGGCAAATGTACTAAGAATATAAAACAAACACCAATTGTTACAGTTCATTTACGTCCATTTGCACAATGCATTTATTTTATTTTACAAATAACTGATAGATAGGTTAGTGGAAATAATACCCAACCTTTCATGAGATGAAGAAAAGAAAGTGTAACTTCAATCTCAGAAGAAAATGTTTTCCAGAGTGTTTATATCTAACATTTTGTGTTATCAAAAGACCTATAATTTTATCTTGCATCTTTATCTGACATTTACCTGGAGTTTATTTAAAGATTCTTTGAAAAAACTGCTTATATATTTGGATCTTTAAATAGATTTAGCTTATATTTGAAGTGATATTCGTGGAGAATGCTTCCTGTTTTAGGTAGATCAGGGAAGGTCTTCCTAAGGAGAAGACATGGGGACAGGAATTCAAATGAAGTCAAGGGTTATCCATGTGGACATCCAGGAGAGGAACACTCTTGACCTCAGCATGAAAAAAATATATGAAAAGATTCTGAAGTGGGTCTTTGCCAGGTGAATTCAAGTAACACCCAGAACAATGTAGTAAGGGCAGAGGAGCAAAGGAGAAATTTGGAGAGGGAGCCAGAGGCCACATTTTTGAAGTTTTGGAGCCATGGTTAGAATTGGTCCTAAGAACAATGAGAGGCCACAGGAGACCTTTAAGACATAGTGTGACTTAGGCTTAAAAAGCCCCCTCTTGCTGCTAGTGGGGACAAAAGGTAGGAGCTGAGAGAAATATTAGGATCAGGTATCCGTGAAACATATTTGTGTTGGTTTGGGTCTTCTGAGAAGCAGAATTAGGTACTGCAAGATGTATAAATAATTGGCAAGAATATAGGGACAGGGAGCAGAAGCAGGGAAGCAGGAAGCGAGAGCCATCAGACAGAATGCCATCGACCTGAAAGGAGAGGAAAGATCAGACTGCAGCATGGCTCTGAGAAGGTATTGCCAGCCCAACAGAAGTCCCTTAGTAGAAGTTACACTTTAGACAAATCCTATGTCAGAATAACCCTGTTCTGGTCCTTCCTCCCCTGCTACTGAGCTGGTCACTGGAAGAGCCTGAGGAGGAATGGCTTTGGAGAGACAAAAGTATGGCAGCTGGAGGCTGTCAGTCATGATACTCCTTGAAGGGAGATCCAATCAGGACATCTCCATGGCCACCACAAGGTGGGTGCTTTGGACTAGGATGGTAGTAGTGGAGGTGGTGAAACTTGGTTACAATTCTAATATATTTTGAGGAAAGAAACAAAGTATTTATTGCAGGATAGGATGTGAGGTATGAGAAATTTTTGACTTGAGATCCTGGATGAATTGTTATGACAATTCCTAAGATGGAAAAGATTTGGAATGAATGGGCTGCAAGGTCAGGGAAGGAGCAGGTGCGTGGGGAAAGCAGACTGTTTTGAACATGTTAAACCTGAGATGATTATTAAACATCTAAGTAGATATCTTATAAAAGGCAGATACATTTCACTGGGTGAATATTGAGCTGTGGGTATTAAGTTAGGAGTCATAAAAGACAGATGGCTTATAGAGTATTATAGTCATCTGTATGGTGAGCACAGCTGGAGAAGGGAAGGTCATTCATGAGCCCTGGGTTCTTTACATCTAGAAACTGGAGTAAGAAAAAGGATCTAGCCAAACAGTAGAAATAGACAGATTAGAGTAATAAGTAGTATATATCAAAAGTGAATACCTGGCTCAGAGATGAAACCACACAGATGAAAGAAAGAGAGGACTTCAAGACGGAAGGAATGGTCCATCGTTTCAAATAATGATGAGAGGTTAAAAGGATGATGACCTCAAATGAATCATTGAATTTAGCAGTGTGGAGGTCAGTGGTGACATTAACAAAAGTGGTTTTAGCGGAATGTAGGCTGAAAGACTTACTGGCAAGAATATAAGAGAGAATGAAAAGAAGGAAGAGGAGACAGTGAGGATAGAAACTATTTTGAGAATTCTGTTGTAACAGGGAACAAAAAATGGGGAATTGTGATTGTCCTGTTTTAAGATGGTGATAGTACAGCATGTTTAGATGCTTATAGGAATGATCTATCAGAGTAAAATGTGTGGATCCAGGGCAGAAAGGGGAGGACTGCATGAGCAAAATTCTTGAATAAATGAAGGGATAGGATCCAGAACATGAGTGAGACAAGTTTGGCCATAGCAACAAAAGTAGTTCATCTATTTTAAGCAAAGTATACTGCTCTGGCTCCCAACCACTCTGAACACTTACTAGATATGTCTTTAAAAAAATTCCGCTCGGTGTAGTATGAAAAGAAAAACTTATTTTAAAAGGTTAATAAGTTAATAGTTAATAAGTTAATAGTTAAATAATAGTTAATAAGACATTAACTAAAAGACACCACACATGCATCTACATCTCATATGCACATACACATACAGAAAGAAAGACAAAGGGAAGAGAGATGTAGTAACATAGAGGCTCTGGCTTCCTACCTGAGAGGTAAGAAGGAAAGAAAGATGATTAATCATAACAATAAAGCAAAACCAAAGATGTGTCTTGCACATTTGCCTTTTATACTCTAGAGATTAATTACTACAAAATATAGCCCTCGTCTCTTCACATTTTCTCCCAGTGACACCCATTCACCAAATGACTCATTTCCATGGTGTTCCACTCGACTTCTCCCCTTTTCAGAAATACGTTTTTCAGGGAACGAGGGCTCAAATGTCCTTATCCAATATTCTTAACCACTTCTATTCCTTGTGAGATGGTTCATCCTGAATGCTTCTTATTCAGTGAATGCTCAGCAAGCAAGGGAGCAAACAAACACATCATCTTATATGTCCTTCCTCAAGCATTCCGGGGAAAAATACCTGTTGTTCATCATAGAAGATGGTTGCATTGTCAGTGCCACTACATCTGTCTTGTTCTTCTGCCCTGCACTTCATGATACGACTATCTGACTCCTCTAAATCTGATGACAAAAGAAAGACTCAAGTCAGAGAGACTTGCACATATGGTTCAATTTTACTGTTTGACATGATAGGTTCTGATAGGTCTGTTTTTGTTCTGTCAGTGAGCAGCCGTCTCTCTCAGGTCTTAGCCTTCAGGGCAGGCCCCTGCTCTTAGCCAGTTACCAGGGAGGAATCTACTCCCGCACTTGCCCATAGGCTCAGAGAATCCTTCAGGTCTGTTTTCCTCTGTAGTCCTGCTCTGCTTTCTCTATAAGTTAACTATGTTTCTGGATTGCCCATTTTTTCCTTTTTTTTTTTTTTTAGGATTGATTTATGAGAGAGAGAGTGTATGTGCAGCTGGGGGAAGGGGCGGAAGGAATGGGGGAATCTCAAGCAGAAGCCCCGCTGAGCACAGAGCCTGATGTGGAGCTCGTTCTCACAACCCTGAAATCATGACCTGATCTGAAATCAAGAGTTGGATGCTCAGCTGACTGGCACCCCCTGGATTGTCTTGATTTGCATTATTGGCTTTCCCTTTTAATTTTGCCATGCTCAGGGCTTCCTATTTGTGCCACTTTGGAGTTGTCTGAGCCCCACTGCCAGGTCTCATATCTTAGTTTTTTGTATGTCTGAATTGTGAATGTGTGGGGTGATTCAGGGGCAACATTTCTCTGGAACTGTGGACTCCAGATTGATAGTCATGTAGATGATGCTGTACAGGCTTCTTAAGAGAACAAATGGGGTTGATCCAGCTGTGTGCACTGAGGAAGGTAATGGTTTCTGCAATGTAATCCTTTGTAGACAGTGCTTACAAATATCTGTTCTTTTATTATTGCGTAGTAAAGCCACTACAAATGGCCACTTCTCAGTATAAAATGGTTTGTTTTGCTTGGTCTTCTAAAGTACTTCGACCACTGGTTATGTACAAGGATTTTCGCTATTCTGTTTTCAAACAACAGTGGTCTTTTATGTCTAACCATCAATTTAATGGTGCCGATGACCATCAAAACAAAGAAAATCACACAGTAAGTCTGTCTTTCTTTCATAAGGGGAATCATTTGCATAGCATTGTGGCATGCAGCATGGATTTTTTCCAATACTTCCATAACCATTTTTCACACAGAAGGGTGGACCATGAATGCAAAGGGCATTTTATTTCCATGTCTTTGTTCCTACTAGGGAAACACTTTGCAAGCATCACTTTTATTATATGAACATTTACAGTACAGAGTGAACCAAGTAGAAAATAATAGTTTTCTAGAAAGAGAAAGAAAGTGTAAACCTCATGATGGTGATGAATAGTGTGCACGTCAAAAAAGAGTGGACACAAGTTCACAGAACAGGAAAAATGTTTTACTATGCTTTGGATCTACGTGAAAGTTTTATTTGGTGTATTTCAAAGTGCTTTAGGATAGTACTTTTATAGAATAAAGGAAAGGTAGCATGAAAGGAAAATATGTTCATAAAAAGTAAATAAAATGTCATTTGGTTCACTTGGATATTTTACAGAGAAAATTACATCATTAAGTTGTACCAGTGGAAATTTGGTTTAAATTCCATTACCTAAGATGGATTTACATTTTCAGAGCACTAAATAATGTGGTAGGAAAAGGAAATAATTTTACCAAAAGGAATGAATGCATACATCATTGTCATTAGTTATTGGGTGCCTTGTAACCTAGAAAGCAACTCAACTTGATTGAAAAACAGTCACTTTATAACAAGGTGTAGAGACTGTAAATTTGAAGTTTCAATAGGCAGAATGAAGCTGTTTAACTCAGCTATCTTAATAACTGTGCAACTGTCATTTGATTTCCTAAAAGTTCTTTCATAGTAATTTGAATTTTCTTGATTCTTACTATAGTTTATGCCTTGGTTGTTTGCCATGTATCAGTTTCTCTCTGTATCTATGTCTGTCTCTCTGTCTGCCTGCCTGCCTTTCTATCTATCTGTCTACTCCTCCATCCAGAAGATCAATCATTACTTTAAAATTACTGAGGACGAGTATAGGCTAACCCCTATAAATTCTTTAAGTTTCTTTTCTTTCCATTTTAAAATGTTTTCTTACTGTGAAAATTCTGTTTACCTACCTTAAAAAAGGAGATGTTGACCCTACGTTTCAAAAGCACTTCTCCCATCAGTGGCTTCCAGTCTCTCCCCTTTCACCACCTTAGCAACGTGTGTCATTAATTATCTCATGCCTCTTGTGCACCTCAGATTTTCCCCCTCAACTAGCTCTTTTCTCTCTGTCATTAAGCTTGTTCAGGACTTCGGATCCTAAAGTTGTTCCAACCATCTCTTTTTTCCTTCTCCCCCCACACTTCTTGAGAAAGCAGTCCGCACTGCCTCCACTGCCTCACCAGCTGGTGCCAGAGGAGCCCTGTGTGGTCTGGCTGGCACACACCTGTTCTCCTGAAACCAGTGGCATGTGTTCTGTCCTCAGCCTAGATTGGTGGTTTAGAACATGGCCTCTGGAGCCTGACAACGAACTGCAATCCTGGCTCCAACACATATAATCTAGGTATAGTTGGGCAATTCATTTAATCTTTCTTCCTGTTTCTGTTTCCTCAATTGCAAAGTAGGAATGCTAATTTTATAAGTATAAAGAGTATGGTCTTGGAATAGAAACCAGTATATAAGGGACATTTTTCCATTTTATTTTATTTTATTTTTATTTATTTTATTCATTCATTTATTGTTACTATCATCCATTCTTCATTGCAGCTTCTCTTTTGGTTTCCATAATATCACATTGTCATGTACCCCCCCACACTTCTCTTGTTATTCCCCTTTCTCTATCATAGGCTCCTTGTCCTCACATTTTTACTTCTTTATGGTGTTTTAAGGGTCTGTCTACTTTTCCTCATTTATCTATGACTACAGTTACATGGGTGACATGCATACACAATTCCTAAATCACGGTGGCCATCAGGACCTCAATTTTGTAATCTAGTCTAGCACTTCAAGTTGCCTTCTGGCCATTTCTTCCTGAATATTTGAACTAATAATACTCTACATGACTTTAACTGATCCCATCCTTTCTTCCAAAACTTCCAGCATCTGTGTTAGCACGTGTGTTTCTATTTGAAAAATGTCTTTAAAATATTTGTTTTACTTAAACTAAGTAAATTCTTATTTTTAAAAAAATCGTAACAAGCATGCCTATAATCTTAAAAACACAATGCCAATTCATAGTCATGTGGATATCCTGTTAAAAGTATATACCTCACTTAAGATTAATAAAACCTGAAACATTGGAAGCTTGGGCATTTACATTTTGTCAATTATTTTTTTTTAATTTTCTAAAGATTTATTTATTTTTAAGTTTTTATTTATTTATTTGTCGGAGAGAGAGAGAGCACAAGCAGGGGAAGTGGCAGGCAGAGGCAGAAGCAGGCTCCCCGCTGAGCAAGGAGCGGGATGTGGGATTCAATCCCAGGACCCTGGGACCATGACCTGAGCTGAAGGCAGATGCTCAACTGACTGAGCCACCCGGGCATCCCACATTTTGTCAGTTATTTCAAGTGATTTCTTGTATACACTAAAATGGGAGAATCATAATCTTAGATAACAGGATAATTATGATCAAGGGTGTATCTATATATGATTGTGAATAAATAATTTGGTTTTATGGTTTAAAATTAAATACACAAACAATAAATAAAAGAGGAAAATAAAAATTTGTTTGTGTGTGATGGGAGACTCAAAGATCTCTGCCCGCAAGGGTGAAAATACATACACAAATACTATGAGTGTCAAATAACTTGGTCTGGAGGTAGAAGAAACATAGATAATTATTTTCTAAATATAAAGTTAATTCATATTTAAAGTTTGAAAGTAATTTGGATTATAGAAACATTTTAAAACTCAGTAAACCAGTAAACTAAACTGAAATTTTAGTTAAAACTGAAGAATTAGAACAGTTCATCTTAAGTAGAGTCTCATAGGTGTGACCAAATCAACTGTCCCAGGACCTTTGCACATATTTTAGGTAATTTTAATTACTTGTATTTGGGGGATGATTCTGCTGAATTTTTAAGACTTCTAGAAGTCATGTGAGAGAAGCTCTGGCAACTTTTGTTCTAGGCTATTTTTTCAAGGATATTTGTATGGTCAATGGCCTTGAAAGTTAGATATAATATCTCTCTCTGGGTTAGAGGGCAAGTTTGCTTGCTGTCCAGGAAAATTAAGAAAATGTCTCTTTTCAGGGAAAGTTTTGTGCACATTTGCTTGCAGTCCCTTAAAAAAGATTGGGGTTTCCTAAGCTTGGGGTTCTTCAGCTATGAAGGAAATCCACTGCATGTGCAGTATCCCCCTCAGCCTTAAAAAAGATTGGGGTTTCCTAAGCTTGGGGCTCTTCAGCTATGAAGGAAATCCACTGCATGTGCAGTATCCCCCTCAGCCAATTCATAGTCATGTGGATTGACTTACACAGCACTCCTATGGATGTGAACCTGAAGTTCATGCTGCCTGCTAGGTCACAGATTAGAAAGCTCTTTGTCGGGGCGCCTGGGTGGCGCAGTCATTAAGCGTCTGCCTTTGGCTCAGCGTGTGATCCCAGAGTTCTGGGATCGAGCCCCACGTCAGGCTCTTCTGCTGGAAGCCTGCTTCTTCCTCTCCCACTTCCCCTGCTTGTGTTCCCTCTCTCGCTGGCTGTCTCTGTCAAATAAAGAAATAAAATATTAAAAAAAAAAAAAAAGAAAGCTCTTTGTCTTTGACCCAGGAGTCTTATGTTTTCTACCAGAATCCATCAAATAGTAATAATGCAGCTTGTTATATGGCAAACAGAGTAGAAGCTTAGGTGTTTCACAGCTGACATTGTCTCTCCCCTGTTTATATAAAACTGTAGAATCAAGGCATATAGATTTTTGTTTCTTCTTTTTATATTTCACATCTGGGCTTTCATAATAGACTCATAACTATTCTATCTGTAGTATATAATAGTTCCACAGACATTCACTGGACTCCTGTCTTCCAACAGACACTCTTCTAGGTCCTAGAAATGCAAGGATAAATAAAAAATGTGATTATTGACCCCAAAATGCTTCCAGTGAGTAAAAGAGACAGGTACAAAGACACATATATGACTATAAACAGTATTTTTCATAGCATCAAATATATGTTATGACAGTAATATTGAAAAGGTTCTCTGTGAGCACAGAGGTGCCTTTAATCTCAGCCTGTTGTGACAGCTCAGGACAGTGTTGTGGAAGGAGTGGTCAGTTTTGAAGGAGTTTGAATTCGATATATGAAGACAGGTGAAAAGACCGTTTCTGACATAAAGCAATTAAGCAAATACAGGGAAATACAAAATAG
Source organism: Ursus americanus (assembly GCF_024610735.1). Classification (NCBI taxonomy): domain Eukaryota; kingdom Metazoa; phylum Chordata; class Mammalia; order Carnivora; family Ursidae; genus Ursus; species Ursus americanus. The sequence continues at coordinate 5,575,772 of NC_142130.1, read as the reverse complement.
CAAAATATATAATGAAGGAACTAAAACAAAGCAGTGTTACTAGGTTGTGAAGTTCGTTGGGTAGAGTGGTAGGACACTGAAGCTAGAGCTTGCTTAGTAGGTCATGTTAAGGAATTCAGTTTTATCCTGGATGCTTGCCTCCAGAGAGTTTAGATTATACATTCATCCATTTTGGTAAAACCTTTTTTGAACAGTCTCTTCTAATATATCTCTACATAGGTATTTATAAATTTCTTACATATTTTGTTGTCTCTGCATATTAGGCATTAGTAATTTATTTTATTGGATAAAATAGAAATATGTGAAGTTTCTAATATTTTCTTCTACATCCCAGTGATTGTTTTTCTCACTCCACTTGAGGATATGTAGATTGTTGACAGATTGTAAAGGGGGGGTCAGGTGATCAGATTTGCCTTTTCCATCACTCATTCTGTCCAGAGTATGGAGGCTGGAAGTTCAGGTAAACAGGAAGTTCAGGTAAAAAGGAGACTGACAACCAGTGTGCTGCATTGGACCAAATAAGAGAAGGTGAGATTCTGACTCTGAGAGCAGTCAAGAGCATGAAAAGGGGATCTGAGAAATATTTAGGAGTAGAATTGGCAAGACCTGCCCATTGAATGGGGCTGGGGAGGGGTTGGCTCTGAGAGGGGAGGGTAAAGGTATAGAATTAAATGTGTGCAAATTTTGTTTCAGTGACCAGGAAAATAGTGGCAGTGTTTAATGAGACAGAGAATTTCGTGGATAAAGCAGAATTGGGAGCTAAGAAATTGAACTCATCTTTATATAGATTCATTTCCTTTCCATTTTCTCCACCTATAATCTTAAAAATTCATTGCTGTTCTGCTAAAATTCCTATATAAATCTCTTTTTCCCCCCAGATCTCCACAGTTTGGTCCACCTGTGTTCCTTGGTAAATACACTGTCTTTCTCCTGAAGCACAAGAATCTCTTTTCCAAGTACCTTCTTTGTTATTTATAATGTCTTTTATTCTAATTTTATATATGCCCTCTTTTCCCTAATATATTTGTTCTTACTCAGAACAAGCTCTGTTACTCTTCAGGAACAAATGACCTCATAGTTTCAGTGGCTTATTATAAATGAAGTTTATTTCTTGCTCATGTTAATTTTATTTTATTTAATGTACTTTTATCCCAATGTACACTTTTTTTTTAAAGATTTTTATTTATTCATTCGACAGAGAGAGAGACAGCCAGCGAGAGAGGGAGCACAAGCAGGGGGAGTGGGAGAGGAAGAAGCAGGCTCCCAGCGGAGGAGCCCGATGTGGGGCTCGATCCCAGAACGCCGGGATCACACCCTGAGCCAAAGGCAGACGCTTAACGACTGAGCCACCCAGGCACCCCCCAATGTACACTTTAATTTGGGACCCAGACCAAAACAGCCATTCAAGTGACAGTGGTATATTTTATGGGAGATTCCGACAAAATAAGGTTAGACAGTGAAGAAAATAAAAGCTTTTGAAAGCATTTTGAAGCAGGTGACCACCATGGACAACTGGGGTTTAACCTGTGGAACCATAGGAGCAAGGGAAAATACGCACCTGAGTAATCATACCAAAGAGTCAAGGAAATTATAATATTTACATCCCAATTTCCATCAGCCCTGGTTGAGCCCGCACCCGTGGGTGTTGACTCTTAGGTATTTTATGTCTAGAGTGAGGCTGGCTAAGATGGCTTCAGGGTTATAGAGAGCCTTAGAGCAAAAAAACCCATATGTTAGCATTTGTGAGTCAGAGGGGTGTGCACTGATGTGGTAAGAGCAAAGCAATATGGAGAGAAACATGCTAAATCTGTAAAAAATAAAGAAAGGCAAAACAAATAGTAAAGGACAGTATTGAGATAATTTAATAATTTTACAACTATTTCTTTCAAAATTTAGCTAACTCCTTCTATCATTTATTTGTGGTAGCTGATATAGAAATTTTACAGCATGCATTAATTTTCCCCCCCATGCTGTATATTTTTTCCCATGACTTATTTAGTTTATAACTGGAAGCCTATATCTCCTACTCCCCTTCACCTATTTTCCTGAAACCCCACATCTCTCTCCTCTGGCATCCATCAGTTTGTTCTCTGTATTTATAGGTCTGATTTTGATTTTTGTTTGCTTATTCATTTGTTTTGTTTTTTAGATTCCACATATAAGTGAAATCATGTGGCATTTATCATCCTCAGTCTAATTTATTTCATGGAGCGTAATACCCTCCGGGTCCATGCATGTTGTTGCAAATGGCCTGATCTCATTCCTTTTCTTGGCTGCATAATATTCCTGTGTGTGTGTGTGTGTGTGTGTGTGTGTGTGTGTGTACGTATGTACGTACATGCATACCACGTCTTCCTTCTATTAATGGACACTTAGTTTGCTTCTGTATCTCGGCTATTGTAAATACTACAGTAAGCACAGGGGTGCATATATCTTTTTGAATTAGTGTTTTCATTTTCTTTGGGTAAATACCCAGTAGTAAAATTACTGGATCATATGGTATTTCTATTTTTTATTTTTTGAGGAAACTCCGTACTGTTTTCCACAATAGCTGCGCCAATTAACATTCCCACCAACAATGTATTGGGGTTCCTTTTTCTCCAGGTCCTCACTAACACTTGTTATTTCTTATCTCTTTTGTTTTAGCCATTCTGACAGGTGTAAGGTGATGTCTCATTGTAGGTTTGACTTGCATTTTCCTGGTGATTGGTGACATTGAGCATCTTTTCATGTGTCTGTTGGCCTGTTCATGTGTCTATTGGCCTGTTCATGTGTCTATATGTCTTCTTTGAAGAACTGTCTATTCTGGTCCTCTGCCCATTTTTAATTTGGATTATTTCCAAAGTTCCCTAAACTTCAGTCTGAATCAGCCACTCCTTACTGGGTGCTAGAATTTTACCTATACTTTTATTTTGTCATGCCATCATATTATATTATAATTTATAATCTGTTTCATTAAAAATTATGAACATCCTCAAGATATGAATTCTATTTTACCCATTTTTACCTATCCTGCAATTGTTATTCAAAAAAGGTTTGCACACATAATAAGCAGACATAAGTAGATACAACTCTGATTCCCTTACAATTAAGAAAGTTAATCTTGCCAAAGCAATAATAAATGCCTCACATTTTTCAGTGTACTTGTGGAAATTTTTTAATAACTGTGTTTTTGTAAATATAGAGCATTATTGTATATGCTAAGGAATTTATACCTTTTGATGTATAGTTACATATAAAGTCACTTATATTTTATCAAAAGACCATTATTTTCAAATAATTCTTTAAGAGAAAATTAATTTTTAAATCCCTAATAAATATTACAGTGTCCTTGGGCAGAAATCACTAATGAAATTAAGTTCAAAGGTATTGCTTGTTACTCTAAAGAGTAAGAAGATCTAATAAAATGTAGGGAGTAGCTCATAACTTAAGAGTCTGTCCTTCAAATGGTAGACAAGAGTTAACTAAGTTATCACATTTTTATATCAATACCAATGTGATAAAATGAGAAATTTGAAATATTTGTGAATAAGGTATAAATGAGCAGTTTTAGTTTGGTATGTGTAGTCTGTTAAAAGTATTGGTTCTGCTCAATATATTTGGTGATAAAATTCTCTTACATTCTATATAATTTAGAAAGCAAATTCGATGTATGTGCAACAGTATTTTCCTTTGAGACAATTTGTAATGAGAGAAATTCCACTGGCAAGTCTCATGCAACATTAAGTCACAGGGAACATTCTAAAAAGTTACAGTTTTGAAAGCCGCCATTGGGACTACATCATCATAATTAAACTTCTTAGGCAGTTTTGCCAACATCTAAAACCACCTTCGGTGCTCCTTTTCATAGTAGTATTTGTCAGTTATAAAAAGGTATTTCACCGTTTCTTTCCTATGGTATAGTTGGTCAGGGTTCATGGTCAAAATAGATAGCTCCCAGAATTCCTGCGAGTGGTCTTTGGGCAGCAGCAGAGTCATGCTGGTGGACCTGATTATTTATTGTATGTATAGCTCTACCCGTCTTGAAGCAGAACTGCATGTGCTGGTCTCGATTTTGATGAATGAGGTGTGGTGCACAGATGGAGAACAGGTGAGTATCTCCCAGAGCCGGACCTTCGAGGTTCATAAATTATTTATAAGATACTTCGGTGTGCTGCAGCAGCAGTGGTCAGGGCTGGTTTCTGATATGGTCACAGGAGCTCTTTAATCACACCTTTCCCCTCAACAGAAAAAGATTGGCATTTAGCAGAGAACTATAAGCCACGAATAGGATGCAGTATGACTATAAGGGTAAATCTCCATTTAGAACAGGAGTCACTTATCATTTACAGACCTTGAGAGCTGACGGCCAGTTTTATGCACCTACATAGTAAGAGCAATGAGATCTTAAATTTATCTAGTATTTTCTCCATAATATCCCAAAAATAGTTTTAATCTATTACCAGCCCTTTATAGATCTTTATAACAATAAGTAGAAAATGGGCATACACTGTCTCTATTCCATATCAGAAAACCATCACCATTTTCCTGGGTCAAAAACACATAAGTTTAAAAATTTTAGTGCCAGGCCAGTAGTCAGAATTTACCAATACTGTCTTAAAACTTAAAAATACAGTGAGGGACTATACCATTGGCTAAGAAACTGAGACTTAAAAGGCTCTAGTATCTAGAGGTCTTCTGATCCAAATCTGCCAATAGGTGAAAATAATCAAAATATTATTGAGATCCTCTAATATTTACAAACTTAAGTTCCTTATAAAACAAGTTAAATAATCAGTGTGGTCATGCCATAGCTGATACAGTGCTTAGGCTTTCCAGCAGCATGTTCAGAAAAGAAAGAATCATTTGCTGATAGAAATTTGATTCAGTTGCTAAAACTGTTGTTAGCAGAGTCCGATTTCAGGCAAACCTTGTGTTCCTAGTTTAGACGCTACATTAAAAGTTTCACTTGAGTGAAAGCTTAGGTAAAAATTTAATCAATAAATGTAGACTTTATTGCTCTACAATTCCAACAACCGTTAAGGAGAGGTTTTATTAGCTATCGATCTCTGCCCCAGGGAAAGTTCAAAATTTTCTCTTAAAATGCCCATAAGGAGTAGGAGTTCCCAGGAGTCAACAGCACACAATCAGTTTTGTACACACTGTAAGTCATAGATGGGGACAGGGAGTGAAGGGTTCAAATTGCATGCCCTGGGGATCTCTTTGAAGTTCAAGGTCTGGTGCAGTACAGGGGGCCTGAGGCTGCCTCCTCCAGAAAAATCCTACAACTCTAAGTCTCAGAAACAGTTAAGGCTCCAGGGCTGCCTGGGCACACACAGCCTGTGGTTGATTTGGGGTGGGGGAAAGGTAGTAACTCTCTCAGCTTCTGGAAGGCAAGGATCTTGTCTTTTTGTCATATGTATAGGACATTGTCCTGGCATTTCTATGACTCTGAGTAAAAATACTTGAATGAATAAATAAACAAATGAAAGCTATTTACGTGTTGCTGCTTTTCAAATATGCCCATATGTTAATGACTAGCTGATTTTCCCATTGATTTTATTGAACTCAGTAATAATTAAGTATTCTAAGGTTTAAGAACACATACTTATAATATTACATACTTTTTTAAAGATTTTATTTATTTGAGAGAGAGAGTGTGAGAGAGAACGAGGTCACTAGCCAGGGGAAGGGGTAGAGGGAGAAGCAGATTCCCCGCTGAGCAGGGAGCTTGATGCAGGACTCAATCCTAGGACTCTGGGATCATGACCTGAGCTGAAGGCAGATGCTTAACTAACTGAGCCACCCAGGGGCCCTAATATTACATACTTTTAAAACAGGGATTAATAAAGTACTCGTCCTTTTATTTTGTACTCTTCATTTTTTATTTAAAAATTCAGTCCATAAACATTTGAAGTTTTTCTGTAATTGGTCTATTTCCTTAAATATTTACTCACTACTAGCCTAGAACATGATTCTCAACCAAGGGCATTTTTGCCACACAGGGGACATTTAGCTACATCTGGACACATTTTTCATTGTCACACTTGGAGAGAGAGTGATTTTGGCATCTGGTGGGTGGAGGCCAGGGATGCTGCCCCACAACCACACGGAATGGCCCCCACCACAGAGTCATTCAGCATGAAATGTCAGTAGCACCTTGGTCTGGCAGAACTAGGATATGGAAATGAAGGGAAGTGGAAGTGTACTCAGTGACCCCATCCATCCACCTCCCTCCCCTCCAGCAACCCTCAGTTTGTTTCCTATAATTAAGCGTCTCTTATGGTTTGTCTCCCTCTCTGGTTTCATCTTGTTTCATTTTTTCCTCTCTTCCCCTATGATCCTCTGCCTTGTTTCTTAAATTCCACATATCAGCGAGATCATATGATAATTGTCTTTCTCTGAGTATTTCACTTAGCATAATACTCTCTAGTTCCATCCACGTCGTTGCAAATGGCACGATTTCTTTTTTTGATGGCTGCATAACATTCCATTGTGTGTGTGCATGTGTGTGTGTGTGTGTGTGTGTGTGTGTGTGTGTGTACACGCCACATCTTCTTTATCCATTCATCTGTCAATGGACATCTGGGTTCTTTCTATAGTTTAGCTATTGTGGACATTGCTGCTGTAAATTTTGGGGTGCAGGTGCTCCACTTTTCTCTTGAGTTATCTTTTCAGATTTCATCATTTATTTTCTTACCAGCTTTTTCTTGAGCTTACATATTCTATTCTTTTGTCTTTTTTGGCTCAGTGAGGTGATTGATACATTATGTAGTCTTTTTTTGTTAGTATTATGAACCAAGGCAAAATATGTGGTTACAATTTTCAGCTGCATTTCAATAGCCATATATATATATATATATTTTCCTGGTGAACTTTTTTATTTTAAAGATTTTATTTATTTATTTGAGAGAGAGAGAGCAAGAGAGCATGAGAGCCTGAGCAGGGGGAGGGGCAGAAGGAGAGGGAGAAGCAGATTCCCTACTGAGCAGGAAGCCTGATGTGGGGCTGGATCCCAGGACCCTGGGATCATGACCTCGGCCAGAGGCCGAAGCTTAACCCACTGAGCCACCCAGGCACCCCCCGGCGAACTTTCTTTACCTGTTGGTTTCTGCTTCTGTTCTCCATCAGTTAGGGGCGAGAGAGTCTGCATTGTGTGAAGGGAGGTCTCTTGCCTTGGATCCCCCATGAGAAGATTTACATGGGGATCTGCACTCAGGATAGAGATAGCCAGAAGGAAAGTAGCAAGCACAAAGCAGTTTACTAAAGCAAAAGTACACTCTCAAGGTGGAGAGCCCGCGGGTTCCAGAGGTGGGACTGGCAGGGCCCTCGGTTGTTTTGGGGTTGAAGATTACTGGGTCTCTCCAGGCTGGAAGGAGGTATGACATACAAGGGGTGGTCTCCAACGGAGGCTGTAGTCAGTCATCTGGGAGACCCCTCCCACAGGTTGGGAAGGGGAGTTTTTGATCCTACAAGGTTTGTGCCAGAAACTTCATGGCAGCCTTTCTCCATCAGGAGGGGCTGTCCCTGCAGTGCAAATGCATTATAATGAATCTAAGTGTTACCCTGAAGTGGAGGTGGAAGAGGAGAGTTCATGTTCTGTACCCGTGGCTTTTTGGTCTGTCCACCCCAAGGTCTTGGAAGCTACAAGGTCAGGATGTTGTGCCCCCGGGCTTATAATGTGTAGTTTATTTATCATGGCCTTGCCTCCAGTTCATGTCTCCATCATTCCCTTTCAAGGGCTTGGGACTCTGCCTCCGAGGTCCTTCCACTGCTCATGTCTAGCTTCTACCTAACACATCCGTTTTACATTTTTAAAAAATAAATCATTTATAATTAGTGCTGATTACTCATTTTGGAATATGTTTCATTTTTCCTGGATCTGCTCTTTATCATAGGTGGAAGAAGGCATTTTACAGGGAGATTAGAGCCATGATTTATTTAAAGTTTTTTTTAATTAATTTTTTTATTTCGAATGTTCTATTTATTTTTTATTGAGATATAATTGACATATAACACTGTGTAAGTTTAAGGTAGGTTCGAGGCATTATTAGGATAGGCAAATCCCACAGAGCTGTGTCTGATTTGAGGCTGATGTTCCTTTCTTCCAGCTCTGAATCCTGGCTGCTGTGTGTTTGGTCACAAGGCCGGTCTCTTGGTCTCTTTCTTCCTCAGGGATACTCTCCTTCCTCCAAATATTATATATGTATCTGTGATACCATGTTTAACTCTATCTCTGCTTCTAGAATTTCACCCAGGACCAGAGAAGATTAGTAGCTGGTCCATGCCTGCCATTCTGTTTCAAGCAAGGAATTCATGTTTTGCCTTTAGGATAGACCCCTCATTATGGAAGGCTATTCTTTGCTGGAATTTCTGGTGTCTGTGGCCTGAATGTCAGCTCTCTGCTTCTGCCCACAAGGAGCCCAGTTCAATTTGCACTGTGCTTACCCCGCCCTAGCTTCTATTTTGTGTTTTGGTTTTTTACCACACTGTTGTTTTTCATTAAAATGGACTTTTCCTCTTTTTAATTCTATGGGTTATTTTGGGGAAAAGCTATCTTTATATCATCTTCGAATTACAAATACACCACCCCTTGTCTTTTTTCTTCCTACTTTCCAGGAGATTTCTCAACTTCTTCCAGGCCTTTCTTCCTGAAGGTATCCAGGGATGTTGTCAGAATTGTATTTTCCAAGAGCCCTTCCGCGTTCTCTGATTGCTGTTTTTGATCCTTTTCATTGTGTGTCCATGTATGTGTGTGTATGACATAGGATATACATATAGAAAGGTGCACAAAATTGGTAATAAAGCCGATACTAACAACAACACAAGTGAAGAAATGAAACACGGCCACACTTTCACATCCCAATGTGTCCCTCCCAGTCACAACACACTCTTCCACTCCCCACCAATATACTTGATAGGGAGCTACTTTCTGCCTTTAGTGCAATCATTCTCAAGTTTGTTTCTAATTTTACCACCTACATGCACTACCTAATGATTTCTCTCCTTTGTATATCTTTTTCTGGTTGTGATCTTCTTGTGTCTTTAAGGATATTAGAAACAGGTTTTTAAAAAATAACTTCTTTTGTTTCTGCAACATTTCTTTTCTACTGGGTTTCTATTATCATTTGACTGATTTTGTTCCTCTTATATTATAGATTTTTCTCACATGCCAAGCTTACTTTTCCATTCATAAATAAGTTTTATGCACTAGAAAATGACTGGAATGTCAATTTATGAGGGGTCTTATTGGCAAGTGGATTCTTTAGTAAAATGATCCTTTTTTGTTGGGCATCACTGAACTCCAGTGTCTAGAGTAGAACTTCCTCGATGGGCGTTGGGTCTGACTGAAGCCTTCTGAGAGCAGAGGAGGAAGGTGCTTAAGTTCCATTATTCAAAGTATGTATTATCACTAAATTTCTCAAGTTTAGCCTCATAACACACCCAATCTACCAAGACCCCTGGTGTTCTGAGGGGGCCTCTTCTGTTCAGTCTCTTCAGAGTTGGAAACTCAGTACTCTTGCCTGGAGACCTGACTTCTTTGCATATAGACTTTCAACCAATCCTTAATTTTTAGCTTCACGCCTTTTGATCTACCAGGTGACTCCAAGTTATAACACTTTCTAATTCTTTGGGTGAATCATATTTCTTCTCTTCCAGCACTTAAATTGCAGCTTTATGTCACTACATCAATTACCACTAGTCTGTTAAATCCATTAAAAAAATACTCAACTTCTTATCTCTTATTACCATTTCTCCATTCTTTTTGTGCTTGTGGGTTTATACATATTTAATTTCCTTGTGCTCCTTTTAGTTGATTTTCTTGAGGGAGAGCAGATAACATGTACTCAAACTACCATATTTAACCAGAATTTTGAGCAAGGACAGTTCAAAGAAAATTTCATATAAGATTTTCCCTTTTTCTTCCATTCCTTTTCTAGAAGCTCTTTCATATTTTTATTCCTTATAACTTTTGTGTGTGTGTGTGTGTGTGTGTGTGTGTGTGTATGCACCAAGATGGCATATTAGAAGTTTTCAGTTTCAGAGTAGTAATATTGACCAATTATTTTAGTAAGCTATAAGTTTTGAGGGCTTAACCATTTCTAAAATGAATCAATATAGAGCTAACATTTATATTTCCAATGTTAGATATAATATTTTGCAGGTGATATATTGCAGAACAGACATCTTCAAAGAAAACAAATGTTACAAGCTTGACATTCAGTTACTTTACACACTTTCCTCCTAATCCAATAAACTCAGTGTGTTAATATCACTAGGTTTTTGAGATTTACCCATTACTAGTTTGTTCTTTCCTCTCAAAGCATTTGTTTCACTGCCTCATTTTATTGCTTTCAATTAATGAAATCCAATTTTAAAACCGCAGTTTCCTCAGGTGGTAGCCACTAGTGCTATCCTCCCCACTGTCATCTTCATTCTGTCTGGTCAGCTTCTCTTTTTGGGGACATCCCCAGTTAAGGTTATTAACCTCACATCATGCTTCCCTTTGCCTTTCATTTGTACTCATTTTGTCTGGCTTGGGTAATTCCAAAGTAAATTGTTTTGGTCACAAAACCAACTCCTTGCTCAAAGCATCCCTTGAATCTGCTTTTTGCAGTGAGCAGCCCATCCTGGAAAGCATTTTGGAATCTTTCTAAGTCTAATGACACCTACTCCTCTGCTATGTCAGAACACCCCCTGCAACCCTTGATCTGAACTTCCGTGAGGCCAGGAAAAGAGTGGTTTTCTCTCTTTGATTGCCCCTGTGTCTCCTAATTATTCTAAAGGTGAAAGGAGGGAATGGTAGGTCTTAAAGTGCAGAAATAATTTTTCTCTGGTTTAATTTTAAAATATTAACTCCAGGTCCTTTGGGACCATTTAGCTGGAAATATTGCTTCTAATTAGAGTGTATTTCTCCCACCATAAGTAGCCCCTCCTAGAGAACTTCTTGGGAGATATTATGTTGTAGAAAGAGCATATTTTTTTAGATCACATTGTTGCAAGATTAAACATGGGCCCCGCATCTCACCAGCGGTATAATCTTGATAAAGTAGGAAACTCTCTTTACTTATTTAGCTGTAGGACGTGGATCCTATCTTCAAGTATCGTGGAAAGGATTAAATGAGACCATGTACTTAAAGTCCCTGATATATAAGAAGCACTTCATAAATAGTGACCATTTTATCATTGTTGTACATGTTAAAGTTTTCCAGGATGTTTTGGGATGATATGCTCTGTAATTCAATACTGCTTTCACACATGTAGTCTGATAACACTTCCCTAGGACACTGAAAAAAGACTTCTCGACTACCTAAGCCCTGTTTAGATATTTTTCAGCTGTTCTGGCTCTTTAAAAAAAAAGTTTATAAAGAGAATTAGCTCATTTATTTTTCCAGTTTACTCTCCATATCTGAAGGGAGAACCCACAAAGCTCTCATCTACAGCTCCAAATAACCACATGATACACATTGTGTCTAGTGAGGCAAGGAGGGGACTAGAGACTTGGCAGAAACCAGGGCTTCCTGTTGTCCTATGTTCCCAGACATCAATCCTCATATAATTTTTTAAATTGGAGTATAATTAACATGCAGGGTTAGTTTCAGGTATGTTAAAATGATTCAACAATTCTACACATTACCCATACTCATGGAGGTAAGTTTACTCTTGATCTCCTTTACTTATTTCCCCATCACTCCATCCATCTCCCATCCTACAACCACCTGTTTGTGGTTCTTTGTTTTTAATTGTCTGGGTTTTGTTGTTGTTGATCTTTTTTTTTTTCTTTTTTGTTTGTTTTGTAGCTTAAATTCTACAAATGAGTGAAATTATGTAGTATTTGTGTTTCTCTGACTTACTTCACTTAGCATTTTAACCTCTAGGTCCATTGATGTTGTTGAAAATGACAAGATCTCCATTCTTTTTTACAGTTAAATAATATTCCAGTGGATAGATCTTTGGTATATACATTTTACTTTAATCATATATCTACAAATGGATATTTGGGTTACTGCCATATCTTGGCTACTATAAATAATGCTGCAAATACAAGATACATAGATATCTTCTCAGATTAGTGTTTTTGCTTTCTTTGGTTAAATATCCAGTAGTGGAATTACTGTATCATGTGATAATTCTATTTTTAATTTTTTGAGGACTCTCCATACTGCTTTCCACAGTAGTTGCACCAGTCTGCATTCCCACTAACAGTGTACAAGGATTCCCCTATCTCCACATCCTCATCAACACTTGTTATTTCTTATCTTTTTGATTTTAGCCATTCTGACAGGTGTGAGGTGCTATCTCATTGTTTTGATTTGTGTTTCCCTGATGATTAGTGTTGTTGAGTATTTATTCATGTGTCTGTTGGCCATCTGTATATTTTCTACCAGGAAGTATTTATTCAGGTTCTCTGCCCATTTTTTAATATATTATTTGTTTTTTGGGTATTGAGTTGTGTAATTTCTTCACATATTTTGCATATTAAGCCCTTATTCGATGTATCATTTGCAAATGTCTTCTCCCATTTAGTAGGTTACCTTGTTATGTAGCTGATGGTTTCCTTTGCTGTGTGTAAGCTTTTTATTTCAATATAGTCCTAATAGTTTAAATTTACTTTCATTTCTCATGTCTGAGGAGACATACCTAGAAAAATCTCACTATGACCCACATCAAAGAAATAATTCATATGTTTTCTTCTAGGAGTTATATGGTTTCAGATCTCACATTTAGGTCTTTAATGTGTATTGAGTTTATTTTTATGTATGATGTGAGAAAGTGGTCTAATTTCATTCCTTTGCTTTGGCAGTTCACTTCTCCCAGCACCATTAGTTACAAAATGCCTTTTCCCCATTGTATAGTCTTGCCGCCTTTGTTGTTGATTAATTGACATATAAGTGTGGGTTATTTTTGGGCTCCCATTCTGTTCCATTTATCAATATGTCTGTTTTTGTACCAGTACCGTACTGTTTTGATTAGTACAATTTTGTGATTTATCCTGAAATCTGGAATTGTGATACCTCTGACTTTGTTCTTCTTTTTCAAGATTCCTTTAACTGGTCTTTTATTATTTCATACAAATTTTAGGATTTTTTGTTCTAGTTCTGTGAAAAATGTTGAATATTTCGATGAGTAAGGCACAAAGTCTATAGACTGCTTTGGGCAGTATGGACATTTTAGAAATATTGGTTATTGCAATCCATGAGCATAGGATATCATTCCATTTGTTAGTATCATCTTTAATTTCTTTCATCAGTGTTTCATAGTTTTTCAGAGTACAAGTCTTTCACCTCCTTGGTTAAGTTTATTCCTAAGTATTTTATAATTTTTGGTGCACTTGTAAACGAGATTGTTTTCTTAATTTCTCTTTATGCTAATTCATTATTAGTGCATAGAAATACAGCAGATTTCTATATATTCATTTTGTATCCTGTGACTTTACTGAATTCATTTATGAGTTTTAGTAGCTTTTGGTGGAGTTTTGTCTATATAAAGTATCATGTCATCTGCAAATAGTGAAAGTTTTACTTCTTCCTTAGCATTTTGGATGCCTTTTATTTCTTTTTTAAGATTTTCTTTATTTGTGAGAGAGCGAGCATACACAAGCAGGGGGACCAGCAGCAGAGGGAAAAGCAGGCTCCCCGCTGAGCAAGGAGCCTGATGCGGGACTCAATCCTAGGACCCTGGAATCATGACCTGAGCCAAACACAGACACTTAACCGACGGAGCCACCCAGGCGTGCCTGGATGCCTTTTGTTTCATTTTATTTTTCTTATCTGATGGCTGTGTTAGGACTTGCATTACTCTGTTCAATGGAAGTGGAGAGAGTAGACTTCCTTGTGTTGTTTCTGATTTTAGAGAAAAAGCTCTCAGCTCTTTACCATTGAGTATCATATGAGCTGTGGGGTTTTGTACATGGTCTTTATCATGTTGAGCTATGTTCCCTCTATACTTACTTTATTGATAGTTTTTATCATGAATGGGTGACATACTTTGTCAAATGCTGTTTCTGCACCTACTGAGATGATCATTTTTTTGTAATCTTTTCTCTTGTTAATGTGATGTATCAAGTTAATTGATTTGTGAATACTGAACTATCCTTGCATCCCTGGACTAAATCCCAATTGATTGTGGGAATTCTTTTTTAAAATAATCCAATCAAGAAATGGGCAGAAGACATGAACGGACATTTCTCCAAATAGGACATATAAATGGCCAACAGACACATAAAAAAATGCTCAACATGACTCAGCATCAGGGAAATACAGATCAAAACCACAATGAGATACCACCTCACACCAGTCAGAATGGCCAAAATTAACCACTCAGGAAACAACAGTTGTTGGTGATGGTGCGGAGAATGGTGGACCCTCTTACACTTTTGGTGGGAATGCAAACTGGTGCAGCCACTCTGGAAAACAGTATGGAGGTTCCTCAAAAAGTTGAAAATAGAGCTACCTTACTGCACTACTGAGTATTTACCCCAAGGATACAAATGTATTGATCTGAAGGGGCACCTGCACCCCAATGTTTATAGCAGCAATGTCTACAGTAGCCAAACTATGGAAAGAACACAGATGTCCATTGACAGATGAATGGATAAAGATGTAGTGTGTGTGTGTGTGTGTGTATACACACATTGTGTGTATACACACACACAATGGAATACTACTCAGCCATCAAAAAAAATGAAATCTTGCCATTTGCAATGACATGGATGGAACTAGAGGGTATTATGCAAAGTGAAATAAGTCAATCAGAGAAAGACAATTATCATATATTCTCACTGATATGTGGAATTTAAGAAACAAGGCAGAGGATCATAGGGGAAGAGAGGAAAAAAATAAGAGAAAACCAGGGAGGGAGACAAACCATAAGAGACTCTTAATCACAGGAGGAGGGAGGCAGGGGGATGGGGTAATAGGGTGATAGACATTAAGGAGGGCACTTGATGTAATGGGCACTGGGTATTTATATAAGACTGATGAATCACTGACCTCTACCTCTGAAACCAATAATACATCATATTGTATTACTTGAATTTAAATGAAAACAATGGGAAAACAAATAAATAAAAATAAGCATAAAATGTATTGTTGGATTCAGTTTACTAATATTTTGTTGAGGATTTTTGCATCGATGTTCATCAGAGATATTGACCTGTAGTTTTCCATTTTGTAGTGTCTATATCTGGTTTTGGGGTCAAGGCAATACTGGCGTTGTAGGATGAATTTGAAATCTTTCCTACCTCTTGTATTTTTTGGAATGGTTTGAGAAGATTAGATATTACCTCTTCTTTAAATGTTTGGAAGAATTCACCTGTGAAGCGATATGCTCCTGAATGTTTATATTGAGAGATTTTTGATTACTGATTCAATTTCACTGATAGTCTGTTCAAATTTTCTATTTCTTCCTGATTCAGTTTTAGAAGGTCATATGTCTCAAGGAATTAATTATTTTTTATACGTTGTCCAGTTTGTTGGCATATAATATTTCGTAATATTCTCTTAAAATCCTTTGTTTTTCTTTGGTATTCAATTTATTTCTTTTGCCTGATTTTTGATCTTGAGTCTTCTCTCCTTTTTTGTTGGATCTGGCTAAAGGTTTCTCAATTTTGTTGATCTTTTCAAAGAGCTAGCTCCTGGTTTCATTGATCTGTTTGATTGTGTCCTTTCCCCCTCCATTTCATTTATTTTTGCTCTAATCTTTATTATGCCATTTCTTCTACTAGCATTGGGCTATGTGCTTTCTGCTTTTTCCAGCTCTTTTAGGTGTTTGGTTAGGTGGTTTATTTTTATTTTCCTTCCTTCTTGAGGTAGTTCTGTACTGCTATAATCATCCCTCTTAGAACAGGTTTTGTTGCATCCCAAAGATTTTGGACCATTATGTTTTCATTCTTATTTGTTTCGATGTATTTTTTTATTTCCTTTTTTGATTCCTCAGCTGACTCATTTATTGTTTAGTGGACTTAATTTAGCCTCCACATCCTTGTGTTCTTCCCAGATTTTTCTTGTGATTGATTTCTAGTTTCATACTGTTAGGGTTCAAAAAGATGCATGATATGATTTCAATCTTTTTAAATTTATTGAGACTTGTTTTGTGGCCTAACATGATCTATTCTGGAGAGTGTTTCATGTTTGCTTGAGAAGAATGTATACTCTGCTGTTTTTGGATGGAATGTTCTGAATATATTGGTTAGGTCCATCTGATTCAATGTATCATTCAAAACCAGTTTACTTGTTGATTTTCTGTCTGGATGATATATCTATTGATGTAAATTGGCTATTACAGTCTGCTACTATTACTTTACTACTGTCAATTTCTTCCTTTATATCTGTTGATAGTTGCTTTACATATTCAAGTACTCCCATGCAGGTTGCATAAATATTTATAATTGTTATACCCTTTTGTTTGATTGTTACCTTTATCATTTCACAGTGTCTTTGTCTCTTGTTACAATCTCTGTTTTAAATTCTATTTTGTATGATATATGTACTGCCACCCTAGCTTTCTCTTTACTTTCATTTGTGTGGTAAATGTTTTTCCACCCCTTCATTTTCAGTCTGCGTATCTCTTTAGGTCTGATTTGAGACTCTTGTAGTCAGCATGTAGATGAGCCTTGCTTTTTTATACCTTTAGTTACCCTGTGTCTTTTCACTGGAGCATTTAGTCTATTTACATTCAAAGTAATGATTGATAGGTATGTGCTTATTGCATTTTGTTTTATATAATATATATATATTTGTATAATTTATATATATACATATATATGTATATGTTTTATATAATATATATATGTATATATATGTATAATTTATATATATATACATATATATGTGTGTATATATATATATATATATGTATATATATATATATATATATATATATATATATATATATATATATATATATAATATAGTTCCTTTCTGTTGCTGTCTTCTCCTGCTGTCTTCCCTTGTGGTACGATGGCTTATTTTAGAGATATGCCAGGATTTTTTTCTCTTTATTTTTTTGTGTATCTGTTACAGATTTTAGATTTGTGGTTACTGGTAGGTTCATATATAACATGTTATGCATATAGCCATCTGTATTAATAGTCCCTGAAATTTGAACCCATTCTAAAAACAGTTTTTACTCTCCTGCCTGACAAGTTTTATGTATATGTCATACTTTATATCCTTTTATTTTGTGGATCTCTTGACTGATTTTTAAGGATATAATTGGTTCTACTGCTTTTGTGCTTTAACCTCCATACTGGATTTTTAAGTGATTAATATACCTGTTTATTATGTTTAAATTTATCTTTAATATGTTTCCTTTTCATATTTTTTCCTCTTGATTATGTTTTTATCTTTCCACTAAAAGAATTCCTTTTAACAGCTTCTTGTAGGGCTGGTTTAGGGGTGATGAACTCCTTTTTAACTTTTTTTTTTTTTTTTTGGTCTGGCAAATTCTTTATCTTTCCTTCTTTTCTGAATGACAGCCTTGATGGGTAGAATATTCTTGACTACAGGGTTTTTACTTCTTGTACTGTGAATAATATATGATGCCATTGTCTTCTGGCCTGCAAAGTTTCTGCTATGAAATCAGCTCATAGTCTTATGGGGGTTCTTTCATATGTAACTGTTTTCTCTTGTTGCTTTTAAAATTCTCTCTTTATCACTGCATTTTGCCATTTTAATTAAAATAATATTACATAACATATAATTTTGGTGTGAAACTTCTTGGGTTGATTTTTTTGGGGATTCCTTTTGCTTTCTGGATCTGGATGTCAGTTTCCTTACCCACACTGGGAATTTTCAGTGATTACTTCTTCAGATAAATTTGATGCCTTCTTCTCTGTGTCTTTTCCTTCTGGAATCCCTATACTGCAAATGTTATTATGCTCAATGATGTTGCTGACTACCTTTAACCTATTCTCACTTTTTAGTATTCTTTTTTTCCTTTTTGCTATTCAGCCTGCTTGTTTTCCATTACTCTGTCTTCCAGCTGACTGATCCATTCTTCTGCCTCCTCTAACCTGCTGTTGATTCCCTCTAGTATTTCTTAAATTAACTTAAGTTATTGAGATCTTCATCTTTGATTTTTTTGTTTTTGTTTTTTTACATTTCCATCTGTTTGTTGAGTATCTCATTGAGATTTTTAACTCTTTTATCAAGTCCAGTGACTCTCTTTATAGCCATTACTTTGAATTCTTTATCAGGCATATTGCTTATTTTCTGTTTCACATTTAGGTCTTTTGCTGTGCTTTTGTTCTTTTCTTTTACTGGGGACATATTCCTCTGTCTCCTCTTATTGTCTTTTTTTAAAGTAGGCTCCACGGCCAGTGTGGAGCCCAACGTGGGCTTGAACCCACGACCCTAAGATCAAGACCAGAGCTGAAATCAAGAATCAGATGCTTAACCAACTGAACCACCCATAACTCTGTTTGTTTCTGTGTATTAGGAAAGTCAGCTATATCTCCAATCTTGAAAGTACTGGTTTATGAAGAAGTCCTGTGATGCTCTATAGCACAATGTCCCCTATTCACCATACCATCCTTCAGGTATTTCTGCTATGTGTGATATGTGCAGGCTGTTGTGGTTGAGCCACATTTGCCTTTAGTCCTATAGCCTGGACTAGCCCATTTTGTTTGTTTCTGGTGCACTGGGCAGGGTTTAGTCCCCATGCTGTTAAGGAGCCAGTCTGGGGCTGCCACAGACTTATAGTGGATGGTGTCAGCAGTCATACCAGATGCCTGCTCTTAGCCAGTCTGCCTGAGCTGCAGTCATACCAAACTATTGGGTGCCCTCCCTGTCTTGTCCCTTGAGAGGCTTTTGTTGTTGAGTAGGGCCAGCAGTCAGATGAGATGCCTACCCCCAGTCTGTCTATTGGGGCTTCAGTTACATTGGTGTATATGATTATCTTTCCCTCTCCCCCAAGGCAGGAGTCATTCTGGTGGTAGCAGTCCCTGCTGGGGCTGCTTACATTATGAGATTGGGCATAAGCCATGTTGGAGTGTCTTCTGCCAAGTGGAATAGGCTGGATGGAATAGATCTGAAGGAGAATGCAGGGGTGGTGTGCATGGTGTTAGCAAGTTAGGTGGAGGGTGTTTGCTCATTCCCGCAGGTGGCTAGCTATCTAGGGTTCGGGTGGGTGGAGAGATGATGACTCCCAGCTCTTTTGTTCTTGGAAAAGTTTCCTAATGATCCCTACTCTCCAGAATGTATTCAGAGATTAGTAAATAAATCTCCTTCATGTATACCCCAGATGCTTTTCAAACTGCTGTTTCTATGCTCTATCTTCCAGGGGGTTGTTATGTTGGCTCTTTAAGGGGGTGGATTCACTTTCCTATTGCCCTCTGCCTCTCCCAGGGCTAAGCTCAATCATTTTTAAGCCCCACTAATTGTAAAAACTCATGAAGTTAAGCCCTGCTGATTTTTAAACCAATTATGGGGACTCCTCTTCCCGCTTCAGGTCCTCTGTGCCTCGGATGCCTGGTATGGGGTCTGCCCCTTTGCCTTTCTATGCTTGTGGTATCCCTCCTACTTGAGGTCTCACTGGAGTTTGTTCTTGACTGTGTCACTGCCATTCCTACCATTTTCGAGGTGGTCTCCTTTCTATGATTAACTGTGGAAAGTCTTCTGCCAGTCTTCAGATCATTTTCTGGGTTAGTTGCACTGAGGTAGCTGTTCTCTAGGTGTGTCTCTGGGGTGAAGTGAGCTTAGGATCCTCCTACCGCATCATCATCCCAGAAGTCCTTCAAGTTTTTCAGTTTAGTACTGAATATTGGGTTCTGGCCTATCAGCTAGTCATATTTTACTAAAAGGTTGTATCTTCTGATTTCAGTATCTCAGACAGTAAGTTCAATCTATAAATCCCTGTTCAGAATGTACAAAAAAAATTGAAGATGATCTTTTCCACCTGGATCATCATGATCATCATAGTATTTGGAGAAATCAAAGATAGAAATGAAAGCAATTAGTAGGAGTGTGTTGTGTGTATGTTTAATTGAACATTAGGTATGTCATTTTTCAAAAAAAAGCCTCATTTCTGAACATTTTTTCTCCAAGATGGAAAGAGGTATAGCTCATTTCCTTTTAGAATATAATCTGTATTTGGTATTTTATTTTTTATTTTTTTAATAATTT
This sequence comes from Ursus americanus, assembly GCF_024610735.1. NCBI lineage: Eukaryota > Metazoa > Chordata > Mammalia > Carnivora > Ursidae > Ursus > Ursus americanus. Next base: position 5,555,667 of record NC_142130.1, on the reverse strand, counting down.
TTTATTACGTTATGTTAGTCACCATACAGTACATCCTTAGTTTTTGATCTAATGTTCCATGATTCATTATTTGCATATAACACCCAGTGCACCATGCAATATGTGCCCTCCTTAATACCCATTATGGGCTCATCCCAGTCCCCCCCCCACCGTCCGCTCTGAAGCCCTCAGTTTTTTTCCCATAGTCTCTCATGGTTCATTCCCCCTTCTGTTTATCCCTTTATTCTTCCCTTCCTTCTCCTGCTGATCTTCCTGCTATTTCTTATGTTCCATAAATGAATGAAACCATATGATTGTCTTTCTCTGCTTGACTTATTTCACTTAGCATTATCTCCTCCAGTGCCGTCCATGTTGCTGTAAATATTGGGTAATCGTTCCCTCTGATGGCTGAGTAATATTCCATTGTATATATGGACCACATCTTCTTTATCCAGTCATCTGTTGAAGGGCATCTCGGCTCCTTCCACAATTTAGCTATTGTGGACAATGCTGCTATGAACATTGGGGTGCATATGGCCCTGCTCTTCACTACGTCTGTATCTTTGGGGTAAATACCCAGTAGTGCAATTGATGGATCATAGGGTAGCTCAATTTTTAACTTTTTCAGGGACCTCCACACTGTTTTCCAAAGTGGCTGTACCAACTTGCATTCCCACCAACAGTGTAAGAGGGTTCCCCTTTCTCCATATCCTCTCCAACATTTGTTGTTTCCTGCCTTGTCAATTTTTGCCATTCTAACTGGCGTAAGGTGGTATCTCAAGGTGGTTTTGATTTGAATTTCCCTTATGGCTAATGATTTTGAACATTTTTTCATGTGTCAGCCATTTGTATGTCTTCATTGGAAAACTGTCTCTTCATGACTCCTGCCCATTTTTTGATTTGATTATTTGTTTCTCATGTATTGAGTTTGAGAAGTTCTTTGTATATCTTGGATACTAGTCTTTTATCTGTAGTGTCATTTGCAAACATCTCCCATTCCGTGGGCTCTTAGTTTTTTTGACTGTTTCCTTGGCTGTGCACACAGAAGCTTTTTATCTTGATGAAGTCCCACAAGTTCATTTTATCTTTTGTTTCTCTTGCCTTTGGAGATGTGTCATGAAAAAAGTTGCTGTGGCCGATGTCAAAGAGGTTGCAGCCTATGTTCTCCTCTAGGATTTTTTTTTTTTTAATGGATTCCTGTCTCACATTGAGGTCTTTCATCCATTTGGAGTTAATCTTTGTGTATGGTGTGAGAGAGTGGTCAAGTTTCATTCATTTGCATATAGCTGTCCAATTTTCCCAGAACCATTTATTGAAGAGACTGTCTTGTTTCCCCTGGATGTTTTTTCCTGCTTTGTCAAAGATTAGTTGCCCAAAGAGCCGAGGGTCCATTTCTGGCTTCTCTGTTCTGTTCCATTGGTCTATGTGTCTGTTTTTGTGCCAGTACCATGCTGTCTTTGTGATCACAGCTTTGTAGTATAGCTTGAAATCCGGCATTGTGATGCCCCCAGCTTTGTTTTTCCTTTTCAACAATTCCTTGGCAATTTGGGGCCTTTTTTGATTCCACACAAATTTAAGGGCTGTTTTTTCCAGTTCTTTGAAAAATGTCATTGGTATTTTGATCAGGATGGCAGTGAAAGTGTAGATAGCTCTGGGTAGCATAGACATTTTAACTATGTTTATTCTTCTGATCCATGAGCGTGGATATATATATATATATATATATATATATATATATATATATGGAATTTGTATATATCTCATATCTTCTTTATCCATTCATCAGTCAGTGGACATTTGGGCTCTTTCCATAATTTGACTATTGCTGATAATACTACTATAAGTATCAGGGTGCATGTATCCCTTTGAATTAGTACTTTTGTATCCTTTGGGTAAATACGTAGTAGTGCAATTGCTGGATCATAGGTTAGTTCTATTTTTAACTTTTTGAGGAACCACTGTATCGTTTTCCAGAGTGGTGCACCAGTTTGCATTCCCACCAACTGTGTAAGGGTTCCCCTTTCTCTGCATCCTTGCCAACATCTATTGCTTCCTGAGTTACTAATTTTAGCCATTCTGACTAGTGTGAGGTGATGTCTCATTGTAGTTTTTATTTTTATTTCCCTGATTATGAGTGATATTTTTAGCATCTTTTCATGTGTCTGTTGCCCTTCTGGATGTCTTCTTTGGAAAAATGTGTAGTCATGTCTTTTGCCCATTCTTGACTGTATTATTTGTTTTCTTGGTGTTGAGTTTCATTAGTTCTTTACAGATTTTCCATACTAACCCTGTATCAGATATGTCGTTTGAAAATATTTTATTCCATTCTGTGGGTTGCCTTTTAGTCTTGTTGATTGTTTCCTTCACTGTGCAGAAGCTTTTTGTTTTGATGAAGTCCCAATTGTTTATTTTTTTGTTGTTGTTTCCCTTGCCTCAGAGACATATCTAGTAAGAAGTAGCTATGGCCGATGTCAAAGAGGTTACTACCTGTGCTCTCTTCTAGGATTTTATGGTTTCCTGTCTCACATTTAGGTCTTTTATCCATTTTGAATTTATTTGTGTGTGTGTGGTATAAGAAAGTGGTCCAGTTTCATTCTTCTGCAGAGGCTGTCCAGTTTTCCCAACACCATTTGTTGATGAGACTGTCTTTTTCTGTTGGATATTCTTTCCTGCTTTGTCGAAGAGTAGTTGACTGTATAGTTTTGGGTCCATTTCTGGGTTCTTTATTCTGTTCCATTGTTCTAGGGTGTCTGTTTTTGTGCCAGTACCATACTGTCTTGATGACTACAACTTTGTAATATAATTTGAAGTCTGGAATTGTGATGCTTCTGGCTTTGCTTTTCTTTTTCAAGATTGCTTTGGCTATTTGGTTATTTGGCTATTTGGGATCTTTTGTGGTTCCATTCAAATTTTATGGTTGTTTGTTCTAGCTCTGTGAAAAATTCTGGTGTTAATTTGATTGCATTAATTGTCTAGATTGCTTTGGGTAGTATAGATATTTTAACAATATTTTCCAGTGCATGAGCATGGAATGTTTTTCCATTTTTTTTGTGTCATCTTAAATTTCTTTTGTCAGTGTTTTATAGTTTTCATAATACAGATCTTTTACTTCTTTGGTGAGGTTTATTCCTAGGTATCTTATGGGTTTTGGTGCAGTTGTAAATGGGATTGAGTCCTTAATTCCTTTTTCTGCTGGTTCATTATAAGTTTATAGAGATGCAACGGATTTGTGTATGTTGATTTTGTATCTGTGACTTTGCTGAATTGGTGTATCGGTTCTAGCAAATTTTTGGTGGAGTCTTTGGGTTTTCTCTGGAGTACCATGTCATCTGTAGTAGTGAATGTTTGACTTATTCCTTGACAATTTGGATGCCTTTTATAATATATTCTTATAATAATACATTTCTGATGTGTTGCTAATTCTTAGTACAGACTAAATGCTTGAAGTTGGCGTATAATGTGAGTTCCATAAGAAGGAATTGAGTGAAAATCCATAATTACCCTTAAAATAGTGATCTTCAACCCAGGATGATTGTGTCCCTTAGGGACATTTGGTAATGTCTGGAGATATTTTTGGTTCTCAAAATGTGGGGGTGAGCTTTGCTTCTACTGGCATCTGTTGGGTATAGTTGAGACATACTGTCATAAATCCCACAACATGTAGGACAGCTCCCCACAACAAAGACTTAGACTCCCCAAAATGTCAATAGTGCTGAAGTTGAGATGCCCTGCCTTACATAAGTTGGTTACCTTCCTAGTGTTTTGCAAATCATACTATACTTTCAACTTAAAACAATGTGAGTGCTATATTTATTTTCTTCCTGATATGTCATAGTTTCCAGTTGATTTTAAGACTTATAGTTGGATTTTTGAAAATTTTGTGAATTTGGTGTTGCTTTGATGACAGCTCAATTTTCATTGCTTGCATATTTTTGCTTTTAAAACACTTTGGAAACTAAGTTTATATTTTGTTGTACTCTCTAAGACTGTCTCATTTATTTTACTGTATATTGAAAGCAACAGGCAATAGTGTACTAAATACTATTTATAAAGAGGTAGGGTATGCTGCAGGAGCCTGTGGGAAAGTAATTAACTTGTAGCTAATAATGTCTGTGAAGAAATGTTTTATTTATAACATTCAATTTTAATACATTTTATTTAATATTTTTATTTTAAATGTGATACCCTTTGTAAAATACAAAATAGAAATAGTTGTAAGAAGAATGTGGACATATTTCTGATCTCAGGGGAAAGCTCTTAATATATCACATTACCGGCAATGTGTCCTGTAGTTTTTGTGTAAATACTATTTATCAGAATAAGTTCCATCCTATCTTATTTTTCTAGGGCTGCTGTAACAAATTACCACAAATTTTGTGCCTTAAAAATCCAGGAACTTATTTTCTGAAGGTTCTGGAGGCCAGAAGTCCAAATCAAGTAGTTAACAGGTCCACATGCCCTCTGAAGACTCTAGGTAAGAATTTTTCTTTGCTTTTTCCATCTCCTGGTGGCTCCTGGCATTTCTTGGCTTGTGACAGTGTAATTCCAATCTCCGCCTCTCTGTTTACATAGCCTCCCTAGTTTGTGTCTTTTCTGTCTGTTATGAGGACATGTGTTAGATTTAAAGTCCATCCTAGTTCAGTGTGATGTTAGCTTGATCCTTACCTTAATTACATCTGCAAAAACTCTGTTTCCAAATTAGATCACATTCTGATGTTCTGGATGGACGTGAATTTTGTGGAGACACTGGTCAACCCAGTACACTCTTTATGCCTAGTTAGCTAAGACTTTTGTTATGAGATTTATTGAGAATGGGTATTGGATTTAATAGAATGCATTTTCTATATTTATAAAAATGTTAGTATGATTTTTTCTCCTTCATATACTTGATGTGGTGAATTCCTTTGATTTTCAAATGTTAAAACAACCTTGCATTCTGAGATAAAACTAACTTACCCTGGTGTTTTCTTTTACTTACATATCACTGTTTTTATTTTATCATTACTTCTTATGTTATTATATCTCTTAAGGATATACAAATTGTTTTATAATTTTACTTTCTTATAATGTTATTGTCTTTTTAAAAACCTGGTTTTTAGAAGGAATGGTTTAAGAACTGGTCTATAATCATTCTCTGTTTCATAGTCATGGCAAAATGATGGAGTGGGGAGAGAGTGAGCGAGAGAGAGAGACAGAGGGAGATATAGGGAGGAGGAGAGGATGAATGGGAGTAACAGGAAGAAATTACTTGTTCAAATCTCCATGAAAACATGGTAACTGGATCTCCTCCTAGTGGTCTCTATTAGATGCTAGATAATGAAATGTTAGCAAGATAGATGTTGTCATTTTAGTTTGCTCTGGTAAATGAACCTGAACTTTATGATTTATGAAACACAACACACAACAAAATATTAATGTTTACTCTGTACATATTGGAATATAAAAAGGAGATATGTCATGACCAAAATACCTCCCTTTTGTAAGTGATAGACTTCATGTATCATTGGAGACGTCATCTATTGTATCTGGGCCAGGTAACATCCTCGTGCAACAAGAGAGAACCTGGGGAGTTACGTTGGCACTCTCAGACTTGTGTCTTGCGGTTACCTGTATCCTTGAATTATTAGAAAAGTGTATAACTAAGAACTCTGTTGTGTCTTTTGTATGGTAGACCTTTTATTTTATCGCAGTCATATAAACTGTTTCATCTTTTTTATATATTTCTAAAAGAGATTTAGAATGTTTTTTCTGTTACATGTTTGGAGAATTCCCTAGTGAAATCGTTTAAGTTTTTCTTTTTCTTTTTCTTTGGAGTGGAATGTGTCAGGTTTCAACCAGGGGAGTGAAATTACACCACTTATTTGAACAATGAGAATTTAGTTTAAGGAATCATTAGGTGTAACGTGTTGAACTAGGTGATTGAAAGGTTAGATGGTTGTGCTGTCCTCAGCTAACCTAATGCTTGCACAGTGGACCCACGAATGAAGTAGGTTTTGTGGTAGAAGGGAAGGCTATGTATAGTCTCTACAGAGTGAGCTTTCTGTTACATGAGTTTTTGCTAGTTACTGCCACTGTAGCCTGTTTGGCCTGTCAGCAGCACAGGGAGATCTTTGAAATGGCACCATGTTTCAAGGACTGAAATCAATCAGTTGACAGTAGTTACCGACACTGAACCCTTTCTAAACTGGAGGAGATAGAGATTTATCCTTATGGGGATTTATATATATTGAGTATGTATTATCTTTCCTAATTTGAGTGCTTTGGCCTGCACCACTATCCAAGTGTTCATAGTGTCTGATTTCCAGTACGAAATCTTGCATAATATTTCCTTAGATGAAGACTACCCGCTTTATAGCTAAGAAAGTACACATAAGCATGCAGAACAAAGGAACCTGTTTTTCCTACATTGCATGACTGGGAGCTGTTGATCTGATAGAACATTGGAATAGCCTGTTACAGTTACACCTGAGGCACCAGTGAAGATGATACCATGCAGAGTTGGGGTCTATGCTTCAACGTATATGCTTTGATTCAGTGACCTTTAGATGGTGCTGTGTCCCTTTTTGGTAAAAAATACATAGGTTTTGCAAGCAAAGGGGTAGAGAAAATCATAAATCTTACCATAAATCTCAGTGGAGTTCTTGCATAATTTCTGTTCTCTGCCCTCACATTTTAGGTTTAGTTGTAGTGGGGAGACTGCTTCTTTTGGGAGACCCAGTATGGGTTATAGTAAACCTAAAATGTTTGCCTGCTTTTCTGTCATTTGGGGTTCCTCACATTGGAAGACCAGCATTCAGAAGATCGAATTACCTCATTTTTATCTCATATTGGATAAATACCAGGTTGCTGCTTGTTAATGGGTGATACAGTGAAGAGTTTGTCTAAAACTAGGGATCCACTGAGGCATGCCTTGTTGGCTCCGTGATGGATGATAACTGTAGTGGAGCAACTGTAGCAACAGTAGATGGGCAGGAACACTTCAACCAGGGCTAACCTGCTCATAAAACACTGGCTCACCTCAGCAGGCAAGTAACAGAGATCATCAGAAGAACCGCCTGAGGCCAGGGCGATTTAGAATGGGTGATAGAGGAGAATATAACCATCAGCTATGAGCAACAGTGCTGCGGTAGCCTGTCACTCCTGTTTTAAGTCTTCCTTTTGTGAAAGTTAAAACAGCCACCACTTTGAAGAATCTATGACAGGATAAGGTAAAGGGAACTAAGTTCTTTAAAAAGTGGGATATGCTGTGGCATTTCTTGCTTCCAAACAAGGAGATGTTTCTCTCCCGCAGGTACCTGAACAGCTACCTGATGCTTTGTCCTCTGGCTTCCTGGAACACACAGTAGTCTGTGTGGGAACGACTGGGCATGCTAAGGAGTTAAAACAAGCTTTAAAAATAAAAAAGTAGGTATGCCTGAGTGACTTCGTCAGTTAAATGTCCAACTCTTGATTTCGGCTCTGGTCATGATCTTAGAATCCTGGGATCGAGCCCCGCATCAGACTCCATGCTCAGCACCAAGTCTGCTTGTCCCTTTCTGTCTCCTCCATACTCCACTCCCTCTCTCTCTCTCTGTCTCTCTCTGTCTCTCTCTCTCTCTCATAAATAAATAAGTAAATAATAAATCTTTAAAAAAAGAAAAAGTATTCCGGCTCCTTTCCCTTCAATTGGGATAATTCTACGCCACAGAATTGATAGAGTCCCCCAGAAGGCCATTGTATGCTTGCACCCTAGTTACATTTATCAACTTAAGCAACCTTCTCTTCTCTGTCTCACTTTCTATTCCCTTAATCATATAGTCAAAAATAACCTTCCAAACAAATTACTGGCAATCAGATTTTGTCTTTGGATTATCTTCTGAGGGAATACAACCTGAGTAACTAGACAGAATTACTAGTCCTATGTATATTTGATGTAATCATTCCTGACATTCCCCAAACCATGGTTGCTGTTCTTTTGCCAACCTATGGGAAGCAGAAGAGATGTCATTATATCCTTCTATTGTCAAAATGATCACAATTTCAATCATAAAATTTAGTAGATAGTGATGCCGTCTCCTAAAATAACCCATATCATGGTGGATTCACATTTCCCATGGTAGTAGAGGTTATGAATAAATACTCTAGTAGTTGGACTCTATTCCATGAGATAGATGTTATGCCCAGATCTGACCGTGTTCAATGATAGAAGCCTAAGGGGAGTATCCAAGTGGCTGATGGACATATAGTTTTAGAGCTCAAAAGTCAGATTCAGTCAGCAAAATCTGAAATCATGTCTCTGCTTTTTCAATCTCTTTTTGCTAATTTTATGTCTTTGTTCTGTAATGTATAGATGGCAGGATTCAAGTCACAGGTGATAGCAAAGTCAACAAGGAACAGGCATTATCACTTGACGATGTGGGGAAAGGTCAGACATAGAGAAATGTGTATGGACTGAAAGATAGAACCACCACAGTGATGTGAGCTGACCCACTGACAAGTACTTTGGATCAGTCTTTTGAAGAACATTTCCAGACAGTGACCAAAATGAAGATACAGGAAGGATTAGCAGAAAGAAGGTGCTCATACTCGTGACATTACTGCTGGCAGCAGCAGTAAATTCTAACTTGCCTCCATATATGCATGCAAGTTTTATGATTCTAGGGAAGTCATAATAGAAGGTTTTACTTTATTAGGAACACAAAACACAAGTTCATAATGAAAACAAATTGAGACATATGTAGATCACCCCAAGTACCCAGCTAGTAGTCACAAATGAAACACATATTGTAGGATTCCTGATGTTCAGGTCATGAAGAGGCTCACAGATTGCTGTGTACCTGTCAAATGCCATGGCTATGAGTAACACCATCTCCACTCCTCCCATGATGTGGATGAAGCATATCTGTGTCATGCAGCTTTGGAAAGAAATTATCTTGTATTGATTGAAAGGTCTGTAATCATCTTAGGTCTGTAATAAAGAAAAAATGTCCGTATCAGTGAGGGACAAGTTGGCCAGGAGGAAGGACATAGGAAAATGTAAATGGGAGTCTAAAATTACTTTTTTTTATAATATTATTTTTTTATTATATTATGTTAGTCACCATACAGTACATCCCTGGTTTCTGATGTAAAGTTCCATGATTCATTAGTTGCGTATAACACCCAGTGCACCATGCAATACGTGCCCTCCTTACTACCCATCACCAGCCTATCCCATTCCCCCACCCCCCTCCCCTCTGAAGCCCTCAGTTTGTTTCTCAGAGTCCATAGTCTCTCATGCTTCATTCCCCCTTCTGATTACCCCCCTTTCTTTATCCCTTTCTTCTCCTACCGATCTTCCTAGTTCTTATGTTCCATAGATGAGTGAAACCATATGATAATTGTCTTTCTCTGCCTGACTTATTTCACTTAGCATTATGTGGTCGATATATACAATGGAATATTACTCAGCTATCAAAAAGAGCAATTTCTCAACATTTGCTGCAACATGGACAGCACTGGAGGAGATAATGCTAAGGGAATCTAAAATTACTAAAAAGAAAATGAAGAGATTTCCTGGGATGATCCCTAAAGAGATCAAGGAGAATATCAACATGAGAAAAACTTTAGTTTCCCAAAACTGGGTTCCAGTGATACAAACTCAGAAACCAGAGACTCTCTCAATCATTTTTTAAAGAAAGATTTTATTTATTCATTTGAGACAGAGAGAGAGAGAGAGAGAGAGCATGGGCGGGGGGATAGGCAGAGGGAGAGGAAGAAGCAGACACCCCACTGAGCATGGAGCTGGACTCAGGGCCTGGTTCCAGGACCTGGAGATAATGACCTGAGCTGAAGGCAGCTGCTTAACCATCTGAACCACCCATGTACCCCATGAAAAAACAAATCTTACTAGGGGAAGGAGATGGTAATTTACAGAAAAGGATGTCACCCCCCAGGTGACTCATTAACCACTTTTCTTCTTAACTTCCTTTAGAAAACCAACATGATTCTAGGAGACAATTCCCAAAGCAGTCTGATTTCTGGCTGGCAACACCAAGTCTCTGAGGTGAATTTGGTCACTACCCAAACACAATTATTGCTGTTAATTAGCTGCTTTTATGATGGCAGTATTTTGTGTAACTCAGTACACAGGGGAGAATTATGCAGCAGACAGAAACTTTCTGAGTTGTTCTGACTCCCTGAAGATATAGTTGCTTTATGCCCTCAGGTGAAGGAGCACAATTTCTGCTGTTCTTTGTGTTTCAGTATTAAAAAAAAAACACATGTACACTGCTGCTCGTAGCCTTTATGAATGGTAGTTAAATGTAGGTCTCTAGACAAGGGTGCTTATGGGTGAGAGGTTTTATGCTACCACTCATTCACCATAGTTTGACTTTGATTTTGTTATTCTTCAGTCAAAAGATGAAACATACAGAAAATGGCAGAAAACAAATTTATAGCTTAATCAAATTTTGTAAAGTAATCATCACCCAAGTGAAGATGTAGAACTATGTTAGGTATCCCATCACAGAAATCTCTGTGATTCATCCAAATTACAACCACCTTTCTCCTCAAAAGGAGCCATGATTCTGTTCCAGTAAAAATGTCCTTGCATTTTTTTCTTTTTTCTTTATTAAAGATTTATTTATTTTATTTATTTATCTATTTAATAATAATTTTTTATTATGTTAGTCACCATTCAGTATATCCTTAGTTTTTCATGTAGTGTTCCATGATTCATTATTTGCATATAACACCCAGTGCACCATGCAGTATGTGCCCTCCTTAATACCCATCACCAGCCTATCCCAGTTTTTTTTCTAGCTTTATCTTCCAAATATCCATTCCAGAACACTGTAGTTTGTCTTGACCATTTTTTCATTTAATGTGTCTTTCAAATCTCTTCTTTTTAAAAAAAAATATTTTACTTTTTTTTTTAAATATTAAAGGATATTTATTGAATATGTAAAGCAATGGATACTGTATCCCTCCCTCCACAAGGAATACAGGTTTCTAAACTGTAAACACAACCTCTGTGTTAGACCTCAACACCCAGAAAGGCAAGAAACCAGGGTAGCAAAACAGATGGGTCATCATTGCACAGCTGCAAGTGGCGGGTGCCTCTGGGGCAGGGACAGGGCTGCCCAATACTTGGGGAGAAGAAGAGGGCTCTCTTCTGAATGGGCTCCTGGACCCAAGTCCCAGAGAGCTGGGTAACCTCATAGGTAACATAAGACATGAGATTCTGGTACATGACTGTCATTTTTCTTTTTTGAACAAATTAATGTTTTCTTTTTTGTGTGTGGTTGTATAATGTGTTTTATTGATTTATTTGGTTTTAAGTTTTAATTTTAATTTCAGTTAGTTAATATACAGTATTTTATTCGTTTCAGGTGTACAACACAATGATTCAACAATTCCATTCATTGCCCAGTGATCATTCCAAGAAGTGCACTCCTTAATCCCCATCACCTATGCAACCCATTCCCCTACCCACCTCACCTCTGGTAACCATCAGTTTGTTCCCTATAGTTAAGAGTCTGTTTCTTGGTTTGTCTCTCTTTCTCTCTTTTTCCCTTTGCTCATTTGTTTTCTTTCTTAAATTACACATATGAGTGAAATCATATAGTATTTGTTTTTCTCTGACTGACTTACTTCATTTAGCATAATACTCTGTAGCTCCATGGACCATGTCATTGTGAATGGCAAGATTTCATTCGTTTTTATGCCCAAATAATATTCCATTGTGCATATCTATATACCACTTCTTCTTTATCCATTCATCAGTGTATGGACACTTGGGCTGCTTCCATACCTTGGCTGCTGTAAATAACACTGCTATAAACAGGGGTGCACGTATCCCTTGAATTAGTGTTTTTGTATTCCTTTGGTTAATAGCCAGTAGTGTGATTTCTGGATCATTGGGTAGTTCTATTTTTAACTTTTCGAAGAACCTCCCATACTGTTTTCCAGAGTGGCTGTACCAGTTTGCATTCCCACCAACAGTGCACCTGTGTTCCTTTTTCTCCATATCCTTGCCAACGCTGTTGTTGATTTTAGCCATTCTGACAGGTGTGGAGTGATATCCCATTTTTCTTTTGATTCGTATTTCCTGATGCAAGTGATGATGAACATCTCCTCATGTGTCTTCTGGTCATCTGTATGTCTTCTGGAAGAAACATCTGTTCATGTCTTCTCCCCATTTTTAAATTGGATTATTGTTTTTTGGGTATTTAGTTTTATAAGGTCTTTATGTATTTTTAGATACTAACCCTTTATATCCTCTCCCGTTCCATAGGTTGCCTATTGGTTTTGTTCATTGTTTCCTTTGCTATGCAGAGCATTTTATTTTGATGTACTCCCAATAGTTTATTTTTGCTTTTGTTCCCTTTGCCTCAGGAGACATGTAGTAAAAAGTTGCTATGATGTATGTCAAAGAAGTTATTGCTTGTGTTCTCCTCTAGGATTTTTATGATTTTAGGTCTCATGTTTAGGTCTTTAATCCATTTTGAATTTATTTTTGTGTATGGAGTAAGAAAGTAATCCACTTTATTAAAAATGCACACAGTCTAAACCCACACTCCTCCCCAGACAATGCCTTATAGTCCAGTTATTCAAGTCTTCTTAGTATTTCCACTAATGCTAGGCTTATTCCTAATAAAGTACCTTTGTTCATGCTGCTGTCTCTGCTAGGTTAAGTCTCTACCACCACCCTAAATTTATGTCCTTTTCCCTTGAGCTCCAAAACAGTTTATATTCTGTAGATACTATCTTAGCTCTTAAATAAATGCAATGTTATATGATGTTTGCGTTTACAAAGGCATTTTAAGACATGTACTTTTGAAAAAGTATTCTTAGTGGCTTTGTAGCCCATCACAATAATTTTATATTAAGATTGTTGGAAACCTGTCTATCAAACTAAGGCAAATCCTTATTCACAGTTTTGCTAAGTGAGGCAATTTGTAGTGTACAAGTTTTGAATATAGTCTGTGGACGTTGGACTCACCATATTTAAGACCTATTTTTACCATTTTTACAAATGTGGATACTAATGATATTCAATTGTTATGGTTATTATGAATTTCAAAAGAAGTAGTAAAAGTAAAGTGTTTTGCACAGTTTTTGTATTTAGTGAGTGCACAAGGGATTTAGGTAATTATTACTAGTAAGATTTATCACCTTCTGATTCATAGAGAAACCCCAGCTCCCCAATAATCATTAAAGAATTTTACTTGCATTCTAGAAATAACAATCATAACAAGATGATTGAATTTCAGTTCTCTGTATCCTTCTGTTTTCCCCTCTTTAGAATGAATGCACTGGCTCAAAAATTCTTAAAATGCCCACTAGCCTAATAGTCTATGGGGCATGAGTGAGGGACAGAATTCCAAAATAATTTTCATAGTCTCTGAGAAGTTTGGATAGAAACATGAGAGCTAAGGCAGATGTAGAGATCCAGTCTTAGGGGAAGTTAAAATAAATGAGATTCTAGAAAAGAATGTAAAGGTTATAAGGCCTTATAGAGAATGGAATTTTTACTTATCATTTAGTGATACTGAAATGCTTAGAAGAAAAAGAGTTAATCCAAAATAAAATTAAAGATGAAAAATAGAAGAAAAATAAATAAAATAGCAGGAAAATAAAAGGATAAAAGAAAGGTGATTTAGAGGTGAAATGAAAAGTGAGAAAAATGCCAAAAATCTACATGAGAGAAAATGTGAAGGGGTTTAATTGGAGATACAATTGAAAAAGGATTCTGGAATGCCTGCTAAGGGATTTGTGTGTTAGTATGAATACAGCACAGAACTATGGAAGAATTATGTGCAATTATTTAATACATTTCTAACAAATTCTGAGTAATTGTTGAAATTGATGTGTCCTAGGGAGGTATGAAATTATATGTGTTATTCTTACCAAATCTCTTGGAGGAATAGTAATATTTGTTATCGACACTTCCTTAATCATGGTTATTGCATCACCCTTGGAAATTACACTCTTCTCTTCATTATCCCAAATCCTTCCCTTAGCCCTATTTACTAGTGCTCCATATTACTGTTTTCAAGTTCCTTTAAGAACATAGCAATTCTAATTTTATTTTCAAGTATAAAGAGAAGTCTAATAGTAAGACAAGACATAAGCCCTCTGTTAAACTTCTGTTTAGCCAGGTAATAAATACAATCATAGTAATCATTGACAATAGAGAGGATGGGATTCCTGTTGTGAGATCATTTCTGATGTGACTGTCTAGGGTGGTTCATAAGAATCAAAGTATGCAACTCAGAGAATGGAACTTCAGTATTTATTTATGTGCAACCATTTCATTTCACTGAGAGGACAAACTCAATACTCACATCTCCATAAGAAATATACCAAAGGTGATAGCCCACCAGTGGTTTCTCTTTTGCTGCAAAAAGACTTTATATCATGGAACAAGTAAGAATTCAGATATGCTGCTCTTCATCAAAGGAATTTCCTGCTCAGTTAGGACATCTCATTTCCTGAGTGTACACTACTGAGCAGTGAATGATGATGTTGGATTCTCAGTTAACAGGGGACCCTTCACCACTGTAATCGTCTCCTCTTGAGTATCTGATTCTTCAAAAATGGTTCAAGGAGTTTTAGAAGAATTCTATTGATTCTAAGTTAAACATTAAGTTTATTGAAGAAGTTCTCCAGAATCTTACACATTGGCTGTAACATTGATGAAGAGCCAGCTACAAATGAACAAGAAAATCTTTCCCTATGTACTAGATTAAACTGAAAATTCAACATTTAGGGTGTTATGTTTGTCCTAAATATCTTTTACCCCTCTTTAAAGAAAACTACCTAAAGTCTTCATAAGTTTCACCGAGATTAAAGTCAGGAGACTTGGGGATTTTAGTACAAATTTACAGTGTGATTTTGGCGTGTCATTCAGAATCTCCAAGCCTTAGTTTTCCTGTTTACAAATGAGCTCATTGGATCAAAAGCTCTCAAAGACAACATTCCACAACTCTAGGAGTATGATTTGAACCTTTATGTGAAAGAAGTATCCAAAACCAGATTATATTGGAATTGCAGGAAGGAGGGGAAAAGGTGGGTAAGAGAACATGGCATCTGGGTATATGGAAAAAGGATCCTTAAATAGAAAGGAAAGAAGAGATTAGCCTTGAAGATTCAGAAGGACTTGACACTTAGAACACTTGTATAACATATACTAAGTTGTAAAGGTCAATCCTTGTTAATATTGAAACTAACTTTCTAAGTATTTGAATTGACCTCTGGATCCTTCCATTTTTCTTGAAAATGCACACGCAATTGAATTCTGCCAAATGGGTTCTTACTAATAGAAGCATCACTTTATTAATAAAATGCTACACTTTGGTTAGTTCTGCTAATATACTTCACTTTCATCATTCCACCTACCTCCTTCATATGTGGAAGAGACTACAGCAGTTTTCAAAGGATGGAAGAGTACAGATTTTCCTTTTTGCACTTTGTCTTGAAGCAGAAAATTTCCAAGAGAGTAAAGTGTGTCTGTTTGGTCTTCCTTAGGAAGTCACTTGGTTAAGAGCCATTTATGAGTGACCAGAGGCGGGTGAGATCTGGAAATAGCCAGGCTGAAGTTTGAGTACTGAGACTAAGTCATATAGTCTCACAGGTTTTCCCTTGAGGATACACACAGGATCTTCTTGAGTCAGGGGTTGTTGTCACAATTTCTTGGCTTCCTTAGGTTTTTCTAGTACCTCGCTGAATCTAAAGGTGATTTTTTTTCTGTGCAAATGAAACTTTATTTCCTTATATTTATATTTCCCTTAATTCTCTTTATATTGAAGTATAATTGACATACAATGTGTTGTTCCTTTCAAGTGTATAACACATTGATTTGACAATTTTGTATACTAAGTGCTCAGTACAACTAAGTTTAGTCACCATATGTCACCATAGAACACTATTACAATGTTATTGACTTTATTCCATATGCTGTACTTTTCATCTCTGTGATTTATTTATATTATAACTGGATGTTTGTACCTCTGAATCCCCTTTATCTATCCCCCCCCCCACAATCTGCCATGTGGCAACCACCAGTTTTTTTTTTCTCTGTTTAAGAGTCTGTTTTGTATTTGTTTTTTGTTTTTGAGATGTCACCTATCAGTGAAATCATATGGTTCTTGTCTTTCTCTGTTAAAGGAGACTTTTAAATTTTAATTTATATATTTGAAGAGAGAGAGAGCACAAGCTGGGGGAGGGACAGAGGGAGAAGCAGATTCCCCACTGAGCAGGGAGCCTGACATGGGGCTATGGGGTTAGATTCCAGGACTCTGGGATCATAACCTGAGCCAAAGGCAGAAACTTAACCAACTGAGCCACCCAGGCACCCCTCTCTGTTAAAGGTGACTTTTTAAAAGAATCATAGTGAAACCAGTAAGATAATGTTCTGAGGTTAAAATCCAGATGGATTCAGGAGACAATAATAATGCTTTAGATATTATACAAAG